>NC_056625.2:171832274-172140329 GCF_002870075.4 Lactuca sativa | reverse complement strand
GAGAGAGAAAAATCTGTTCAAATCTTCTATGGAAATACGAAAAGGTTTCCTGGAATGACAGATGCATGACAGTTAAGGCATGCGATGATCACGTAGGAGAGAGAGTGTCAGATTCCTAGGAACACGCCGCCCAACAAGCGCCATTTCAGAACAAACCGTTTCAAATCCTCATGCGCCAGAGAGGAACCGCTTGAAATTTGCACACGCGTCCATTATGTCAATAAAAGAATGGGCGTTTAAAATTCACATGCGTCCCTTTTTACCGCCGTTTGAAATTCAATCCGTTTATTTCCCGCCCGAGTCAACAACCCTTTCATCTTATCTGTTGAATAGCATCTTTTGAATAAATTTCCCACGTGGATTATTGTTGATCACGTCTTAATAATTAACCACCAATGCAATAAAACAGCCTGAAATTATTAGTACCAAATTTTTGGAAAATCAAGGATTTTCGTGCTAAGAGTGTAAAAAGAAAAGAAATAAAGCAACTCTTTTTAGGAATAAATGTGATGTCAGTAATGACACGAAACAAATGATCCCGGGCACGAATCTCTTCCTTCAAGGTCAAGAGAGACCTTAAAGTGTTAATGTGGATTCCCGTTGAAGTACGATCAAACACTTATTAATAAATGTTGAAAGGCTTCTTTTAATTAAGCTACTTAAGGGTGGCTTTCGCTTTGATGCAACAATTCTAATCTTGAAATAAGAAAGAAAGTGATCAAAGTACTTGTGAGACCGGTGTAGTCTGTTGAACAAGTAGGTAGGAATTAATTTTAAATTGGCTTGGAAAATATAAAATCTCGAAAAAAAAATTATAAACTGGATCCTAAGGGAAGAAATGTTATGGTGTTTAACAATTTCATAGGAATCACACAAAATAAAATTTGAGATTTCATTGTTCACCGTCAATTCTTTGGTGCAAACTTGAGCAAATTAATTGTTCACCGTCAATTCAGATTTGGTGTTGAATTTTGGGTTTCACTCAGCTCGTAGTGGCACGAAACTAAGATCATAAACACAGTTGTTGTGTAACCATAAACCTCAGTGGTAATTTCTGAGAGTCTCAAGGGTTACGTTGATGAAACGAATGTAATGGAGAAATGTAATGGAGATGGTGTAAGAAATTAAAGTACCTCAGCTGCAAAAAGAAGGACCAAGCAGAAAACTCTTATCTCATGTGAGAAGAGAGTGAGGTAGCTCACGATTAGAATAAATGTGGTAGCCTAATTGAGAAGACAAGGTTTGTTTATACCAGGTCATGAAGGCTATTATTCAAAATCTTATGAGGCTTGGGACACATACAGCAGCATGCTTCTAGGGACACTTAACTAATCCAGCAATTTTTATCCCCATAGACGAACAAACACACAAAGAAAATGAAAAAAAATATTTTTGGAGTTTTTGATTTATAAAAAAAATTAGAAGAAAATAAAGAAATAAAAAAATTTAAGCAAGAAAAAAAAATAAGACTTAGAAAGAGTAAAAAAAACTTTGGAAAAAATTGGTAACCGAACCTGAGCATTCGGTTGGTTTCGGTTGAGAAAAGTTTGAAAAACCGAACCCGAGCGTTAGGTTGGTTTCGGTTTGAGAAAATTTTGAAAAACCGAACCCGAGCGTTCGGTTGGTTTCGGTTTAAGAAAATTTTGAAAAACCGAACCCGAGCGTTCGGTTGGTTTCGGTTTAAGAAAATTTTGAAAAACCGAACCCGAGCGTTCGGTTGGTTTCGGTTTAAGAAAATTTTGAAAAACCGAACCCGAACCTTCGGTAGGTTTCGGTTTTGGAAAATTTTGAGAAACCGAAGAATTTAGGTTTGCAATAAGAAAATACTTTTGACAAAAAGATAAACAACTTTGTACAAGAAATTTACAACCAAGAAATCTACCTTTGTAGTGATGAGCGAGTCAGATAATTTAACTGAACCTGTACGTTCGGTCAATTTCGCTTCTTACGTTTGAGGTTGAGAGGTAGATTGAGGTACTGACTCTGATTCCATCATACCTAGCCCTTGTAAAATTCTGTTGAATGATGCTTCAGGAAGAGTTTTGGTAAAGACGTCAGCCAGTTGATCAGTGGTTCGAAAAAAAGTGTACTTCTACGTTTCCATCTTCCACATGATCTTTGATGAAGTGATACCTCAGTGCTATGTGTTTGGTTTTAGAGTGTTGCACTGGGTTATGACAGATCCTATTTGCACTTTCAGAGTCACAATATAGTGGGATCTTCTTCATATTGAGTTGACGGGAAGTTGACTCTGGATCCAAATCACTTGAGAGGTGCAGGATGCAGCGGCTATGTATTCAGCTTCGGCAGTAGACAACGACACGCACGTTTGTTTCTTTGATTGCCAGCTAACCAACTTCCCGTCAAGGAATTGACAGACGCCAGTGGTGCTTTTTCTGTCGAGTCCACATCCTCCAAGGTCTGCATCTGAGTAGGCTTGAACGAAGAAACCTGAGTTGGAAGGATACCATAGACCGAAGGAAGCGGTTCGCTTGAGATATCGTAGGATGTTCTTCACTGCAAGCATGTGAGGTTTGCGTGGTTTTGCCTGAAATCTGGCACAGTAACACACAGAAAACATGATGTCAGGCCTGCTAGCAGTAAGATACATCAGTGAGCCAATCATTTGACAATAGAGTGTGATATCAACAGCCGGTTTATCTAGGGATGGAGTGAGCTTGGTGCTGAATGCCATAGGGACTTTGACTTTGGAGTCTCCCATCATACCAAACTTTGCTAGGAGAGTCTTCGTGTAAGCTTCCTGATTGATAAAGATGCCTTCGGGTCCCTGTCTAATATTTAAACCAAGGAAAAAGTTAATAGGACCCATTGAGCTCATTTCAAATTTAGTCTCCATCAGCTTTCTGAATTCAGCTGTTAGGCTAGGATTCGTTGAGCCAAAGATGATATCATCCACGTAAATTTGAACGATCATAAGGTGGTTACCTTCCTTTTTGCGAAAGAAGGTTGGGTCAACCGAACCTTGTTTGAATTTAGACATCTTTAAGAATTTAGTAAGCGTTTCATACCAGGCTCTCGGAGCTTGTTTCAATCCGTATACCGCTCTATCCAGAATGTAGCAATGATTTGGATATTTTTCGTTCACGAACCCAGGAGGTTGCTCCACATACACTGTTTCTTCGAGTTCTCCATTAAGAAATGCACACTTGACGTCCATTTGGAAAACTTCAAAGTTTTTGTGGGCAGCATAAGCAAGAAATATTCTTACAGATTCCAGCCTAGCTACAGGAGCGAAAGTCTCTTCATAATCAATCCCTTCCTCCTGACAATATCCTTTTACGACCAGACGAGCTTTGTTCCTTATAACGTTCCCTTCCATGTCCATTTTATTCCTAAAGACCCATTTGAGACCAACAACCGAGGCATCTGGAGGAGTTGGAATGAGGCGCCAGACTTTGTTCCTTTCAAATTCGTTCAGTTCGTCTTGCATTGCTTGAACCCAGTCGGAGTGGTCAAGAGCAGTGTTAACTGTCTTTGGTTCAACTTTTGATACGAATGAGTTATACATGCAAAATTCAACTTTGGAAAATAAGGATGTTTGTTTTGCCTTGAGTTGTGATCGGGTCAGAACCTTTTCAGAGACATCACCAACAACTTGAGAGATAGGATGATCTCTGGTCCATTTGGTAAGTGGAGGGTAGTTTGGATCAAAGGTTGGGTCCAGTTCAGCATTGATCATTTCTTCTGGCTCGGATTGGCTTTCGTAGTCGAATGACATATCAGCTTGCTCCCCCTCGATGGATGAGCTTTCAGGAATACTTTGAGAGACTTGAGGTTCAGATGTTTCTTGTGGTGCTGGGTATTCAGGCGTTGATGCACCTTCAGATGGTGAAGCACTTTCGGTTGGAGAAGTACTTTCGGTAGCAGTTGGAGAGCTTGGCTCCACCTCAACTCGTGAGGTCGGCTGAGTTGATGACGGTTGATCCTCCCCCTCGACTGAAGCATCGTTTGATGGAGGTTCGTCAGAATTCGATCCTCCTTCGTTCATTTTCCTGGTAGCTTCTTCGACAATTTGCTTCATATGGTCTATTTTATTATCTGCTACGCCTGCTTCTGAGAGAGTAGCTTTCTCTGGTTCGTCAAATAGCTCCATAAACATTTTGAATAGATTAGCGATCGAGACTGTGACTTGGCCAGTTTGAGGAAAGATTTCCCCAGCTGTGTCTTCTTTGGCCTGTAGCTTTTTGACATAGCTATCGTCGAAAGTCACGTAATAAGTCTCTTCGATTTTTCTCGAACGCTTGTTCAGAACTCTGTATGCTTTGGAAGTGAGAGAGTAGCCCAGAAAGATTCCCTCGTCGGCTTTGACATCAAACTTGTTGCGGTGTTCTTTAGAGTTAAAAATGAAACACCTTGAACCGAACACGTGGAAAAATTTCACATTGGGCTTTCTGTTGTTGAGAATCTCATAAGGTGTGAGCGTGAATCGTTTGTTGAGATAAGACCTGTTCTGTGTAAAACAAGCAGCAGAAATAGCATCAGCCCAAAAAAAAAGAGGTAAGGAAGCGAAACTTAGCATTGATCGGGCAGCTTCACACAGAGATCGGTTTCGTCTTTCGACAATTCCGTTCTGTTGAGGTGTGTAGGGAGCTGAGAAATTGTGACTTATTCCCTTTTCTGCCAGAAATTCTTCAAATTCTCTGTTTTTGAATTCCAGACCATTATCGCTCCTGATGTTACGAACGACCTTCTTGAGCTGTACTTCAATCTGGTTGATGAACACTTTCATCTTATGAGTCGCTTAAGATTTGAGCTTTAAAAAGAACACCCATGTAAACTGCGAAAAGTCATCAACAATAACAAGAATATACTTGCTACCACTAATGCTTTCGATAGATGATGGACCACATAAATCAATATGAAGTAATTCGAGTGGTTCAACAACTTTCGTGTTAATTATAGATGGATGACTTTGACGACTCTGCTTCCCCATTTCGCATGCAGCACACAAATGATCTCTGTCGAACTTGAGAAATTGAAGACCTCGAACATGACCTCCAGTGACAAGTTTGTTGATATCTTTAAAGTTGAGATGAGAGAGTCTTCGGTGCCACAACCAGCTTTCGTCAGATTGTGCTTTTGATAACATGCATATAGCTGGGTTTCCTTTGATGGGTTTGAGGTTTAGAGGAAACACTTCACCCTTACGCTCAGATTTGAGAATAACTTTCTTCGTCTTCTTCTCAATAATTTCAGAACCTTCATCGTCGAATGAGACTTTGAGACCTGTACCTCTAACAAGCTGAGATACACTGATGAGGTTGTGTTGTAGTCCTTCCACGTATGCCACCTTCCTTATAGCGAAATCACCATTGGTAATCATTCCGTATCCCTTTATGGTGCCGAAGGAGTTATTTCCAAACTTGACGTTGCCACCATTTACAAGAGACCTGTATTCCCTGAGTTCTTCTTTCCTCCCTGTCATGTGACGCGAGCAGCCACTATCGATGTACCATTCTTCGTCAAACTGCTCGTCACTTATAACCTGCAAAAATTAAGCAGATTTAGGAACCCAAAGTTTCTTGGGTCCACGTGAGCCTTTCACAGGTACAGGAATAGTAAGAGAGATGTCAACAAGATATGTTTGTTTTATTAGAGTTGTTTCATCTTTCTTTTTGATGGTAAAAACTTTGATTTTATTAGGATTAGGTGCGTTCGGTTTAGACTCTGGTGTGGATGCAGGAACCTTCTGTTTGCCTTTTTGTTCAGCTGACGAGTGAGATTTTTGAGAACGAACAGAATGAAATTTTGAGTGAGATGGAGATGAATTGGAAGAATTAGAAGAATTAGATGAGTGAGAAGGAGAGGGCTTTGATTGAGATGACTTCTTGGCTGGAGACTCTAGGTGACCCTTTTGCTTTTGATCATTGGTGGGACTGACCTTAGAGTTTTGATCTCTTTTGATTTCAGAACCGAACCTTTGCTTTCGGTTGGTTTCGTTCTCTGAACCGAACCTTTGCTTTCGGTTGGAGTCATTCTCATAACCGAACCTTTGTTTTCGGTTGGTGTCGCCCTCGTGCATATTAACAGGATTTTTCTCATACTTCAGGTTCTTGTCTTAATGTAAGAAATATGCATTCTAGGATTGCCAGAATTGTTTCCTTTCAGAGAGATTCTTCCTGTATCTCTGGTTCCTTTGACGTTTCTGATTCCTCATCTACTTCGGTTGATGATGGATATTGGCTTTCATTTTTGGTTTCTCTGTGGCTGGTTCACTTTGAACTGTGGAAGTTTCACTTTGAACTGAGGAACTAGACGGAATATCTTCTTTTGCCGAACTTCCATTTTCTTGAGGAATGTCTTTCGTACCACTGGTACTTGGCACATCAAAATTGTCTGGCTTGTTCAAGGGTTCTGGTACGTATCGTCCTTTACTTTTCCATGAGGTCCTTTCAGATAACCCTACCGTTTCATCAGCATTATCGATTGGAGCTGACCAGAAGAACTCATCGCAGCCATCAGCATTGTCTTCGTTTACAATTGCTGTGAGTTCAACAGTCTGATGTTTGGTTACTCCTGTGACCTTGTACACTTGATTTGGAGTTGTCCTGACCTTTTGATATACTACTGCTTTCTCTGCTAAGATCAGGGACTTTTGTTGGGACAATCGAGCGAACTCCACTGAATTTTCTGAAATTAGATTCTTGTGGTTTTCAGGTTCGCTTTTCACAAATTCTGAGTAGTCAACCGTGTCCTCTACAGAAATTTCACTAATATTGTCATCCTCATTAAGCTCGGATGCATTTTCAACATCAATTTTGTTTTCTGAGCTCAAGTTGGCGTTTAAAGAGTCAAATTTTTGTATGGTTTCGGTTCTCAGTTTAAGTCTATCATTTTCATCCAAAAGGTTTTTAAGCATGTCCTTATGGTCCTTGGATTTAATGAAAGATTCTATTTTGTCCAGTCCATACATATAGGTCGGATTGACGTCATCAGATGATATCACACTCTCACAATTATAAGCTTCAACATCAATTTCATCCTCCTTAAACTCAAGGAAGGGCAAAATCATGCGATGAATCTTTTGTCCTATTTCACAATCCAAGTGGAGCTGAGTAATATTAGTGTAAAGACATTTGGCAATTAAACAAAAAACATTTCGCTGTTTCAACAACTTTAAATTGTCTCTTTGTAAATAAATGTTTTCATCTTTTGTTTTAACTAATTCTGACTCCTTCAGCTCGACGCACATGCGCCGTTCCTCATTCTTCGAAGACACCCTGCTTAATTGATCAGTTAGGTTAGAATTGGTGACTCGAGTTTGAGTTAAACTACTATCTAGATGAGAGATTCGAGAATTAACACTTTTTAGTTCTTTTTCATATGAGCATTGTGGTACTTTAAATGAAACAAAAACCGATTGTACCTTTTTGATCAGTTCATCGAGTTCGTTGAACTGCACGCTGAGCGGTTTGGCTGTAAAGCACATATCCTGCTGCTCCTTCGGTTCATTGCTTCCACCATCAGTGTTGTATCCCCTCATCTGAGATACTTCGGACACCATCAAGCACCTTCCTCCACTGCTCTCCTCTTTTGCCACACAAGCCTTTCCATGAGAAGGCTTCCTCACTTCATCGTCTTCAGAGTCGGTTGACCAAAATTCCACGCCACCGAACTCGTCATCAGCAACCAAACCCTGCACAATTAGAGCATTCATAGAAGGGTTAGCAGTAGATTTCTTCTTCCTCATCTCATCAAGCTTTTTCTGCAGCAAGGCTTCCTCATCCTTTTCAGCCATCTTTTTGAGGACACAATCCTTAGCATAGTGGTTTTTCCCTCCACAGTAGTAACAGCTTACTCCAGAATCACCCTCTGCCTTCGGTTCCTTCTTAGACTCATCAACCTTCGGTTCATCTTTAACCTTTTCTGAACTATAACTCCCCTGCCAGTTTTGGTTTTTGTTGCTGGGGAATCTCTTCTTAATGAACCTCTTGGGGTTAGATACCATCATATCATAATCCTCAGCCGTGAGGTCATACTCCTCCAAGTTGAGGTCTTCGTCCTCCATCACAACTTTACTTTTTGACATGAGGGCCAGCGAACCTAGGCTTGAGACAACATTCTTTTCCTGCAACACAATTTTCTCCTGAGACTTGAGAATACCCACCAGTTTCGCCAAAGAATACGATTTAAACTGCTCATGGGCTTTAACTGTACCCACCGTTTAAGAACGTAACCTTCTGCTCGATAAGCTTCCTTTCGATGTCATGTTTGATCATCTTGCTGAGAAGATGATTGAAGCGATCGAACGTCTGAGTCACAGTTTCTTCGGCTCCTTGCCTGAAATCTCCAAACTCAGATAATAGCAAGGTTTGGATAGAGTGTTCAAGATCCTCATCTGTAGAGTACAGTTCACGAAGTCTATCCCAAACTTCCTTTGCCGTCGTGCATGAACTTACTAACCTGAAAGTGTCGGACTGAAGGGCGAATCTGATCAATCTTAACGCCTTGATATTGCACCGGAATTTATCCTTTTCATCTTGTGCAATATCTTTAACATCCTTCAGTAGATCATTATACTCCTTTTGAGTTTTAATAATCCTTGACGTTGCAGAGTGAGAAAAGGGTCCATTAATAATTGCTTCCCAGATGAGGTATCCATTATCCTCAGATCCTATAACGTAGTCTTCAAAGTGATGCCCCCAGACTTCATAATCATGGGTGTATAGGATGGGAATCTTCGTGGTTGATCCAATGCTGTTGGAAATATTGATGGGATTCGATTGCGACTCGTCCATAATGATCGAATAACCAGTTTAAAGATCAGACTTGTAATAAATCAGATTAGGGCAAAACAATAAATATCAAGATACGTTAATAATGAGATGACGACTCAATAAATATCAGTAATTGCGGAAAACCCTAATTGAAACCTTTTTCACAGAAAAGAAGTGTATCGATTACACAGCCTCCTGCTCTGATACCAATTGATGAGATTAAAACTTAATCTTGAAGATCGATTAGATCTTAAACAGGTAAATAAAGACTTAAACAGCAAGAACGCAAAAATAATAAGTAACACAAGAATGAATCAAACGAGTCGAATGATTATAAAACAACCCTCAGAAGAGCTCGATCAAGAACATCAACTGTAGAGGGTTAGAAGGTTTACAGGAACGATGAAGAAAATGAAAGCTATCGTAATTCTCTATCTTGTATTCTAGATCGTTAACCTAATTATGCATGCAAGCGTATACTTATATAATAAACCTAACAGGCTCTCGGTTGGACAGGCCCAAACCGGAGTACAAAACAATTGGACTAATAGTCGAGCCCAATGACGCAATATTAAACAGATCTTCAACCCAACAGAGCCATTATTTTCCACATAGCAAAGTTTGTTTCATCAAAAGGAGGAATTTTAGCGGAAGGATGATTTGATGAGTTCGACAAAGAAGAAGATGAAGTCATTTGTTTGATAAGAGAAACCCGCTCTGATACCAATTGAAGATGCCATAAGATCAATCAATTTATCAAACAATTACAAAAAATAAGAACAAGAGGATTTCACGAAGAAAAGCTTTCACTAAGAAAAATAATCTCACGAAGAGATTATTGTGTGCACAAAGCAGCAATTAGGGTTTGTGAAAGGCGTAACCATTCACAAACCTATACAAAAGATTATATACAGCTATTCTAGACAATCCCTACAAATCAGGGATACGCTAGCTAACTAATTAAGCTAACTATGGAAACAGGATAAATACAAGATTTGTTACATTGCACTGAATAAACTAAACTATTACAAACTGAGCTGCTGACACACTGATGCTGATACTGAACTATACGCTGATGCTGAGTCTGTTTTAAACATTATCATATTTCAAGGTTTGACCTTACAGTATACATAATGAATCTAGTTGTCTCTAATGAGAATTGAACAAAAGTGTAAGTTCGTTGGGTTTTTTTCAACAAACAAAACATGATTGAGGTTTTTTGAACGGATTTGAAACTTCGTTGGTCTTAAAAGTCATTTTCCGATATTTAATTACACGTCATAAGCCATATCATTCGTTGACTTTTATTAGCCGGTTAACTCTAAATGAGAAGTGAACAAAGTGTAAGTTAGTTGGACTTTTTTAGACAAAATGTTAGTTCGTTGGGTTTTCTTGAACAGACAAAACATAATTGAGTTTTTTCAATGGTTTAAAAACTTCGTTAGGTTTAAAAGTCATTTTCCCGTTCAATTATATCCCTGGAGAAACCCTGGAAGCTCAGTTGCAGCGATTTACTACACTTACTACTAAGATGAATATAGCTGGGATCTTCTTGACTAAGTCTGAGATAAACAAAAAGCTGCTGAATGCACTTCCGAAATCGTGGGATATGAATGTGGCCGTCATCAAGATGACAAAAGATCTCAATCATCTTAGTCTTGCTGCTGTAATTGAAGAACTTGACGCTTTGAAGTGTGGAAATACAATGAGTTCTGCAAACATCCCGTTCAATGAAGTTTCATGCTCTCCATTATGTGATTCTACGATTAAACTTCTTCGTGAACAAATTGATTTATTAAAAAGAGAAGTTGAGGACCTGAGATATGAAGGATATCAACTCAGGAAAGGACAGAAACCCCTACAGGTTGAATTAGAAGCAAAAACCAAAGACTTTAGGAGGCTTCAGGAAAACTACAGTAACAAATGTGAAAATTATGATTATGTTAAGAAACAACTTGCTAAGTGAACTGCTGAGCTTGACACATTAAAAAGCAAATTTGAAACTGCAGATTTTGATTTTAAATTTTTTTATGTGTCAAGCAAAGTAGTTGCAAACATGATAGACTATTGTCTGTAATTTAAAAATAACCAGCAAAAAGGTCTAGGGTATGATAGTGTTCATCCACCTTTCAATCATAACTACACATCCATCCTTATTACACAGGAAGAAATTGACAAGGAGGCCCATCTTCATTATGGAAAACCATCTGGATTTGTAACAGGAGGTATTCAGGTTGAAAATACTAATGATTCTACTTCATGTGCAGGTAAAGTAGCAGAGGATGAGAAACACCATTGAACAAACCAACATCTCCTTGAACTCTGAATATGTTGCTTCGAACTCAGTTGCTTCTGACCAACCTGTTGTTGAGAAGTACAGGCCTCCAATTCCAGTGAAACAGAGTGCCTGCTGCAATTGTGCTTATGGGAACAATAAGAGACAAGGCAAGGATACGCCGCCAGGGGCATGAAGAAATAACTTCACAGTGAAGAAAAAGACTTGTTTTCACTGTGGAACACCTGGACTCATTGCCAAAAATTGTCCTAATCTCGCATATGTTCCCTACTACGCACAAGGCTGGCAGAACGTGCCAAGAGGGAGATACTCCAAAAGAAACCCCTCAAGGTCACATTCAGAAAATGGTGACTGGAACGCGCAGAAGGCCAAGAATCAAACCCACAAGGCCAAGAATTCGAATCCCAAGGGTATGAAGGGAATGTCGGCCAAGAAGCCCAATCCAAGAGATGCTCCAGTGAAACAAAGACTGGCTAGGTCAAAGTCATCTCAGCGATCGGCTTTAAGATCAAAAGCAAGTACCGAGCCACCCATCGCATTGAAAAAGAAATGGGTTAAACCCAACTACAAATGGGTTCCAAAGGCTCATTCTCCCAAATCTTCTAACGATTCTAATATTTCTACATCTTCTGTTTGTGATAAGCAGAATATGTCATGGGAGAAAGTATCTTGAAAAGATGAAAAAGGCGACCCAGTTTCAAAATGGATTGTGTTCTAAAGACCAACTGATCCCGC
Organism: Lactuca sativa; assembly: GCF_002870075.4. Taxonomy (NCBI): domain Eukaryota; kingdom Viridiplantae; phylum Streptophyta; class Magnoliopsida; order Asterales; family Asteraceae; genus Lactuca; species Lactuca sativa. The sequence goes on along the minus strand of NC_056625.2, from coordinate 172,128,560 downwards.
TCTATGTCGGAGCAACTATGGAGGCATATCATCAGACTTCGGTTTGTTGGTAGTGGCTGTTCCAGGCACATGATAGGGGACTTCTCTCAACTGTACAACATTTTGACCTTTGCTTGAGAGTATGTGTCCTTTTGCGGGAAAGGAGGAAAGGAAGAGATCACAAATGGGGTTAGTACTTAATGACATGAAGAATTTTTCGGATCTGTCCTGAGATTAAGCATGTTGTTCTCAGACATTCTGGATGCAAATTCAGTCGGTGAATTACGGTTTGCGTTTTCTTCTCTATACTCCTGAGTTTATCTTACTCTGATTCGTTTTAAAGATAATTTTTCATTTTCTTAATAGTTTTTTGTTAGTAGTTATTATGGGAAGTGATATCAAGAAAGTGATAACGGGCAGTCTAAAACATGTGTAAAGGACTGAATCTGAATTGTCTAGACTCTAGGTTTAATGTGCTGGTAGGCATGATGGGTTTGACAGTGTGGATTCAGATAGGATTGTTTGGACTGACCATATGACGCTCGGGTAGATTGATGAATGAGATAAACACGGGAACCCACGGGATACACTAAATTAATATGAATCTAGAACCGTGGTTCAACTTTTCCTTGATGTACGGACTTATGTCCTTAATTATGGTTCTGATATGGCGTCTGGGGGGTTCTGATAAAGTAGGTCTATAGAAATTATTTTCTTGCTTTCTATCTGTCAGTCATATGTTGCTTCCTCTGTGTGATCGGAAGATCTGACCTGGAATGCAACATATGCAAATCTATTTCTACACACCTTCTTATCTATGAAACTATTTCTATCTGTTAGCCATATGTTGTCCCCTCTGCGTGATAAGAAGATCCGACCTGGGACACAACATATGCAACATTCTACCTCTCAATCCCTCTATCCTAGTTAGCCATATATTGTCCCCTCCACGTGATTGAAATATATCTGACCTGGGACACAACATATGCATCTATCTCTAAATCTGACTTCCTCCTTAAAAATTGTTTACTCACCTAAAGTAAGGAGTCCTTAGGAAGTTCTTAATAACCAGGGTATATCGGGAAGTGGGGAACACATTCTAGTGCAACTAAAATTGAACCATTTAGAGGTTGTCAGTAGATCTCGCTGCTTAATTTAAGTGGACAACAATACCCGTGGTTGTCGTCAGCTAAATGTTTTATTTAGAAAAGTTCGTCAACATTATTCATGTTTAAGTGGACCACAATACCAACAATTGACCAAATCTATTTATAAAGGTGAAGGTACTGATAAACAACTTAAGGCTGTTTCACAACTTTGATCCCAAATATTTTTGTTTTTGTTAAATTTGTTCATAGTTTTCCTCTATGCACAAATTTAGTGGGAGAATTAAAAAAAAATAAAAATCAAAATATTTTAATTTCTGTTTTATTTCTTGTTCAAGAAAATCAAAAATCCAAAAATATTTTTGTTTCTGTTTTATTTTTTTCAGAAAATATGAAAAACCCAAAAATATTGTGTGCTAAATTTTCTTTTAGTTTTTTTTTATCTTGAAAAGTGAATTCAGGTGAAGATGAAACTCATGGAGTTTGTGTCGAAGATTTCTGAGCCAAGGCTTCATCCGTGATCATCGAAAAATTCTCATTCGAAGGAGCAAGAAATGAAGATTATGTGACGGATTGTATTGAAGCGTCCTCAATTAGTCTGCTGCTATCTTAAACCTGCTAAAGTGATCCAGAAGATTTGTTCTCTCTGACATTATCTCTGAAGATTATCAAGCTGAAAGCCCTATCTTTCAAGAATCAGTACATCAAGCCTCCTCACCCAATGTGCGTTCAAAGTTAATTTTGTAAAGAAAAGCCCAACTGCTTAAGATGAAGTCATTCATTAAAGATTCATATCTTCATCTTGAAGTTGTGAAGAATTTGAAGATAAATCTTGAAGCCAATCTCCCAATGAAGACTAAAAAGAAAAGCCATCTACATTTTAGGGGGAGCTTGTTAGTTCAATTAAGAAAAGAAAGCAACAAACCAAGGGGGAGATTGTTGGGTCAAAATTATGGTTTATACTTTGCTTTTATAGGAAAATGTATTTTTATGTCTAGGACCGTAAACAACTCTATGTTTACGGCCATATAAGTGTTTACGGCCGTAAACCCATTGGGCCCATATTCCCCAAGTATATATATAGGTGTTAGGTGGTTGAGGAGGGATTGATGAACCGAAGAGAGTGTACGGTCTAGAGGAGCTTATGTGTGTGTATTTGAAGGTGTTCAAGAGAGAGAGAGAGAGAGAAAAGAGAGTGTGTGTTAGTGTGTGCAAATCTTGTATCCGGATCTTCATTCATATCAATACATACAAGATTCATCATCTTCTTCTTCTCCTTCACTTCTATTTGATCTGACATCATCCGTTTGATTGGGATTGCGCACCATCAAACGGATTTGATTGATACACAAGCAGATTAGTGACCTACATTAACAATCCCCGTCTATCATAATCAAAAGAAGCCACCTGGCCCACAATGCGCTCACTCTTCTAGTGTTCCTCTTTCATAGACTCAACTTGAGCCTCTTGAATCTACTCTAAGAGTGGGGTAATCACGATTATCCTCATACACATCCATGATCGTGGTGGTATCCATCTTATGGCTGCAAGCATCGGCCATTACATTGGTCTACTCCAGGTGATAAAGGATCTCATAATCATAATCCTTCAGCACATCAAGCCACCCATGCTGCCTCATGTTCAGATTTGGCTGATCCATCAGATACCTCAAGCTCTTGTGGTCTATATAAATGATATGACCAAACCCATACAAATAATGTCACCAAATCTTGAGGGCAAACGCCACCGTCCCATCTCTAAGTCGTGAGTGGGATAATTTGCCTCATGAGGCTTTAGCTGCCTCGAAGCATAAGCTATCATATGACCATTCTGCATCAAAAATTCACCCAATCCCGAAATCGACGCATCACAATTTACCATGAAATCTTCCACACCCTCTGGCAGGGTCAAGATCAGAGCCTCATATAGGTTTTTCCTCAAAATGTTAAATGTCACCTGCTAATCTGCCCCCCATCGAAACGTAGAAAACTTCTTCGTCAACCTAGTCAATGAAACTGTGATCCTGGAGAAATTCTCGAAAACCTACAATAATACCCAACTAACCCAAGGAAACTCCGAATCTCGGATAGAGACCTCGGAATCTGCCACTGCATCATGGCATCGATCTTGGAGAGATTGACCAAAATACCATTCTGGTTGACATACATCCCCTCCCTCCTCAGAGTCTCCATAACCTCCTGCAGATGGTCCTCATGCTGCTCATTGGTCCTAGAATAGACCAATATATCATCATAAACACAATGACCAACCTATCTAGCATCGGTCTACAAACCCGATTCATGAAATCCATGAACATTATTGGTGCATTGATGAGACAAAATGGCATCACCACAAATTTTTAATGACCATCATCAGTCCTGAAGGCCATCTTCTAAACATATTCCTCTTCAACACTCATCTGGTGATAGATTTAACGCAAATCAATCTTGGAGAACCAAGACGCACCCTAAAGCTGGTCGAACAAATCATCAATCCTCAGAAGCGGATAATGGTTCTTCACCGTCAACTTGTTCAATTCCCGATAATAAATGCACATCATGTGGGAGTCATCATTCTTCTTCACAAATAATATCGGTGCTCCCCAGGGTGAACTAATTGGTATGATAAATCTTTTGTCTAATAGATCCAACAACTGTGTATACAGCTACTATATCTTTGGCGGTGCTAGCCGATAGGATGCCTTGGCTATCGGAGTCGCATTTGGAACAAGACCAATACGAAACTCCACCTGCATCTTTGGAGGCACTCTTTTTAAGTCCTTGGGAAACACATCTGCATAATCCCGAACCACTGGCACATTATCAATCATCCTCTTCTTTTCCTCTCTAGTATCTAATACTTAAGCCACAATCCCGGGAACCACCCTGCAGTAAATATCTTTGAGCCATCGTAGCTGAATAGAGAGTCGGTCCATGTTGGGCACCCTTGTCATTGACAATAAGTTCTCCCCCACTTAGGATTCAAACCCATAATAACTGGTGCCTATAGTCAATCATCTCCCCATTAGGGCTCAACCAATCCATCCCCATGATCACCTTTCTCTCACGTAAAGGAATAGGAACCAAATCAAATCGGCACCTCTCGTTGAATAGCTACAGAACACAACCTCGATGTACCCTCGACACCCATACTGAACGATCATCGGTGATCTCTACCTAATGGATAATCACGATCCCCTGGAGTATCCCTGTACCTCTTGTTAAGCGGAAGAGACACAAACGATAGTGTGCCACCCGAATCAAACATAACTATGGTTGGAACACCATTCACTAGGAATATCCCTACATACACCAATCATAATAATAAGCATAAGATCAAAACAATAAATGAACTACTCAGAAAATATATACTCGTAACCACATATGGTCCTGCACGAGCTTCCTTGACTGTCAGCTAGAAAGCTTGACTCCTCACAATTGACGCATCCACCTTGCCTTTGCATCCAGTAGTGATCCTTAATGCAGATGGACCAGGTACTACAACCGCTCTTCTAGAAAAAATTCGGAAAATTAGCCTTCTTGTGGCCCCTCTGATTGCAATGGAAGCAAATCATATCAGATACCTGGGTGGTGAGGCAATCCCTGCTAAAATGTTCGGTCTTGCCTCACTTGTAGCTGCCGAACACAACCATCGTACAAATTCCGTCAAACGCCTTGTCGCACTTGCCACAGCGGCTCTGGCCCTAATGGCCTCTCGATCGTTAATCAATAACCTTGGGCTTCTTGCCCAGTCCCTTGAATACATTTGCCTGAAACAGCTTCCTCTTCCTCAAAGACTCTAAAATAATCTCCCATTCGCGACCCTGAGTTATCTTGTCCTCCTATGTCTTGTAGCTAGAAATACTCACAAACTCGCATATCTCATCCTTTAACATATGATGGTACCGGGCCTTCTTCATCTCCTCGTCAGCCATATACTGCAGAACTAGCAAGGTCTTCTACATAAACATAGCAGTAATATCTTCCACTGTCTCAGTAGTCTGGCGAAAGTCTTGAAACTCCCTCGCCAACTGCTAGAACTTGATCACTGATGCAAACTCAGCCCTGAACCTCGAAACAGAATCATCCCCAGTCATCACCTCGACATCCTTGCCTCCCAAGGCATGCCCTACCTCCTCCTACCAGTTACGGGTTCTGTCCTTCAAAAGACATGATAAAAGTCTGACCTTCACCTCCTCATGGCATACGCTAGACCAGAAGGCGTTCCGGATGTGTGCCAACCACCGTATGCTTGCAATATATTCCTTCTTTCCGAAGAACTCAGGAGCCCCACATGAACAGATCTCTCGAAAATTCAAAGAGCGTGCACCTACCAAACCCACAATCTCAGTACATAATGCGCTTAGATGCTCATTCATCAACTGCATGATTCCCTCCTTGATGGAACCAAAGAATCAGGGACGAAATGAACTTCCACGTCTGATCATACAAGGACCTGACTCCATAGCCCAAACCTGAGCCCTGACTAGAATTTGAACCGCCTCAAGTGACCACCATTATGAAAATAAACCATAAAAATCATCGGAAAACATTCAAAGAATCTCACACCCAAAGAGTCCCTTAGTATCCTCGTGACTCCCTTGACTCGAGTACGGATCCTATGCTTTAATTACTACGGACCTAATACTACCTTCCACACCTATCCATACCTTCCTCAAGAGTCATCCCGATTTCCCTAAGTGACCACCACATTCCATAACCCCACTAACCCATGTATCTGCTAATTCTAACATGCTTCCTAGATTTTCCTAGGATTCCCTTCCCGCCACTCTCTGCCATCAGCTGCAAAAGAAGCCCCTAATAATACCCCCTAACGACCTTTCAAATATAATTACATGCCACAGATACTAGATAATTATTTAACTATATGGTCTCACAATACAACAGTTAGACTCAAAAAAGATTTTCGCAATAGAGTTAAACCTAACCTTCTAAAATTATCTAATTTCTGTGACATTTAACCTAGCATATTTTCTTTATAGTTCACTAGTACTAATAGTGGTTCCTAAAAGCACAAAGCAAGCAGAATTCAAGCATTGAGTTCTAACTACAGAACTGCCTAACATGCCATCCTAACATATCATCTATAATCCAAACTAGCATGCAGTTCTAAAGGCTCATACAGTAAGTGTACCAAGACATCTCTCTTCTCATATAATTTTGAGCAGATCCTTAGCCCTAATCTTGCATGCTATTCTCATATTCATATGATGGATATTTGGAAACACTTGCTTGAGCTTGGCCGATTGAATGCATCACACCCCTTCTTTCTAGTAATAACACATTTTAGAAAAGTTATTTCCTTATTAAAAACTTACCAAATCCTCAGTTTGAGTTCAGACACACCCGATAGTGTGCCTGAATCTCTCAAACCAAAGCTTTGATACCAAATTGAAACATCCCAAAAATCATAGATAAAAAATTCATTTTTAATTCAACCCAAATCAATAAATATTCAATTCAAACTATCCGAAAGTATGTCATAGTAAAATAGTTATCAGAGTATAATTCCTAAAATCATAAAAACGCGGAAACATGGGTTGATGCGTTGTGATCAAGTCAGGCCTATCCCTTTTAAACTGGAAGTACCTGAAACATAAACTTAAACTCTAAGCACAAACCTTAGTGATTTCCCCAAGTACCACATACCACACATAACATACATACATCATACATACACATCATGCTAAAACATGTAATGATTCTATTTCACCCATTAGTCCCTTCCGACTCATTGAGTCTCTTCCGAATCTCTAGCCTCTTTCGACACTCTAGGTCGCCTCCCTTCTTACTCATTTGGTATCTTTCAACATGTATGGGTCTATTTCACCGCTACAGTTAAGCATATAATCATACAAGAAAGAGTCACAAATACAAGAAGCACACATAGGCATATCAGTAAGTGTCACATATATCACTACAATACTAATGCATATTCCAGTGGGCCAGAAATAATGCCTTCGACCCATAAGTATGGTGAGAAGACTCACCTCAGTATGAAGATAGAAAAACCACATTCTCGGGCTGTTGCTACTACGATTCCTTACACTGAACATTCCAAATTAACCCAAATTCATATATAGGGTAATAACTCATAAAAGGTCTACACTACCATAAAAGGTCTACGCTTCCCTTAATAGGCCACTTAACCCATGACCCAAGCCCAAAAGACCTAAGGCCCAATAAGGACCAAGAGACCTAAAACCCAACAATGGCCAAAAATTACATAAGGCTTAATAATAGCCCAAACGACCTAAAACCCAAAAAGGGTTCCTGGAGAGTACGCTAAGTGTGCCATCAGTACGCCCCACATACTAGCTTACGCCAAAAGAAATCGGGGACTCAGGAACGTATGCTTTTGAACGCCCTACATACGTCCCAGATTGCCAAAACACCATTAAGCACTTAATGATTTAAGTCAAAATGTCCATTTTTCATATCTAGCTCTTAGGGGAAGTCTTAAATGATAAAGTCACCAACTTGATATTTTTGCATGGCTCAAAGAGACTCAAACCCTAGATTTAACATTCTACTTCCTTCAAATGATCATCAAGTCATGCATTGTTGATTCACAACCATCAAGATGCAAAATTTATGAACTAGGAACCTCAAAAACATCAAAAAGAACATCTCAAAACTTTTGGACTAACATTTACGCACAAGAACTCATTCATGGGACGAAAATATGCTAAAATCTCCACTGTTTGTAAATCTAAACATAGAATAACCAAGTTCAAGACTTTAAACCTCTAGGAAGCAAAGAAAGATGAATAAACCCTAGATCTACAAGCTCCGACTTGATCAATGCTCTTTCACCAATCTTTTTCTTTGTCACACCCCAAACCGGAACGGCAGAAACATTCGGGGGCAGAGGACATCATGTTTAATATCACAACACATGCATCATAGTGATCAAAGTAACAAATAGCTATTGCATTAATATGAAAGTGTTTACAAGGTATGTGGTTCACAAAATATAGACTCCAAAAGTAAATAACAAAACAAGACATGAAGCTACTATACTCCATCTTCTGAATCCCAAAGCGCGTACCTGCCTACTAGTTTCCTGAGAATACAAGTTATTTTGAAAGAGTAGATCGGCATTTAAGCTGGTGAGTTCATAAGTATTTAAGTAATGAAAAGTAAGTTGTAACTTCCCTTTTAGAAAAGTTCGCTTGTTCCTCCAGAAAATCCTATATTTCCTGATATGATGAATGAAAGTAAAAATGACTCTACAATTCTTTCTATAAGTTCTAAATGGATACAAGTTATATACAATTTAGAGTAAACAGAAAACCAATTGTGTGAATTTTCCCTAGGCCCACAACCAAACAAGGAACAGGGAATGAGGCGGAAGTCACACATCCCATTGTTTGTTTGATCTTCACTACATATAACCCTAGTGTATTCATTTGATACTTATGGAGTTAACTGTAATAGTTCTTTATATTTGATGAAAATATTCTTTAAGAAATCATATATTTCCTTTAGTAAAAATGGTAACCACAATAGTTCCTTGTATAATCACTTAGTTTATACAAGCTATATATAATCTAATATCAAACGCACAGTTAAATGGGTGAATCTGACCTAAGCCCACAACCAAACAAGGAACAGCAAGTAAGGCGGAAAGCATGCATCCAACTGCCTATCGGATACTAATTATATATAACCCTGATGTATAAACCAAGGTACTATAGAATTAACCGTGAAAGGTCCTTTAAGTTATATTGGTTTAATAAAATGAATTAAACCCTTTTACTGATAAGTTTCTAGTTTAGCCTACTAAATGTTCTATCTAAAAAGTATGTTTTTGTACTAGAAAACGGTATATTGAATTTGTATACTATGACCTGACCCATACCTGGTACTCCTTATGATTACTTGTTGTATATGGAATATATATATATATATATATATATATATATATATATATATATATATATATATATAGCTAAGATCGAATAAATAGCAGACTGGGTGAATCTGCTCTAAGCCCACAACCAAACAAGGAACAAGAAATGAAGCGAAAGAACATATTCTACTGTCTGCCAGATCCGATTAATATATATCCCTAATGTATCTACTGAGGAATCATAAAATTAGCACTATAGACCCCCTTTATACTGAATGTACTAAAACTCGACTTAACCATTTGTCTTTTGTATGTTTTCCCAAGTTTAAGACTATCTTTACTAGAAAATAGTTTGCATTACTTTTTATGTGAGTAGATCACTATATGAATGTAATGGGAAAATGAAAGTATTCAGTACTGTTGTATAAAGTACCTACTGAAACACTAACTACAAAACCAATTTGTTAATTAAGATTAAACTGTGATGTTATAACCATATTGATTGACACGTGTTTAACACGATGACCTAGTGGCGCCGAAAATGATGTGACGTTTGTCACCCGTAGACCTGCAGTCCCACTATATCTAACCACAAGGTGTGGGGTGTCAATCCCGTATAGATCTATACACAAACTCATGCTCTCCCTCTAGGAGACTCTGGTTACAAAGCGTGACCAAACAAGTATATTGCTAAGCCATGAAGTAGTGGTTTCACATTATTGTAATCATGTTCTTGTTATCGTATGTTGCTTCTGTTCTTGTTATTGTATGTTCCTCCTTGTTCTTGTTATAGTATGTTATGAACCCCTAAACTATACCTATTATAGTTTACTAGAATGCTTGTTTTGAGCTGTCTCTGATTTGTAGAAAAGACTCGATTATCTACTGAGTTATGATAATACTTTAAAAACAGAATTTTATAAATAACTAAGTAACATAACTTAAAAGAGTTTTTGAAATGATTTGATTACTTATAAAAGCATAAGAAATCCTTTAATGTGATGGTTATCACAGATAAACATTTACACAATATCATTGTGTTCAACTTGTATTCCCCCTCTTAAAAGCATTTAAAACATTTAAAAGATTGATTATAGGGGTATGAACTCACTCAAATGTGGGTGGTTCAATTTAAGATTTGTGTAAGGATGAGAAGTTCCACGAATGAATTCCCGAGACACAAACGAGTCCTAAATGACATATAATGGCATATATAGGAAACTAATTAGTGTTTAAAACAACTAACATGCAAAGAAACAACCTTAGGGACTAAGAAACACTTGAAATGAAGTGCTACAATCACATGTGATTGTATGAAAGGAAGTTTACGACCAAAGGAAGATGGTTCACGGTCCTATTAAGCATCTTTGAAGGGTTCACAGCCACATGAAGGGTTCACGACCGTGAACTCTTGAAGATCTTACATTTGGTGCTTGTTTCATGGCTAGGAATCAAGTTTTTCTTATGGATAACTAGTAGATAGAAGAGATGCTCACACTTTGGAAGACTTTAGGGCAGGGCTGGTCCATTGTTTTTTACTACCTGGGGCGAGATAAGAATTTTATGCCCTTATATATAAAAAAATTACGAAATCAAAAATACATTAAACCTTATAATCAACCAAATAATTCAAATAAAAACATACAAAAATCATCTAAAACTATGTCTTTGTGCATTTTTTTAAGCAAAAACATATCATATTTTACAATAATCAATATTTTGCTGCCACTAGAAGTCGGAAATCTGATTAGAAAGGATCTTTAGACAGCAACACCAGAAATATAGTTCCTGCTTCACATCACAAAAACAATAACACAAAGATTTAGAAAAAAAAATACTGAACATAAACAGATTCGAAATTAAACTCATAAGAATCTTAAAATCTGATTTCTGAAAAAGCATATATAAATCAGATTTGGAGAAAACAGATTTGAAACAACATATAAAATCTGATTTCTGAAACAGCTCAAAATTGGAGAAACACAGTAGAACTCACCCGAATTTACTTGTAGAAACAACACCCAAATCAGATACAAAATCCAATAAGTAATAAATAAAGCAGATTTATGAAACAAAGCTAAATAAACACTTGTTTCAAATGAACTTATCCAAATCTGCTTTCAGAAATAACAAAACCCACATTTATTTTATGCAACACTATAAAGATGATACAAAAAAATCCAATAAGTTTTTGAGACTTTCACTCTTTATTTCTATAATCAAATAGAGTAGAAGTCAAATAAATAAGAAATTAATCTGATTTCTAAAACAAAACCCAAATCGAATGAACTTGTTGAATAGTTGGAATCTCAGTCCGATATCTTTTGAAATTACGAGAGTATAGAAACTCATCGAAGATGAAGGCTTTGATGCTAATTGTTATTTTGAATATCAACTCTTTTCAAGTTAAATTGATGAATATCATATTCTCATTCTATTTTTGAAAATAATTTATGAAAACGAGTTAAATAAAAATTTATTCAGTTTCTTGAACATACCTAAATTAAATAAACATAAATCCGAATGAACTCGCCCAAAATTTATTTCTGAAACAATCAACAAGAAACCAATCACATCCAAATCAGTGAATAACTAAATCAGAACTTCAGAGGCAAAGATTAGAGAAAATCGGAACTTAAAACCGGACTAGATCAGCGAAATCACTGATATATCGAGACTAAGTGTCGACTGATAAAAAAAGAAATCGAGAAAATAAGATTTGAGTGTTATATGTTAGCGATTTATCGACTAGAAGTGAAAAATAAAGAAATCAAATCTTACGTTTTTATTTATTGGAGACGTTTCTAGGTTGAAAATGTCGAATTGATTTCTCCCATCGACGAAGCCAACAAGTTTCTGGGCAGTAGGCACCAGGCTAGAGGCGACGTTTGTGTTTATCTATGCGCATGATCAATTAGACGGTGATTCTTCATATGTTTGGTGTTTCTGCGTCCTTTCTTACGTTAAGATCACAGAACAAAGTTCTTGGGCCATTATAATATATAATATATATTATTGGACTATTTTGATGCCCTTAAAAGTTTCATGCCCTAGGCCTAAGCCCAAGTCACCCATGTATTGGGTCGGCCCTGCTTTAGGGTGTTCACGGCCCAAGAACAAGTGTGTGTTCTTTGGTGATTTGAAGATCTAACCCCAAAAAGAGATGAATTCATGGATGAAATCATAGGGTTGTACTAGATCAATAAGGAAAAGCCCAACTGCTTAAGATGAAGTCATTCATTAAAGATTCATATGTTCATCTTGAAGTTGTGAAGAATTTGAAGATAAATGTTGAAGCCAATCTCCCAATGAAGATTAAAAAGAAAAGCCATCTACATTTTAGGGGGAGCATGTTAGGTCAATTAAGAAAAGAAAGCTATAAACCAAGGGGAGATTATTGGGTCAAAATTATGGTTTATACTTTACTTTTATAGGAAAATGTATTTTTATGTCTAGGACCATAAACAGCTCCGTGTTTACGGCCATATAAGTGTTTACGGTTGTGTTTACGGCCGTAAACCCATTTACGATCGTAAACCCATTGGGCTCATATTCCCCAAGTATATATATATATATATATATATATATATATATATATATATATATATATATATATATATATATATATATATATATATATAGGTGTTAGTGGTTGAGGAGGGATTGATGAACAGAAGAGAGTGCACGGTCTAGAGGAGCTTATGTGTCTGTATTTGAAGGTGTTCTACAGAGAGAGAGAGAGAAAAAAAAAGAGAGTGTGTGTTAGTATGTGTGAATCTTGTATCCGGATCTTCATTCATATCAATACATAGAAGATTCATCATCTTCTCCTTCTACTTCTCTTATATTTGATCTGACATCATCTGTTTGATTGGGATTCCGCACCATCAAACGGATTTGATTGATACACAAGCAGATTGGGGACTTACATTAACAATCCCCGTCTATCATAATCAAAAGAAGCCACCTGGCCCACAATGCGCTCACTCTTCTAGTGTTCCTCTTTCATAGACTCAACTTGAGCCTCTTTAATCTACTCTAAGAGTGGGGTAATCACGATCATCCTCATACACATCCCTGATCGTGGTGGTATCCATCTTGTGGCTGCAAGCATCGGCCACTACATTGCTCTTCTCCAGGTGATAAAGGATCTCATAATCATAATCCTTCACCACATCAAGCCACCTGTGCTGCCTCATGTTCTGATTTAGCGGATCCATCAGATACCTCAAGTCTTGTGATCTGTGTAAATGATACAACGAAACCCATACAAATAATGTTGCCAAATCTTGAGGGCAAACACCACCGTCCCATCTCTAAGTCGTGAGTGGGATAATTTGCCTCATGAGGCTTCAGCTGCCTCGAAGCATAAGCTATCATATGACCATTCTGCATCAAAAACTCACCCAATCCCGAAATCGATGCATCACAATATACCATGAAATCTTCCACACCCTCTGGCACGGTCAAGATCAGAGCCTCATATAGGTTTTTCCTCAAATTTCCAAATGTCACCTGCTAATCTGGCCGCCATCGAAACGTAGAAAACTTCTTCGTCAACCTAGTCAATGAAACTGTGATACTAGAGAAATTCTCGAAAACCTACAATAATACCCAGCTAACCCAAGGAAACTCCGAATCTCGGATAGAGACCTCGGAATCTGCCACTGCATCACGGCATCGATCTTGGACAGATTGACCAAAATACCTTTCTGGTTGACATACATCCCCTCCCTCCTCAGAGTCTCCATTGTTGGATTAGTGTCTAAGTCCATAACTATTTTGGTATGTACTTGACTCGATGGTGCATGGTCCTTTTGGGTTGCCTTCACTAAAGCAACTTGATAGGATGAATTATGGAGAGAAAGGATTGAATATGATTTATTAATATATTATGAGAATAATATATTAAAGGAGAAATCATATTGTTTAATTAATATTAGTCAATAATTAATTGGTAATTAGTTTTGTGACTAAAAGAGATTAATTAAACTTAAGGGACTGGAATTGTAATTATAGGATAATTGCAATTTGGGCCATGGATTGTCTTAAATTAAGGAGTGGACGAATTCTATGGGGAAACCCATAAGGAAATCGTCCAAGGCCCTAATTAAAGGAATCCATGGGTTGTTTAGTGCTTAAGCATCCAAATTAGGGTTTCCTTGTTAGATAACCCTAATTGCCTCACTATATATATGACTCTTATGACCCAAAAACGTGGTGAAGCTTTATTCTAGGGTTAGAACACGTTTTGGGCAGCCTCCATCCTCTTGCTTATGGTGTTTGTGAACCATTAGAGGAGTGACATTTGTGACTCTAAGCTTTCTAAAGTCAATACAAGGAGATTTGGGATTGTTATTACTACATAACAATCAAGGTAACATCTTAAACCTATTCTCATGTTAATATGATTACTTGAATGCTAGAATTAGGGTTTATAGTCTTGGATAACTTGCATGTACAATAGAGAAACCTAGATCCAAGCATTAGGGTTTGTGTGAGCACATAGGATGTCTTATGACCAAAACCCATCAGTGGTATCAGAGCCTTGATTGGTTTCTATTGTATTGATTCCTTGTGTGTTTATTCAAGTTGCAAAATCGAGTGTTGAGCCATCTGCCTGATGAACTCGGCGAGTACCACAGTGTACTCGGCGAGTAGGCCTCAACTCGGCGAGTACAGTGTGTTACTCGGCGAGTTCGAGCCTCAGATGGAGCTATTTTCGGGATTTCTTGTTGTTTATCTTTGAAATACTTGCCTTTATCATATTAGATCAATATAAATCCGATTTTATGATATATATGACTATATTCTTGATCTAATTGAAGGTATTTATCAATTAATAAAATATTTGTTTCCTTATGTGATAACTGATTAATTATTTTGATTAAATTGGTAAATTATTTTGCAAGAAATCATTAAATAAATCAAATATGGATAATTATGTGATTAAATGTTAATTTAGATTGATTGTTATTTGATCCTTGTTGTTATGAAAAGTTTCATATTTTCCCCTTTAGGTTTTATAGTTTAAATTTGAACCCAAAAGTTTTGTCGTTTTGAAATTTAAATAGTTAAAACCCTAATGTTTTGAAAAATGTTTCAAAACTTGCCCTCAAGTTTTGGAATTTAAATTTTGATTAATAGTTTAATTTTGATGTATATTTAAATTCTAAACCCTAATGTTTTGAAATGTTTCAAAACTTGCCCTCAACTTTTGGAATTTAAAAGTTGATTAAAAGTTTAATTAGGAATGTTAAATTCTAAAACCCTAGTAATGTTTTGAAAAGTTCAAATCACTCCCTTATGGTTTTATTAATTAATTAAGGTGTATAATTAAAAGAGGTTTAATAAATCCATAAAAGTTTAGGTTAACAATTTAACTGAATTAAAAGTATAATTGTTAAATTAAACCACCTAGTATTTTAAAAGTGTAAAATACACCCTATACTATATATATATAACATTAAAAGTCTAGCATTATATATATATATATGTATGAGTGAAAGTCAGTCTTACCGTTAGTAGGCCTCATTCACGAAGCTGGTCTACAAGGGGTGTTTAAGGAAATTGTCTATAAAATGGTGATTGAATGCGTATTCACTCTTACCCACCGCACTCTTGACTAGTGGAGGGTCGTTAGCCGAACGGGTAGGATAGGACGAAACCTTCCATTATAAGTATAATGAATTATTAAAGTAACTAAATGTTTTCATAAAATTCCCAATCTTAGTTACTTAGGAAAAAGTGAATTGATACAATTCCATGAAATTACACTTTGTGCCCTTGCAAAGACGTTAGTGGAGCGTGTGTGGTTTACCGGCACACTAAATGGTTCTAAGCAAAGGTAGCAAAGGGTGACTCAGTGTTTGTCATAGTTCGGTGGAGTGTGTGTGGTTTACCGGCACATCGAATAGGTGACTGTAACATGTGAGAGCACCATGGAAGTTTGCATGGTTATTCACACCCGCTTTGTGATCCTCGGCATCCTAGTCACAAACAAGAGGGGCATATCGAGATTTAAACATGCCATTGAAATGTTCAATGAATCTCAAAGGATCTAGGAGTTTTCATAGATTTAAAACTTAAATTTCCTTTTCGTTTTTCATGGTGGAAATTAGTGAATCGTCATTGACTTACCTTCAAATGTTCTGCAATTTGGGTTACGGCATCCCTCTCCCGAGTTGTAGAATATTGTGTTGGGTCCTAGCCTTAGTATCTTATTTGGGTGATTTACTAAGGACTCAATCAATCAACTAACTTGAATTTATTTTCTCCCGTTTTGTAGATGTCAAAGTTTGACAACTATGGTCTTCTCAAATCTCGTGGTACAAGCATTCCACATGAAGATGATATTCCACGATTCGATCAAGGAACAAGAGATCATACTTCAGTTCCTCCTCCTCCTCCAATTATTCTCCCTAATCCACAAGTTCAAAGGCTTGAAAAGTTCAAGATCACTCAAGCCCTTTTGGCAAGTAAACATAAAGAAGGAAAGTCGGTGTGTGCACACTTCCTAGAGATAAAGTCACACATTGATAGGTTAAGAATGTTGGGATCCGTTGTCTGTGAGGAAATGGTTGTTGATTGGATTCTTCAGTCACTTCCTAACTCATATAGTGAGTTCGTAAGAGAGTACTATATGATGAACCGCGACGTGACCCTTATGGATCTCACCTATATGCTTATTGCTGCTGAATCAGAAATGGTTTGACGCAATAGAAAAGCAAAGTTGATTGGTGAATCTGCCTTCAAGACCTCTATGGATATAGACAATGGCAATGAAAGACATGCTATGATCGAAAAGTTTGATCATAAGAGAAAGGCAATGTCTGAAGTAGTTCCATGTCATGTTCCAAAAGAGTCAATTTGCTTTTATTGCAAAGAGAAAGGGCATTAGAGACGAAGCTGCCCCATTTACCTAAGAGATCTAAGAGATGGGAGAGTCGAAACGTATGGCTCTAATATAGGTAAAATCCATTAACTAACTCTTTTAAGCTTCTATTCTAGTTTCTTAATACATAATGTGATAAGATTGCAATTGATGTTTTATAGGATCGAAGAAAAGAAAGTAAGCTTAAGGGAAGAAGTGAGCAGAATCTAACCGTGAAGTAATGGATTTCGATCGCATTTCTCGAAGATCAGATTCTTGAGCTACTACTTAGAGTTAGAATTAGATTGCTTAGAAAAATATTAGCATAGTTTTTCAAGAATTGCATTGTAAGGACAAAATTTTTCCGCAATAAAATAAATTTTGATTTTATATTATGTATTTATCCTTGCAATGGCGTATATGAAAAATTGGTGTTTGAATGTTTCTATTATTAGCAATAATGGATTTGGTTCTTATTATGTTATTTATGGAAAGTCGAGAGTTTACCAAATAGGGAGAGTTTCTCATCGCCCTAGTTTCAATTGGACAGAAACTTCGAATCATGCAACTTGGTTGCACGATGAACGAGAAATTTCATATTTGGAAATTAGACTAGTTCATTGACAAAGTGTCAAGTGAAGGACTAGGAGATCGAGCACACAAAGTTGCGTGTTGATCAAGTCCACCATAATAATAACAATGATATTCATCATGATTTACTAAAGGTTTAGTAAATATGATTATACTTACAAGATTAAGTGTAATTATGAATTGATTGAAAAAGTTTAAATCAATAGCAAAACGAATAAGAAGAATCATGTAGGCAGAAAGATAAAAGTTTCTCCATTCTAAGAAGAAGGGAGAGTAGCTTTTATGCTTTATGATAGGTCTTAATGATTAAGAACCATATCTCAATTGATCCTCTAAGTGAGTCTTAGTACAATTGTATGTATAAGAAGAGAAATCAAGAATTGAAGAAATGGTTAAATCAAAAGGTCTATCATACTTCGTTCCAATAACAAGTCTTAAAGTTAACATTGTGACAATGAGTAAAAGGTATTAAGAAGGTTTATAACATTCATCAAATGTGGAAAGTTGTGATGTCTTGGATAAGACAAAGACCAACTAGGACCATTTGATGAAGTGTTTTGATAAAAGCTACACTAACTCTTGAATATTTGTTTTGTCAAGAAATGGTTATTGACAAGAGAATCTTATATGTCAAGGAGTCAGTGGGAGTCTTAATGGTCTTGAAAGGTTTCAAGAACAAATCAAATAAACCTTATGGATCATCACTAGCACACGAGTTGAGGTTTACAACATAGCGTGTTGGCATTATATTGTTTCTGTGCTGTTCCAATTGAGTTAATTATGCATGCGAGCCCTATGAATTCTCATTTGAATGCATAAAAGGCAAGGACCTTGATCAATGAAAAGTACATTGATGGGAAAAGGTGAACTGCTTAACCACTTGGAAGACATGGTGGGCAGCTGTGCTACCATAAGGCAAGAAATCGAGATTAAGAAAGTTTGATGCATATGAGTTTGAATTTGTCGTAAACTTTTGTTTTGACAAATTCACATGGATAGGAACAAATACACCGTTTAAATCTAAGTGTCATAAGATTTCCTCCTTCATGAAAATGATTGTGAGGAAATACTTTCACTAAGAAAGATTTTAAGAAGATAGTGATTGTAAAATTGCTTTCTCGAATTCGATTATGGTTACGGTATCCCTTTCCATAATTTGAATTGTGAGGTTTGGAAATTGTTTAGACACTCATATGAACTATCTAAGGCAAAGGTGTATAAGTTCAAGAAGCCTTGATAAAATATTATCAAAGCACTAAGTATTAGAAACATGAACTTAAGAAATTCAATAAGCATTTTTTTTTCTAAAAGTTAAGCTGTTTCTGAATACATGTCAAAGCTAGTGGGAGCATAAGTGTTATGTTTATAATAATCATCATGATAGTGGGAGCATAAATGTTATGATTGTATTATTATTAAGGCACGTATTGCAAGTTGGCAATATTAATTATAGAAAACAAGAGTTATACCTTGCAAAGTCGTAAGGGTTGTAAAGTTGTTTTGCTATAATTAAGGGAGAGAATATTATGCTTCATTTCAAATCTAAAGGCTTAGGTTGAGAAATGTTAATAAGTTTAGTCAAAGGTACATAGTGTGTTCTTAAAATTTCGATTATGATTACGACATTCCTCTTCACAATTCGAATTTTGAGAACATAGCAAACAAACATTATGGTAGAAGATTGATAAAGTATCAAATCTTTATGTAAGACATTATGCATCGTGTCCCATACGCTTCGGGTATAGGATCGATTGCAAATGCTATAATATTTGACCATTCTAAATTTTTCCAAATGTATAGCGCATTTGGAGGGAAAAGGACAAGACTCGTTTTTGACTAAAATAATTAAACAACTATCAAATGACAATCCAAAGTTCGCCGAGGATTGGTTGCTTGTGAGTAGTTGGAAGTATAGTATTGGAAAATATGGAAATGTTTCCATATTCATATCGACATTATTATGAGTAGATGAGATTCTATTAAGAATGAGTTTTCATATGGAAAATATGGAAATGTGTCCATATTGGGAATTGAATATTGAAAATCTATGTCTAGATTAGAAACTTTTATGCAAAAGGATGTTCAAAGGAATGTACTTTAAGTGAGAGACATCATATCTAAGGAATTTGTCTTATAACAATCTCTGATAGAGGACTTTGTAATATCATTGGCAATAGTCTTTGTGACTTTGGTGCAGTGAATTTACGAAAGGACAACTGCATAAAATTTTAGAATCTAGCATATTCTATAAGTAGCAAGAATTTGATATTCTTTCACTTATGAAAAAGGATTTGGAGTTGTGAAATGAGAATGATTGGAAATGTGCTCAATTTGGTCTATTTCACAAAGTAAGAACCATAGGTAAAGATTGTGTGCATGCTAGGAGCATGGGACAAGTGTAATAATTCAAGTAAGAAGTTGATTACCCGAAACGAAAAATAATGAGTAATCGATATGGTGATAAATAAAAGGTGTTTTATTTATACTCAAAGGTTTGAGGCCATATGGGATTAGTATTATTCTTGTGTTTCACATTTGCATGTTTTGACTTCCTGAATAATTGATTTTATTAAGAACAATAGAATTATTCAAATGGACCACAGTTAGTCATACGTTGGACATAAGTATGAATGAAGACTGTCATGAATTGGTTTGTAGATTGTCTAGAGCATATTAGACATAGCAAAGGTTTGCTGCAATGTTCGTGAGTGCTTTTGAATATGATTTGAGCATTGGATTAAAACCACGCTCACTTGGATCACTCCATGAATTGTATCAGGAGTGATTGGTGAGAAGATAACATCTTATATTCTTGAAACCGAGATGTGTGAGTTGTATCTTGCAAATCGGTTGCACATTGATAATATGTAAACGCACTAGTAACTTGGTGTTATAAAACATATTGTTGTGTGTGATTCGGTGAGTAAGTGTAAGCAAGCATTGTATCAAAGTTTATCCATTTCTTTTATCCAAAGTAGGATAAAAGCGATATCTTTGGGCCCCTCGATGATTTTGTGATGACAAACTTAAATGCTCGGCCGGGCTATGGCTAATTTGATTTGTTCAATTACTCAGTCATCATAAATCGGGAATCGAGATATAGTACAAAGAGAATGATTTGAAATCATGTCTCATACGATATCTAGAATGGAGGAATATATGATCCCTTATCTAAGAACACGCGTATCTGATAGGATCAGAGTTGACAGCGGCTTTGGAAAGCTACGATTGCAGATCAGGATCTGAAGTCATACGCATAATAGTTGTTAGACTTATCCAAGTGGGAGACTGTTGGATTAGTGTCTAAGTCCATAACTATTTTGGTGTGTACTTGACCCGATGGTGCATGGTTCTTTTGGGGTGCCTTCACCAAAGAAACTTGATAGGATGAATTATGGAGAGAAAGGATTGAATATGATTTATTAATATATTATGAGAATAATATATTAAAGGAGAAATCATATTGTCTAATTAATATTAGTCAATAATTAATTGGTAATTAGTTTTGTGACTAAAAGAGATTAATTAAACTTAAGGGACTGGAATTGTAATTATAGGATGATTGCAATTTGGGCCATGGATTGTCTTAAATTAAGGAGTGGACGAATTCTATGGGGAAACCCATAAGGAAATCGTCCAAGGCCCTAATTAAAGGAGTCCATGGGTTGCTTAGGGCTTAAGCATCCAAATTAGGGTTTCCTTGTTAGATAACCCTAATTGCCTCACTATATATATGACCCTTATGACCCAAAAACGTGGTGAAGCTTTATTCTAGGGTTAGAACACGTTTTGGGCAACCTCCATCCTCTCTCCTCTTCATCCTCTTGCTTATGGAGTTTGTGAACCATTAGAGGAGTGACATTTGTGACTCTAAGCTTTCTAAAGTCAATACAATGAGATTTGGGATTGTTATTACTACATAACAATCAAGGTAACATCTTAAACCTATTCTCATGTTAATATGATTACTTGAATGCTAGAATTAGGGTTTATAGTCTTGGATAACTTGCATGTACAATAGAGAAACCTAGATCCAAGCATTAGGGTTTGTATGAGCACATAGGATGTCTTATGACCAAAACCCATTATCCATAACCTCCTGCAGATGGTCCTCATGCTGCTCATTGGTCCTAGAATAGACCAATATATCATCATAAACACAATGACCGACCTATCTAGCATCGGTCTACAAACCCGATTCATGAAATCCATGAACATTATTGGTGCATTGATGAGACAAAATGGCATCACCACAAATTTGTAATGACCATCATCAGTCCTGAAGGCCATCTTCTAAACATATTCCTCTTCAACCCTCATCTGGTGATAGATTTAACGCAAATCAATCTTGGAGAACCAAGACGCACCCTAAAGCTAGTCGAACAAATCATCAATCCTCAGAAGCGGATAATGGTTCTTCACCGTCAACTTGTTCAATTCCCGATAATAAATGCACATCATGTGGGAGTCATCCTTCTTCTTCACAAATAATATCGGTGCTCCCCAGGGTGAACTAATTGGTCTGATAAATCTTTTGTCTAATAGCTCCAACAACTGTGTATACAGCTACTGTATCTCTGGCGGTGCTAGCCGATAGGATGCCTTGGCTATCGGAGTCGCATTTGGAACAAGATCAATACGAAACTCCACCTGCATCTTTGGAGGCACTCTTTTTAAGTCCTTGGGAAACACATCTGCATAATCCCAAACCACTGGCACATTATCAATCATCCACTTCTTTTCCTCTCTAGTATCTAATACTTAAGCCACAATCCCGGGAACCACCCTGCAGTAAATATCTTTGAGCCATCGCAGCTGAATAGAGAGTCGGTCCATGTTGGGCACCCTCGTCATTGACAATAAGTTCTCCCCCACTTAGGGTTCAAACCCATAATAACCGGTGCCTATAGTCAATCATCTCCCCATTAGGGCTCAACCAATCCATCCCCATGATCACCTTTCTCTCACGTAAAGGAATAGGAACCAAATCAAATCGGCACCTCTCGTTGAATAGCTACAGAACACAACCTCGATGTACCCTCGACACCCATACTGAACGATCATCGGTGATCTCTACCTAATGGATAATCACGATCCCCTGGAGTATCCCTGTACCTCTTGTTAAGCGGAAGAGACACAAACGATAGTGTGCCACCCGAATCAAACATAACTATGGTTGGAACACCATTCACTAGGAATATCCCTACATACACCAATCATAATAATAAGCATAAGATCAAAACAATAAATGAACTAGTCAGAAAATATATACTCGTAACCACATATGGTCCTGCACGAGCTTCCTTGACTGTCAGCTAGAAAGCTTGACTCCTCACAATTGACGCATCCACCTTGCCTTTGCATCCAGTAGTGATCCTTAATGCAGATGGAGCGGGTACTACAACCGCTCTTCTAGAAAAAATTCAGAAAATTAGCCTTCTTGTGGCCCCTCTGATTGCAATGGAAGCAAATCATATCAGATACCTGGGTGGTGAGGCAATCCCTGCTAAAATGTTCGGTCTTGCCTCACTTGTAGCTGCCGAACACAACCATCGTACAAATTCCGTCAAACGCCTTGTCGCACTTGCCACAGCGGCTCTGGCCCTGATGGCCTCTCGATCGTTAATCAATAACCTTGGGCTTCTTGCCCAGTCCCTTGAATACATTTGCCTGAAACAGCTTCCTCTTCCTCAAAGACTCTAAAATAATCTCCCATTCGCGACCCTGAGTTATCTTGTCCTCCTATGTCTTGTAGCTAGAAATACTCACAAACTCGCATATCTCATCCTTTAACATATCATGGTACCGGGCCTTCTTCATCTCCTCGTCAGCCATATACTGCAGAACTAGCAAGGTCTTCTACATAAACATAGCAGTAATATCTTCCACTGTCTCAGTAGTCTGGCGAAAGTCTTGAAACTCCCTCGCCAACTCCTAGAACTTGATCACTGGTGCAAACTCAGCCCTGAACCTCGAAACAGAATCATCCCTAGTCATCACCTCGACATCCTTGCCTCCCAAGGCATGCCCTACCTCCTCCTACCAGTTACGGGTTCTGTCCTTAAAAAGACATGATAAAAGTCTGACCTTCACCTCCTCATGGCATACGCTAGACCAAAAGGCGTTCCGGATGTGTGCCAACCGCCGTATGCTTGCAATATATTCCTTCTTTCCGAAGAACTCAGGAGCCCCACATGAACAAATCTCTCGAAAATTCAAAGAGCGTGCACCTACCAAACCCATACAAAAGATTATATACAGCTATTCTAGACAATCCTATACAAAAGATTATATACAGCTATTCTAGATAATCCCTACAAATCAAGGATACGCTAGCTAACTAATTAAGCTAACTATGGAAACAGGATAAATACAAGATTTGTTACATTGCACTGAATAAACTAAACTATTACAAACTGAGCTGCTGACACACTGATGCTGATACTGAACTATACGCTGATGCTGAGTCTATTTTAAACATTATCATATTTCAAGGTTTGACCTTACAGTATACATAATGAATCCAGTTGTCTCTAATGAGAATTGAACAAAAGCGTAAGTTCGTTGGGTTTTTTTCAACAAACAAAACATGATTGAGGTTTTTTGAACGGATTTGAAACTTCGTTGGGCTTACAAGTCATTTTCCGATATTTAATTACACATCATAAGCCATGTCATTCGTTGACTTTTATTAGCCGGTTGACTCTAAATGAGAAGTGAACAAAGTGTAAGTTAGGTGGACTTTTTTAGACAAAATGTTAGTTCGTTGGGTTTTCTTGAACAGACAAAACATAATTGAGTTTTTTGAACGGTTTAAAAACTTCGTTAGGTTTAAAAGTCATTTTCCCGTTCAATTATATCCCTGGAGAAACCCTGGATGCTCAGTTGCAACGATTTACTACACTTACTACTAAGATGAATATAGCTGGGATCTTCTTAACTAAGTCTAAGATAAACAAAAAGTTGTTGAATGCACTTCCGAAATCATGGGATATGAATGTGGCCGTCATCAAGATGACAAAAGATCTCAATCATCTTAGTCTTGCTGCTGTAATTGAAGAACTTGACGCTTTGAAGTGTGGAAATAGAATGAGTTCTGCAAACATCCCGTTCAATGAAGTTTCATGCTCTCCATTATGTGATTCTACGATTAAACTTCTTCGTGAACAAATTGATTTATTAAAAAGAGAAGTTGAGGACCTGAGATATGAAGGATATCAACTCAGGAAAGGACAGAAACCCCTACAGGTTGAATTAGAAGCAAAAACCAAAGACTTTAGGAGGCTTCAGGAAAACTACAGTAACAAATGTGAAAATTATGATTATGTTAAGAAACAACTTGCTAAGTGAACTGCTGAGCTTGACACATTAAAAAGCAAATTTGAAACTGCAGATTTTGATTTTAAATTTTTTTATGTGTCAAGCAAAGTAGTTGCAAACATGATAGACTATTGTCTGTAATTTAAAAATAACCAGCAAAAAGGTCTAGGGTATGATAGTGTTCATCCACCTTTCAATCATAACTACACATCCATCCTTATTACACAGGAAGAAATTGACAAGGAGGCCCATCTTCATTATGGAAAACCATCTGGATTTGTAACAGGAGGTATTCAGGTTGAAAATACTAATGATTCTACTTCATGTGCAGGTAAAGTAGCAGAGGATGAGAAACACCATTGAACAAACCAACATCTCCTTGAACTCTGAATATGTTGCTTCGAACTCAGTTGCTTCTGACCAACCTGCTGTTGAGAAGTACAGGCCTCCAATTCCAGTGAAACAGAGTGCCTGCTGCAATTGTGCTTATGGGAACAATAAGAGACAAGGCAAGGATACGCCACCAGGGGCATGAAGAAATAACTTCACAATGAAGAAAAAGACTTGTTTTCACTGTGGAACACCTGGACACATTGCCAAAAATTGTCCTAATCCCGCATATGTTCCCTACTACGCACAAGGCTGGCAGAACGCGCCAAGAGGGAGATACTCCAAAAGAAACCCCTCAAGGTCACATTCAGAAAATGGTGACTGGAACGCGCAGAAGGCCAAGAATCAAACCCACAAGGCCAAGAATTCGAATCCCAAGGGTATGAAGGGAATGTCGGCCAAGAAGCCCAATCCAAGAGATGCTCCAGTGAAACAAAGACTGGCTAGGTCAAAGTCATCTCAGCGATCGGCTTTAAGATCAAAAGCAAGTACCGAGCCACCCATCGCATTGAAAAGGAAATGGGTTAAACCCAACTACAAATGGGTTCCAAAGGCTCATTCTCCCAAATCTTCTAACGATTCTAATATTTCTACATCTTCTGTTTGTGATAAGCAGAATATGTCATGGGAGAAAGTATCTTGAAAAGATGAAAAAGGCGACCCAGTTTCAAAATGGATTGTGTTCCAAAGACCAACTGATCCCGCTCTATGTCGGAGCAACTATGGAGGCATATCATCAGACTTCGGTTTGTTGGTAATGGCTGTTCCAGGCACATGATAGGGGACTTCTCTCAACTGTACAACATTTTGACCTTTGCTTGAGAGTATGTGTCCTTTTGCGGGAAAGGAGGAAAGGAAGAGATCACAAATGGGGTTACTACTTAATGACATGAAGAATTTTTCGGATCTGTCCTGAGATTAAGCATGTTGTTCTCAGACATTCTGGATGCAAATTCAGTCGGTGAATTACGGTTTGCGTTTTCTTCTCTATACTCCTGAGTTTATCTTACTCTGATTCGTTTTAAAGACAATTTTTCATTTTCTTAATAGTTTTTTGTTAGTAGTTATTATGGGAAGTGATATCAAGAAAGTGATAACGGGCAGTCTAAAACATGTGTAAAGGACTGAATCTGAATTGTCTAGACTCTAGGTTTAATGTGCTGGTAGGCATGATGGGTTTGACAGTGTGGATTCAGATAGGATTGTTTGGACTGACCATATGACGCTCGGGTAGATTGATGAATGAGATAAACACGGGAACCCACGGGATACACTAAATTAATATGAATCTAGAACCGTGGTTCAACTTTTCCTTGATGTACGGACTTATGTCCTTAATTATGGTTCTGATAGGGCGTCTGGGGGGTTCTGATAAAGTAGGTCTATAGAAATTATTTTCTTGCTTTCTATCTGTCAGTCATATGTTGCTTCCTCTGTGTGATCGGAAGGTCCGACCTGGAATGCAGCATATGCAAATCTATTTCTACACACCTTCTTATCTATGAAACTATTTCTATCTGTTAGCCATATGTTGTCCCCTCTGCGTGATCAGAAGATCCGACCTGGGACACAACATATGCAACATTCTACCTCTCAATCCCTCTATCCTAGTTAGCCATATATTGTCCCCTCCACGTGTTTGAAATATATCCGACCTGGGACATAACATATGCATCTATCTCTAAATCTAACTTCCTCCTTAAAAATTGTTTACTCACCTAAAGTAAGGAGTCCTTAGGAAGTTCTTAATAAGCAGGGTATATCGGGAAGTGGGGAACACATTCTAGTGCAACTAAAATTGAACCATTTAGAGGTTGTCAGTAGATCTCGCTGCTTAATTTAAGTGGACAACAATACCCGTGGTTGTCGTCAGCTAAATGTTTTATTTAGAAAAGTTTGTCAACATTCTTCATGTTTAAGTGGACCACAATACCAACAATTGACCAAATCTATTTATAAAGGTGAAGGTACTGATAAACAACTTAAGGCTGTTTCACAACTTTGATCCCAAATATTTTTGTTTTTGTTAAATTTGTTCATAGTTTTCCTCTATGCACAAATTTAGTGGGAGAATTAAAAAAAATTAAAAATCAAAAATATTTTAATTTTTGTTTTATTTCTTGTTCAAGAAAATCAAAAATCCAAAAATATTTTTGTTTCTGTTTTATTTTTTTCAGAAAATCTGAAAAACCCAAAAATATTGCGTGCTAAATTTTCTTTTAGTTTTTTTTATCTTGAAAAGTGAATTCAGGTGAAGATGAAACTCATGGAGTTTGTGTCGAAGATTTCTGAGCCAAGGCTTCATCCGTGATCATCGAAAAATTCTCATTCGAAGGAGCAAGAAATGAAGATTATGTGACGGATTGTATTGAAGCGTCCTCAATTAGTCTGCTGCTATCTTAAACCTGCTAAAGTGATCCAGAAGATTTGTTCTCTCTGACATTATCTCTGAAGATTATCAAGCTGAAAGCCCTATCTTTCAAGAATCAGTACATCAAGCCTCCTCACCCAATGTGCGTTCAAAGTTAATTTTTTAAAGAAAAGCCCAACTGCTTAAGATGAAGTCATTCATTAAAGATTCATATCTTCATCTTGAAGTTGTGAAGAATTTGAAGATAAATCTTGAAGCCAATCTCCCAATGAAGACTAAAAAGAAAAGCCATCTACATTTTAGGGGGAGCTTGTTAGTTCAATTAAGAAAAGAAAGCTACAAACCAAGGGGGAGATTGTTGGGTCAAAATTATGGTTTATACTTTGCTTTTATAGGAAAATGTATTTTTATGTCTAGGACCGTAAACAACTCTATGTTTATGGCCATATAAGTGTTTACGGTTGTGTTTACGGCCGTAAACCCATTTACGACCGTAAACCCATTGGGCCCATATTCCCCAAGTATATATATAGGTGTTAGGTGGTTGAGGAGGGATTGATGAACCGAAGAGAGTGTACGGTCTAGAGGAGCTTATGTGTGTGTATTTGAAGGTGTTCAAGAGAGAGAGAGAGAGAAAAGAGAGTGTGTGTTAGTGTGTGCAAATCTTGTATCCGGATCTTCATTCATATCAATACATACAAGATTCATCATCTTCTTCTTCTCCTTCTCTTCTATTTGATCTGACATCATCCGTTTGATTGGGATTGCGCACCATCAAACGGATTTGATTGATACACAAGCAGATTAGTGACCTACATTAACAATCCCCGTCTATCATAATCAAAAGAAGCCACCTGGCCCACAATACGCTCACTCTTCTAGTGTTCCTCTTTCATAGACTCAACTTGAGCCTCTTGAATCTACTCTAAGAGTGGGGTAATCACGATTATCCTCATACACATCCATGATCGTGATGGTATCCATCTTGTGGCTGCAAGCATCGGCCACTACATTGGTCTTCTCCAGGTGATAAAGGATCTCATAATCATAATCCTTCACCACATCAAGCCACCTATGCTGCCTCATGTTCAGATTTGGCTGATCCATCAGATACCTCAAGCTCTTGTGGTCTATGTAAATGATACGACCAAACCCATACAAATAATGTCACCAAATCTTGAGAGCAAACGCCACCGTCCCATCTCTAAGTCGTGAGTGGGATAATTTGCCTCATGAGGCTTCAGCTGCCTTGAAGCATAAGCTATCATATGACCATTCTGCATCAAAAATTCACCCAATCCTGAAATCGACGCATCACAATTTACCATGAAATCTTCCACACCCTCTGGCAGGGTCAAGATCAGAGCCTCATATAGGTTTTTCCTCAAAATGTTAAATGTCACCTGCTAATCTGCCCCCCATCGAAACGTAGAAAACTTCTTCGTCAACCTAGTCAATGAAACTGTGATCCTGGAGAAATTCTCGAAAACCTACAATAATACCCAACTAACCCAAGGAAACTCCGAATCTCGGATAGAGACCTCGGAATCTGCCACCGCATCATGGCATCGATCTTGGCCAGATTGACCAAAATACCATTCTGGTTGACATACATCCCCTCCCTCCTCAGAGTCTCCATAACCTCCTGCAGATGGTCCTCATGCTGCTCATTGGTCCTAGAATAGACCAATATATCATCATAAACACAATGACCGACCTATCTAGCATCGGTCTACAAACCCGATTCATGAAATCCATGAACATTATTGGTGCATTGATGAGACAAAATGGCATCACCACAAATTTGTAATGACCATCATCAGTCCTGTAGGCCATCTTCTAAACATATTCCTCTTCAACCCTCATCTGGTGATAGATTTAACGCAAATCAATCTTGGAGAACCAAGACGCACCCTAAAGCTGGTCGAACAAATCATCAATCCTCAGAAGCGGATAATGGTTCTTCACCGTCAACTTGTTCAATTCCCGATAATAAATGCACATCATGTGGGAGTCATCCTTCTTCTTCACAAATAATATCGGTGCTCCCCAGGGTGAACTAATTGGTCTGATAAATCTTTTGTCTAATAGCTCCAACAACTGTGTATACAACTACTGTATCTCTGGCGGTGCTAGCCGATAGGATGCCTTGGCTATCGGAGTCGCATTTGGAACAAGATCAATACGAAACTCCACCTGCATCTTTGGAGGCACTCTTTTTAAGTCCTTGGGAAACACATCTGCATAATCCCGAACCACTGGCACATTATCAATCATCCTCTTCTTTTCCTCTCTAGTATCTAATACTTAAGCCACAATCCCGGGAACCACCCTGCAGTAAATATCTTTGAGCCATCGCAGCTGAATAGAGAGTCGGTCCACGTTGGGCACCCTCGTCATTGACAATAAGTTCTCCCCCACTTAGGGTTCAAACCCATAATAACCGGTGCCTATAGTCAATCATCTCCCCATTAGGGCTCAACCAATCCATCCCCATGATCACCTTTCTCTCACGTAAAGGAATAGGAACCAAATCAAATCGGCACCTCTCGTTGAATAGCTACAGAACACAACCTCGATGTACCCTCGACACCCATACTGAACGATCATCGGTGATCTCTACCTAATGGATAATCACGATCCCCTGGAGTATCCCTATACCTCTTGTTAAGCGGAAGAGACACAAACGATAGTGTGCCACCCGAATCAAACATAACTATGGTTGGAACACCATTCACTAGGAATATCCCTACATACACCAATCATAATAATAAGCATAAGATCAAAACAATAAATGAACTAGTCAGAAAATATATACTCGTAACCACATATGGTCCTGCACGAGCTTCCTTGACTGTCAGCTAGAAAGCTTGACTCCTCACAATTGACGCATCCACCTTGCCTTTGCATCCAGTAGTGATCCTGAATGCAGATGGAGCGGGTACTACAACTGCTCCTCTAGAAAAATTCGGAAAATTAGCCTTCTTGTGGCCCCTCTGATTGCCATGGAAGCAAATCATATCAGATACCTGGGTGGTAAGGCAATCCCTGCTAAAATGTTCGGTCTTGCCTCACTTGTAGCTGCCGAACACAACCATCGTACAAATTCCGTCAAACGCCTTGTCGCACTTGCCACAGCGGCTCTGGCCCTGATGGCCTCTCGATCGAGAATCAATAACCTTGGGCTTCTTGCCCAAGCCCTTGAATACTTTTGCCTGAAACAGCTTCCTCTTCCTCATAGACTCTAAAATAATCTCCCATTCGCGGCCCTGAGTTATCATATCCTCTTATGTCTTGTAGCTAGACATACTCACAAACTCGCATATCTCATCCTTCTACATATCATGCTACCGGGCCTTCTTCATCTCCTCGTCAGCCATATACTGCAGAACTAGCAAGGCCTTCTATCTAAACATGGCAGTAATATCTTCCACTGTCTTAGTAGTCTGGCGAAAGTCTTGAAACTCCCTCGCCAACTGCTAGAACTTGATCACTGGTGCAAACTCAGCCCTGAACCTCGAAACAAAATCATCCCAAGTCATCACCTTGACATCCTTGCCTCCCAAGGCATGGCCTGCCTCCTCCTACCAGTTATGGGCTCTGTCCTTCAAAAGACAGGATAAAAGTCTGACCTTCACCTCCTCATGACATACGCTAGACCGGAAGGCGTTTCGGATGTGTGCCAACCACCGTATGCTTGCAATATATTCCTTCTTTATGAAGAACTCAGGAGCCCCACATGAACAGATCTCTCGAAAATTCAAAGAGCGTGCACCAACCATACCCACAATCTCAGTACAAAACATTCTTAGATGCTCATTCATCAACTACATGATTCCCTCCTTGATGGAACCAAAGAATCAGGGACGAAATGAACTCCCACATCTGATCATCCAAGGACCTGACTCCATAGCCCAAACTTGAGACTTCACTAGAATTTGAACCGCCTCGAGTGACCACCATTATGAAAATAAACCATAAAAATCATCGGAAAACATTCAAAGAATCTCACACCCAAAGAGTCCCTTAGTATCCTCGTGACTCCCTTGACTCGAGTACGGATCCTATGCTTTAAGTACTACAGACCTAATACTACCTTCCACACCTATCTGTACCTTCCTCAAGAATCATCCGGATTTCCCTAAGTGACCACCAAATTCCATAACCCCACTAACCCATGTATCTGCTAATTCTAACATGCTTCCTAGGTTTTCCTAGGATTCCCTTCTCGCCACTCTCCGCCATCAACTGCAAAAGAAGCCCCTAATAATACCCCCTAACGACCTTACAAATATAATTACATGCCACAGATACTAGATAATTCTTTAACTATATGGTCTCACAATACAACAGTTAGACTCCGAAAAGATTTTCGTAATAGAGTTAAACCTAACCTTCTAAAATTATCTAATTTTGTGACCTGTAACCTAGCATACTTTCTTTATAGTTAACTAGTACTAATAGTGGTTCCTAAAAGCACAAAGCAAGAAGAATTCGAGCATTGAGTTCTAACTACAGAACTGCCTAACATGCCATCCTAACATATCATCTATAATCCAAACTAGCATGCAGTTCTAAAGGCTCATACAATAAGTGTACAAAGACATCTCTCCTCTTATATAATTTTGAGCAGATCCTTAGCCCTAATCTTGCATGCTATTCGCATATTCATATGATTGATATTTGGGGACACTAGTTTGAGCTTTTACGATTGAATGCATCACACCCCTTCTTTCTAGTAATAAAACATTTTCGAAAAGTTATTTCTTTATTAAAAACTTACCAAATCCTCAGTTTGAGTTCAGACACACCCGATAGTGTGCCCGAATCTCTCAAACCAAAGCTTTGATACCAAATTGAAACATCCCAAAAATCATAGATAAAAAATTCATTTTTAATTCAACCCAAATCAACAAATATTCAATTCAAACTATCTAAAAGTATGTCATAGTAAAATAGTTATCAAAGTATAATTCCTAAAATCATAAAAATTCGGAAACATGGGTTGATGCGTTGTGATCAAGTCGGGCCTATCCCTTTTAAACTGGAAGTACCTGAAACATAAACTTAAACTCTAAGCACAAACCTTAGTGAGTTCCCCAAGCACCACACACCAGACATAACATACATACATCATACATACACATCATGCTAAAACATGTAACGATTCTATTTCACCCATTAGTCCCTTCCGACTCACTGAGTCTCTTCCGAATCTCTAGCCTCTTTCGACTCTCTAGGTCCCTTCTTACTCGTTTGGTATCTTTCAACACGTATGGGTCTATTTCACCCCTACAGTTAAGCATATAATCATACAAGAAACAGTCACAAATACAAGAAGCACACATAGGGATATCAGTAAGTGTCACATATATCACTACAATACTAATGCATATTCCAGTGGGCCAGAAATAATGCCTTCTACCCATAAGTATAGTGAGAAGACTCACCTCAGTATGAAGATAGAAAAACCACACTCTCGGGCTGTTACTACTACGATTCCTTACACTGAACATTCCAAATTAACCCTAATTCATATATAGGGTAATAACCCATAAAAGGTCTACACTACCATAAAAGGTCTACGCGTCGCTTAATAGGCCCCTTAACCCATGACCCAAGCCTCGAAGCATAAGCTATCATATGACCATTCTGCATCAAAAATTCACCCAATCCCGAAATCGACGCATCACAATTTACCATGAAATCTTCCACACCCTCTGGCAGGGTCAAGATCAGAGCCTCATATAGGTTTTTCCTCAAAATGTTAAATGTCACCTGCTAATCTGCCCCCCATCGAAACGTAGAAAACTTCTTCGTCAACCTAGTCAATGAAACTGTGATCCTGGAGAAATTCTCGAAAACCTACAATAATACCCAACTAACCCAAGGAAACTCCGAATCTCGGATAGAGACCTCGGAATCTGCCACTGCATCATGGCATCGATCTTGGCCAGATTGACCAAAATACCATTCTGGTTGACATACATCCCCTCCCTCCTCAGAGTCTCCATAACCTCCTGCAGATGGTCCTCATGCTGCTCATTGGTCCTAGAATAGACCAATATATCATCATAAACACAATGACCGACCTATCTAGCATCGGTCTACAAACCCGATTCATGAAATCCATGAACATTATTGGTGCATTGATGAGACAAAATGGCATCACCACAAATTTGTAATGACCATCATCAGTCCTGTAGGCCATCTTCTAAACATATTCCTCTTCAACCCTCATCTGGTGATAGATTTAACGCAAATCAATCTTGGAGAACCAAGACGCACCCTAAAGCTGGTCGAACAAATCATCAATCCTCAGAAGCGGATAATGGTTCTTCACCGTCAACTTGTTCAATTCCCGATAATAAATGCACATCATGTGGGAGTCATCCTTCTTCTTCACAAATAATATCGGTGCTCCCCAGGGTGAACTAATTGGTCTGATAAATCTTTTGTCTAATAGCTCCAACAACTGTGTATACAACTACTGTATCTCTGGCGGTGCTAGCCGATAGGATGCCTTGGCTATCGGAGTCGCATTTGGAACAAGATCAATACGAAACTCCACCTGCATCTTTGGAGGCACTCTTTTTAAGTCCTTGGGAAACACATCTGCATAATCCCGAACCACTGGCACATTATCAATCATCCTCTTCTTTTCCTCTCTAGTATCTAATACTTAAGCCACAATCCCGGGAACCACCCTGCAGTAAATATCTTTGAGCCATCGCAGCTGAATAGAGAGTCGGTCCACGTTGGGCACCCTCGTCATTGACAATAAGTTCTCCCCCACTTAGGGTTCAAACCCATAATAACCGGTGCCTATAGTCAATCATCTCCCCATTAGGGCTCAACCAATCCATCCCCATGATCACCTTTCTCTCACGTAAAGGAATAGGAACCAAATCAAATCGGCACCTCTCGTTGAATAGCTACAGAACACAACCTCGATGTACCCTCGACACCCATACTGAACGATCATCGGTGATCTCTACCTAATGGATAATCACGATCCCCTGGAGTATCCCTATACCTCTTGTTAAGCGGAAGAGACACAAACGATAGTGTGCCACCCGAATCAAACATAACTATGGTTGGAACACCATTCACTAGGAATATCCCTACATACACCAATCATAATAATAAGCATAAGATCAAAACAATAAATGAACTAGTCAGAAAATATATACTCGTAACCACATATGGTCCTGCACGAGCTTCCTTGACTGTCAGCTAGAAAGCTTGACTCCTCACAATTGACGCATCCACCTTGCCTTTGCATCCAGTAGTGATCCTGAATGCAGATGGAGCGGGTACTACAACTGCTCCTCTAGAAAAATTCGGAAAATTAGCCTTCTTGTGGCCCCTCTGATTGCCATGGAAGCAAATCATATCAGATACCTGGGTGGTAAGGCAATCCCTGCTAAAATGTTCGGTCTTGCCTCACTTGTAGCTGCCGAACACAACCATCGTACAAATTCCGTCAAACGCCTTGTCGCACTTGCCACAGCGGCTCTGGCCCTGATGGCCTCTCGATCGAGAATCAATAACCTTGGGCTTCTTGCCCAAGCCCTTGAATACTTTTGCCTGAAACAGCTTCCTCTTCCTCATAGACTCTAAAATAATCTCCCATTCGCGGCCCTGAGTTATCATATCCTCTTATGTATTGTAGCTAGACATACTCACAAACTTGCATATCTCATCCTTCTACATATCATGCTACCGGGCCTTCTTCATCTCCTCGTCAGCCATATTCTGCAGAACTAGCAAGCCCTTCTACCTAAACATGGCAGTAATATCTTCCACTGTCTTAGTAGTCTGGCGAAAGTCATGAAACTCCCTCGCCAACTGCTAGAACTTGATCACTGGTGCAAACTCAGCCCTGAACCTCGAAACAGAATCATCCCAAGTCATCACCTTGACATCCTTGCCTCCCAAGGCATGGCCTGCCTCCTCCTACCAGTTATGGGCTCTGTCCTTCAAAAGACAGGATAAAAGTCTGACCTTCACCTCCTCATGACATACGCTAGACCGGAAGGCGTTTCGGATGTGTGCCAACCACCGTATGCTTGCAATATATTCCTTCTTTATGAAGAACTCAGGAGCCCCACATGAACAGATCTCTCGAAAATTCAAAGAGCGTGCACCTACCATACCCACAATCTCAGTACAAAACATGCTTAGATGCTCATTCATCAACTACATGATTCCCTCCTTGATGGAACCAAAGAATCAGGGACGAAATGAACTCCCACATCTGATCATCCAAGGACCTGACTCCATAGCCCAAACTTGAGACCTCACTAGAATTTGAACCACCTCGAGTGACCACCATTATGAAAATAAACCATAAAAATCATCGGAAAACATTCAAAGAATCTCACACCCAAAGAGTCCCTTAGTATCCTCGTGACTCCCTTGACTCGAGTACGGATCCTATGCTTTAAGTACTACAGACCTAATACTACCTTCCACACCTATCCGTACCTTCCTCAAGAATCATCCGGATTTCCCTAAGTGACCACCAAATTCCATAACCCCACTAACCCATGTATCTGCTAATTCTAACATGCTTCCTAGGTTTTCCTAGGATTCCCTTCCCGCCACTCTCCGCCATCAACTGCAAAAGAAGCCCCTAATAATACCCCCTAACGACCTTACAAATATAATTACATGCCACAGATACTAGATAATTCTTTAAATATATGGTCTCAAAATACAACAGTTAGACTCAGAAAAGATTTTCGTAATAGAGTTAAACCTAACCTTCTAAAATTATCTAATTTTGTGACCTGTAACCTAGCATACTTTCTTTATAGTTAACTAGTACTAATAGTGGTTCCTAAAAGCACAAAGCAAGAAGAATTCGAGCATTGAGTTCTAACTACAGAACTGCCTAACATGCCATCCTAACATATCATCTATAATCCAAACTAGCATGTAGTTCTAAAGGCTCATACAATAAGTGTACAAAGACATCTCTCCTCTTATATAATTTTGAGCAGATCCTTAGCCCTAATCTTGCATGCTATTCGCATATTCATATGATTGATATTTGGGGACACTAGCTTGAGCATTTACGATTGAATGCATCACACCCCTTCTTTCTAGTAATAAAACATTTTAGAAAAGTTATTTCTTTATTAAAAACTTACCAAATCCTCAGTTTGAGTTCAGACACACCCGATAGTGTGCCCGAATCTCTCAAACCAAAGCTTTGATACCAAATTGAAACATCCCAAAAATCATAGATAAAAAATTCATTTTTAATTCAACCCAAATCAACAAATATTCAATTCAAACTATCTAAAAGTATGTCATAGTAAAATAGTTATCAAAGTATAATTCCTAAAATCATAAAAATTCGGAAACATGGGTTGATGCGTTGTGATCAAGTCGGGCCTATCCCTTTTAAACTGGAAGTACCTGAAACATAAACTTAAACTCTAAGCACAAATCTTAGTGAGTTCCCCAAGCACCACACACCAGGCATAACATACATACATCATACATACACATCATGCTAAAACATGTAACGATTCTATTTCACCCATTAGTCCCTTCCGACTCACTGAGTCTCTTCCGAATCTCTAGCCTCTTTCGACTCTCTAGGTCCTTTCTTACTCGTTTGGTATCTTTCAACACGTATGGGTCTATTTCACCCCTACAGTTAAGCATATAATCATACAAGAAAGAGTCACAAATACAAGAAGCACACATAGGGATATCAGTAAGTGTCACATATATCACTACAATACTAATGCATATTCCAGTGGGCCAGAAATAATGCCTTCGACCCATAAGTATAGTGAGAAGACTCACCTCAGTATGAAGATAGAAAAACCACACTCTCGGGCTGTTGCTACTACGATTCCTTACACTGAACATTCCAAATTAACCCTAATTCATATATAGGGTAATAACCCATAAAAGGTCTATACTACCATAAAAGGTCTACGCTTCGCTTAATAGGCCCCTTAACCCATGACCCAAGCCCAAAAGACCTAAGGCCCAAGAGACCTAAAACCCAACAATGGCCCAAAAATGCATAAGGCTCAATAATGGCCCAAACGACCTAAAACCCAAAAAGGGTTCATGGAGAGTACGCTAAGTGTACCATCAGTACGCCCTACATACTAGCTTTCTCCAAAAAAAAATCGAGGACTCTGGAACGTATGCTTTTGAACGCCCTACATACGTCCCAGATTGCCAAAACACTATTAAGCACTTAATGATTTAAGTCTAAATTTCCATTTTTCATATCTAGCTCTTAGGGGAAGTCTTAAATGATAAAGTCACCAACTTGATATTTTTGCATGGCTCAAAGAGACTCAAACCCTAGATTTAACAATCTACTTCCTTCAAATGATCATCAACTCATGCATGGTTGATTTGCAACCATCAAGATGCAAAATTTATGAGATAGGAACCTCAAAAACATCAAAAGGAACATCTCAAAACTTCTGGACTAACATTTACTCACAAGAACTCATTCATCGGACGAAAATATGCTCAAATCTCAATTGTTTCTAAATCTAAACATAGAATAACCAAGGTCAAGACTTTATACCTCTAGGAAGCAAAGAAAGATAAATAAACCCTAGATCTACAAGCTCCGACTTGATCAATGCTCTTTCACCAATCTTTTTCTTTGTCACACCGCAAACCGGAACGGCAGAAACATTTAGGGGCGGAGGACATCATGTTTAATATCACAACACATGCATCATAGTGATCAAAGTAACAAATACCTATTGCATTAATATGAAAGTGTTTACAAGGTATGTGGTTCACAAAAGATAGACTCCAAAAGTAAATAACAAAACAAGACATGAAGCTACTATACTCCATCTTCTGAATCCCAAAGCACGTACCTGCCTACTAGTTTCCTAAGAATACAAGTTATTTTGAAAGAGTAGATCGGCATTTAAGCTGGTGAGTTCATAAGTATTTAAGTAATGAAAAGTAAGTTGTAACTTCCTTTTTAGAAAAGTTCGCTTGTTCCTCCAGAAAATCCTATATTTCCTGATATGATGAATGAAAGTAAAAATGACTCTACAATTCTTTCTATGAGTTCTAAATGGATACAAGTTATATACAATTTAGAGTAAACAGAAAACCAATTGTTTGTTTGATCTTCACTATATATAACCCTAGTGTATTCATTTGATACTTATGGAGTTAACTGTAATAGTTCTTTATATCTGATGAAAATATTCTTTAAGAAATCATATATTTCCTTTAGTAAAAATGGTAACCACAATAGTTCCTTATATAATCACTTAGTTTACACAAGCTATATATAATCTAATATCGAACGCACAGTTAAATGGGTGAATCTGCCCTAAGCCCACAACCAAACTAGGAACCGAAAGTAAGGCGGAAAGCATGAATCCAACTGCCTATCGGATATTAATTATATATAACTCTGATGTATCAACTAAGGTACTATAGAATTAACCACTAAAGGTCCTTTAAGTTATACTGGTTTAATAATATGAATTAAACCCTTTTACTGATAAGTTTCTAGTTTAGCCTACTAAATGTTCTATCTAAAAAGTATGTTTTTGTATATATATATATATATATATATATATATATATATATATATATATATATATAGCTAAGATCGAATAAATAGCAGGCTGGGTGAATCTGCTATAAGCCCACAACCAAACAAGGAACAGGAAATGAAGCGGAAAGCACACATTCTCCTGTCTGCCAGACCCGATTAATATATATATCCCTAATGTATCTACCGAGGAATCATAAACTTAGCACTATAGACCCCCTTTTACTGAATGTACTAAGACTTGACTGTACTGTTTGTCTTTTGTAAGTTTTCCTAAGTTTACGACTATCTTTACTAGAAAATAGTTTGCATTACTTTTTATGTGAGAAGATCACTATATGAATGTAATGGGAAAATGAAAGTATTCAGTATTGTTGTATAAAGTAACTACTGAAACACTAACTACCTTAAAACCAGTTTGTTAATTAAGATTAAAATGTGATGTTATAACCATACTGATTGACACGTGTTTAACACGATGACCTACTGTCGCCGAAACTGAAGTGACGTTTCTCACCCGTAGACCTGCAAGTCCCACTATATCTAACCACAAGGTGTGGGGTGTCAATCCCGTATAGATCTATACACAAACTCATGCTCTCCCTCCAGGAGACTCTGGTTACAAAAGGCGACCAAACAAGTATATTGCTAAGCCGTGAAGTAGTGGTTTCACATTATTGCTATCTTGTTCTTGTTATCATATGTTCCTTCTGTTCTTGTTATTGTGTGTTCCTCCTTGTTCTTGTTATTTTATGTTCTGAACCCCTAAACGATACCTATTATAGTTTACTAGAATGCTTCTTTTGAACTGTCTCTGATTTGTAGAAAAGACTCGATTATCTACTGAGTTATGATAATACTTTAAAAACAGAATTTTATAAATAACTAAGTAACATAACTTAAAAGAGTTTTTGAAATGATTTGATCACTTATAAAAGCATAAGAAATCCTTTAATGTGATGGTTAACACAGATAAACATCTACACAATATCATTGTGTTCAACTTGTATTCCCCCCCCCCCTTTAAAAGCATTTAAAAACATTTAAAAGATTGATTATAGGGGTATGAACTCACTCTTATGTGGGTGGTTCAATTTAAGATTCGTGTAAGGATGAGAAGTTCCACAAATGAATTCCCGAGATATAAATGAGTCATAAATGACATATAATGGCATATATAGGAAAGTAATTAGTGTTTAAAACAACTAAAATGCAACGAAACAACCTTAGGGGATAAGAAACACTTGAAATGAAGTGTTACAATCACAGGTGATTGTATGAAAGGAGGTTTACGGCCAAAGGAAGATGGTTCACGGTCCTATCAAGCATCTTTGAAGGGTTCACGGCCACATGAAGGGTTCATGACCGTGAACTCTTGAAGATCGTACATTTGGTGCTTGTTTCATGGCTAGGAATCAAGTTTTTCTTATGGATAACTAGATGATAGAAGAGATACTCACACTTTGGAAGACTTTAGGGTGTTCACGGCCCAAGAACAAGTGTGTGTTCTTGGTGATTTGAAGATCTAACCCTAAAAAAAGATGAATTCATGGATGAAATCATAGGATTGTACTAGATCAATAAGGATATCAACTAATAATGAAAGAGTCACTTACAACTTTGATGAGAAATGGAAGTGTTCTTGATGATAGTTGAGAGAGAACGGAGTGATTGCGGCCAAGAGAGGAAGAAGTGAAGAAAAAGTGGCAAAAATTCATCCATATAGGAGGGGTTCATGGCATAACAAGGTTTCACGGCCGTGAACATGGACCTTGGCCAATGACCTCACTTGTTGGGGTCATATGGCTCATATGTTGTTATAGGCTCTTGGTTCTTACTTGGTTCACTTCCTAACACACAATCCTTGAGTGTACTAGGCTTAGAACTCATAAAATGACCCTCGATTACTTGGTTCGTACTTGGTTCACTTCCTAACACACAATCCTTAAAAAGGATAAAAGGTAACAGAAACAAGTCTGACTCTCGATTAATTGGCTGGACTTACAAGATAAAAAATTTCGTGTTGTCACATCATCCCCCCCCCCCCCGTTAGATGGAATTTTGTAACACTCGTGTTTCTAGCCTAGGCATTTATATTGAGTTGATAGTCTAGGTTAACCTTTGTAACTCATTTTGAAGAAATGAAAAGGAATTATGTGAATATTATGTGAATTATGTGTTTTATGCTTAATTATTAGGGCTTAATTAATGAAGAATAAAATAAGCGTCAAAATTAAAGTGTGAGATAAGCCTGATATCTTTACATAAAGGTGTTATGGTCGAAACAAGGATTTCGGGGATATAAAAAATACCAAAATCCGAGTTATAACGAAGAAGTTGTGACCTGTCGAAGTTTCGCGACAAAACCGGCAAGGTGTTGAATGTCGTCAAAAGTGAGTTCTCAATAAACTACTTTTTAGCCTTAGTAATCTAAACGAAAGTCGTAGTATTCGTTAAACCGAGA
Organism: Lactuca sativa; assembly: GCF_002870075.4. NCBI lineage: Eukaryota > Viridiplantae > Streptophyta > Magnoliopsida > Asterales > Asteraceae > Lactuca > Lactuca sativa. Next base: position 172,087,016 of record NC_056625.2, on the reverse strand, counting down.
AGTTCGATAAAAAGAACGCCCAAATCTGACTTCGTATGAGGAAGTTATGATTTTTCGAAGTTTCAGCGTAGCAGTAGATAAAAACTCGAATTTTAGATCAAGCGATTTTTAGCCGACACAACCTAAACAAGAATTGAAGGTCTCGTCATTAGGAGCACAACGGTAAAAAGTCTAACGAAAACGGACATCGGATGAAAAAGTTATGAATTTTTAACGGATTTACTGTCCCGGTGTGTTAAAAATAATAATATAAAATTTAATATCAAAATTAGCCGACGAAGTGTAAACGGAATTTGTAGATCGTAATTTTAGCTACGCGTGCATATAAAGAATGTCAAAAACGGAGCTCGTATGCGAAAGTTATGGATTTTAGAAGTTTTGGCGCGAAAATCGAGAAAATTCGCATAGTCACACTTTGCCACGTCATCCTCGCTTAGACTGTGACACGTGTCCTACTAAGTCACCAAGCTGCTGAGTCACCAAAACTGGTGAGTCATGCGAAGCCACGTGTCCTCTTCTGATTCGACCGAGAAGGAGGCCCAATCCGAAGCAGCCAGCTCCCCAGCCGAAGCTTCGCCCTGCTGCCGCGTGTTCCGAGCCTCGCATAGCCTAGCTCCGAACCTCGCAGGTGCACCAGTAGACTCCCGTCCACTTAGAAGCTACCAGCGAGCCCTCGCAGGTGCGAGCCATGTGTGAGCCATGCGCAGCCTCGTGCGAGCCTTTGCCTGCGAACCCTCTCAGCCGTCGGATCAGATGCTTCTTAGCCCTTCGATCAGAAGCCTCGCTCCTATAAATAGAAGGGTGCGAGACCTCCCGGGTAATTTTGGAATTTTGCCATATTTAACCTCTAAACCCATATTTCTTTCATCTTAACATCCCACAAAGCCCCGGTATCGATTGTAAAGCCCGGAATACCCCACGAAGTGCCCGTGAAGCCCGGAAAATTTATCTTTTCGGTTTCGAAGCCCGACTTTTGCAGAGCCCGGTTTCTTAATAAAACTCTCGGTTTTATTAGAAACGATCGTTTTAGGAAACGAATTGTTGCCCGGTTTTCATTAAATCACGTGAGTGTGTAGTTACTTTCAATTTACACATAGATACGAAGTATTTACCTTGAAATATGTGTTATGTGTAAATATGCTAATTGTTTATTCGAGGTGACTGTTGAATTGATGTTTTATACAAGTTTTAAACTGTATATGCTTTTTATCTACAAAATATGTTGGGTAGAACATGGGTAGATGAAATAGTTGATGTGTGTTAAAATGGTGAGAGGCCTCAATGTTGTTGTTGTAGTCATCTAGCGGAGTATAGATGACGACCACAGACTTTCTAGATAGTCCAGTGGAACACTAGCAGGTTCGCAACTTGTAGGTGTTGATGAATTAAATGTTCATTGGCGTACTCCATCCCCCTCATGGTTGCCTTAAGGACATGTATAGCTGAGGAAACCCCTTAGCAGTAGTGTCCATCCCGATGATAATCCTTAGGCTAGGTCCCTTGTGATAGGTGTTTAGGGACGTAAAGTGAGGACAACGGGAATGGATAATTAGGGTCATTGTTGATTGGTGAACTTAATAAGTATATTATTATTGTGGGTTGAAAACCCTATATGCTCACCAGGCTCCCAAGCCTGACCCACTCAGTTTTATGATTACAGGTAGTGGACCTCGAGCATAGTTGGAGAACGACGAGAGATTTTTGGATTATAGGACAGTAGTTGTAAATAACTGTTGAAAGGCTTATAATGTCTTGTTTATGCTTTTGATCTGTATCGGAACATGACATCCCGAGGTTTTGATATATATGGAAAACGTATACCTTCTTAATGAAGGGTTTTGATAAACTTTTATCATATTTTGTTTGGGGACCAATTCCGCAACATCTTTTAAAAAGATTTCTCTGATTTTATTTTAAAAAGCATAAATTAAATCGGTCTTTTCTGGCCGAGAAATATGGGGATGTCACAAATTTCGTCCTGAAATTAGGTTTCTTAGTAGAACTCCTAGGTTTGTGCTACTTTGATTAGTAGAATACACACTCATAGACTCAGGCAACTTTGCCCTGATACTCATGATAAGATTCATACTTGGTCCATCTATCATTACCTCGTGTATATGACTCATATATAATTGAGATTAGTAAGACGGTTGGATGTGCGACTCTGCGCCAGGTCCACAACCAAACAAGGACCAGGAGATAGGGCGGAAACACACATACTAAATCTGCATAATCATAATTATATACCACCCTCGCGTATAAACTTAATAGTGATAGGTGGGCTGTATTCGTCCTTAGCCTCTGTGCTTGAACTTGATCTGCTGGACAAGTGGTAGTTCGGTAAGGTCTGCTGAGTATGTGGTCGTCAAGGTGTCGGAGGGCAAGGTACTCCTCACATGAGTACTTCGGGGTTTTGAATACGAGGTACGCGATTCTAAGGTCTGGTCCGGGCTGCCATTACGAATGGCGAGGGTTTCGAGAATTTGATGGTCAAGGAGATGGAAACATATGAACTTAGTATGGTGAGGACCATGCCAATCCATGATGAATGATGACAACGGACTCTTTAACGAAACAAAAGTCAGGCCGATTTGAAAGGAATGTTTGTTATACGATGGTGTATCCCGAGTGTGCTCGATGATGTATTATGTGTAGACTTTCTAGTGCTTTCAGTTTTCTCCTTGAGATTACCGCCGCCACAAATTTTACCGCGATGAGCGAGTACTAGTAGTGAAAGTGCTTTGATAACTAGTGTCGATACTTTATATTATGATCCTCCTCAGTACCTCTATGATCGCCTGGCATAAACAAGTTATGTATAATTAAGATGAATAAGACGGTCGACTGAGTGACCCTGCCCTAATTCCACAACCAAACAAGGAATATGAAATGAGGCGGAATCACTCACTCTAAGCCTACAAAATCTTAGATATGCACAACCCTGATGTGCATACTAAGCCATCATAGCTCACGTGAATGGATCTTTAGTTTTCTTATGGATGTCGTGACTTGGTCAGACGAGTGAGTTATTATAATTACTTTTAAATGTTCCCCAAGTTTTAATCTTATATACATATAAATTAAATTTTAAAGAAATTCTTATTTCGAAGACTTACCGCTGGTCGTTGGTGCCTTCGGGTTAGTTTCTCCTGCAGTGATCATCATAATTCGTCCATCTGCTCCTGAGTTATTCGTTATCGGGCAGTCCCTCTTGTAGTGTCTTGTCTCACCACATCCATAGCAGGCCTGGATTACTTCTACTCTAGGGACTTGAGAGATCGGTTGTGTCGGTGCCCTGGAGAATCGGGTAGTGTGCCCCTTCCTATGGAAATTCAGGTGTTGCATTTCACGACATACTCTAGTGTGGTGGTAGTTACACTTTCCACACTTCGGGAGAGTTCCAGCATATCGACTGGCAGGTGCTAGAGTAGCAAGTGATATGGTGACGTATGCAGTAACCATTTGTTGTTCCTGCGGGGTTTCCTGGGTTGTTCGCTCGTTCCTCTTTTTCCACGACTTTTGTTTATAGTCCCCTCGCTTTGATGGCTCAGGAACATGGACCACCATGCCATGGCGGACTCCATGGTCAATGAGTCGCGGGGCTAGGCATTTGGTGCTATCGAATGTAGATGGGTTAGAAGACAATACGTCCCCTTGAATCAGGGTAGATAAACCCCAGATGTACCTTTCTATCTTCTTACTCTCCGGGGTAACCATCTCAGGGCATAGTGATGCCAAATCGTTAAACTTGTCAGTGTAGGCCAGTATGTCTGAGCCGACCATGGTATGCTCCCATAGTTCTTGTTCCAGCTTTTGAACATCGCCTCTTGGGCATTATTCTTCCAACATCATCTCTTTTAGGTTCTCCTAACCTATGGAGTTAGCCACTGATAGGTTCAGTGACTTAACATGGCTATTCCACCATGTTAGGGCTCTGTCGGAGAAAGTGCAGCTAGCAAACTTCACTTTTCTTCCTTCTGGGCAAAGACAGATTTCGAAGACCAAATCCGTTTTCTCGAGCCACCGCATCAGAGCGATGACTCCTCCATTTCCATTAAAGGATTTGGGTTTGCAGTTCATGAAGTCCTTATACGTACACTCCCTTGGGTGTCTATGGGTAACTCCGGGGTTGGTTAAGTGGGTACAGCTACCAGTTCCAGTGGTACCACTTTTGCGGATATATATGAGTTAGAGTAGTTGTTACTGCGGTTGTTATCACCGCAACAGAATCAGTACCCTACTTGAGGGTTAAGAATTCCTGAACCAATCGTTCCCTCTCCACCGGGGGAACGTACTCGTCCCTGAACATAGAAGTAAACCCCTCCCATGTCACTGCTGTAATCTCTGCCAAAGTGAAGTTCGCCGTCACGAACTTCCACCAATCCTTCGCTCCCAGTCGGAGCTGGTTCAAAGCGAACCGTACCCTCAGGTGCTCTGGGCATGAACAAGTGTAGAAGCACCCCTCTATATCAGCGATCCACCTCATCGCAGCAATCGGATCCTACGTCCCATCGAACTCAGGTGGCTTCGTGTTGCTGAACTCCCGGAACAGCAACGAGTCACCCCCCTGTGGCCTGGCAGCGGCCACAGCTGCGATAGTTGCAGCGGCTGCAGCTTCAGTCAATGCGGCGTACCGCTCCTCAAATGTCTCCATCAGGGTGGTCTTAATAGACCCAAACATCTCCGGGATCTCAGCCCGGATCGCCACAGCTACCTCCTCGTGAATCATCTGACGAATCTCCTCGTCACTCACACCGCTCGAACTCGCTCTGTGGCGTGGTCTAACCATGATGTCTCTGAAATACAACATAAAACTATCAGAGACTCCATCGAGTAAAATCGTACTTGATAACGCAACCCTACTCAGTCTCCGATATCCAGGGATTCCTACTTGGGCCTCCCACTGACCCGGTGCCTTCGGTAGTACGGGCCCAATACTACCGACCACACCGCATCAGTATTCATCCCAAATCTTCCTCCCCAAACCCCGGATAGTGAGTACTCTACTTCTGTTATGCACTATCTACTCGTATACTAGCAAAGCATCTCATCTCGGCAAACTTCCCTAGACTAAGGTATCACAAATCAGGCCACTCTAGTCCTATCATGAATACCTAGTCTTCTAGCATGCATAACAATTCATATCATATAATATTGTAAGGTATTTTGGGGGATCTTTACCGTTCGGGCGCTGACTGATCGTACACACTGCTTCTTTCTTGCTTAGCACAAAACCATTTACAAGAGTTTATGCCTTTATTTAAAAAGTTTTCCTCAAATCCTTGGTTTGAGTTCAGTTACTCCCGAAGGTACACCCGAATCCCTCAAACCAAGGCTCTGATACCAATTGTAACAATGCAAATTTTCAAACAAAATTTTCATTTCAAAAATAAAGTATTTTCATTCAAACAAGGCATAATTATTCCAAGTGTTATGTCAAAATACAATTCATAGAATTCCCAAGATATCAAAACATCAATCAGTGTGTACAGATCACGTCGGTGCCTTCCCACGGTCCTCGCTAGTACCTGAAACATATACATAACATCTATAAGCATAAATGCTTAGTGAGTTCCCCAATATACAACTTACGCACATACGCCTTTCCAGGCCCTGACCTTCCGGTCCATGTGTCTCAGGGGACTTTCGTCCCTGCTGAGTAAACCTTCCGGTCCTACCCACACCGACCTTCCGGTCCATAACACAACGCCTTCCGGCCCATAATATAATCGCCTTCCGGCCCATAACATAATGCCTTCCGGCCCATAATACAATCGCCTTCCGGCCCATAACATACATAACACATATAACATATAACTTACCACATATAGCACACATATCACATATCATATCTGACCTTCCGGTCACACAGTCAAACCCTTCCGGGTACAGTATAGTGAGAAGACTCACCTCATGAATACTGAAAGCTAGCAAATCCTGAAGTTACTCGTGCTCGATCCGCCGAGTTACAATCTCCCTATAACATCATATATCTCTTATTAACACTTTTATCTTCTATGTTTAACTGCCCCCAAGAAGTCACACATAGGTCAACTCTGGTCAACGGTCAACGGTTAACTCGACCGGACTCGGCGAGTGCCATGGCGACTCGGCGAGTCTAGACGTCCTCCAATTCTCTAAGATTCCCCTTCTACTCGTCGAGTATCCTCCTTGACCCGACGAGATACTCCTGGAAGAATCGCGGGGCCACCCCGACTCAACTCGCCGAGTCTGAAGAACAACTCGACGAGTCCCAGTTAATCTTCAAGCTACTCGCCGAGTCTGTTCATCAAACTCGGCGAGTCCATGCCATGCAACCACTCAAACTGCTTCCTAAGGTCAGAACTGCTCTAACCATTCATAGGTCTGGCCTTCCTAGACTGATCCATCACTTAAGGTCCTCATTTCGGTGCTCATGATACACCCCATGACTTATAATTTACATTTTGACCTAAGGCATAAGGATTCCAATCCAAAACCTCCATCAATTCCCGAAATGCTCCGGCATGGGACATTCTGGACCTCCAAAGGTCCCAATACAGGGTTCCAATCGTTTGGGGGACTAGGGTAACATTCAATCTAGTCACAAAAGGGTTCCATAAACCCTAAATCCATAAACACATCAACATAACAGAGTATACTCGAGTTCTTACCTGGATGATGTACTCTTCTGTGTCCCCAATCTTCAGAACGTGACTCCCTTGTTGTTCCCTTAGCCAAGCCCTTCTCTTCCTTGCACAACAACTCCTCCAAAATCAACAATGGCCTTTAACCTTGCTCCAGATGCACACAATCGATTTAGGGTTTCTCTCAGAAGGCTAAAATGAACAATGAAGGCCAATAAGTTCCTCTTATACGTCCCAAACCTGAACGGTTAGGGTTTTCGCTAAACAGCGCAGACTCGCCGAGTCCATATCCGGACTCGTCGAGTCCAGTCGCGAACCCGCGACCAGGTCTGCGATCTTACTCGGCGAGTCTAGGCTCCAACTCGCCGAGTCCCCTCTTAAAACACCTCAAAACATAATTATACAATACATGAAATTCCGGGCTGTTACAACTCTCCCCCACTAGGACTAGACTTCGCCCTCGAAGTCTCACTCTGAAAATAGCTCCGGATGCTGCTCCCGCATCTCGCGCTCCGGCTCCCAAGTCATTTCCGATCCCTTCCGGTGTTGCCACTGAACCAACACCAGAGGTACCTCCTTGTTCCTCAGAACCTTGATCTTCCGATCCCTGATGGCCACTGGTCTCTCGGCATAATTCAGGCTCGCATCCACCTGAATATCCTCTAATGGAACCACTGCCGACTCATCGGCTATGCACTTCCTCAATTGCGACACATGAAAAGTGTCGTGGATCTGCCCCAACTCTGCTGGCAACTCCAAACGATAGGCTACCCGGCCTATCCTTGCAATCACACGAAATGGCCCAATATACCGGGGCCCCAACTTGCCCCTCTTCCTGAATCAAATCACTCCTTTCCAAGGAGAGACCTTCAGGAGAACGAAGTCGCCGACTTGAAACTCAAGCTCGGATCGGCGTCTGTCTGCATAACTCTTCTGTCGGCTCTGGGCGGTCAATAACCTCTGCCTAACCTGCTGAATCTGCTCTGTCGTCTGAAGCACGATCTTTGTACTGCCCATCACTCTCTGTCCCACCTCTCCCCAGCAAATGGGGGTCCGACACCTCCTACCATACAACAGCTCAAAGGGTGGCATACCAATGCTCGAATGATGGCTGTTGTTGTAGAAAAACTCTGCCAAGGGTAAATACGCATCCCAGCTACCCCCGAAATCTAATACACACGCTCGAAGCATGTCCTCCAGCGTCTGAATCGTTCGCTCACTCTGGCCGTCTGTCTGGGGATGGTATGCGGTACTAAAATGCAATTTAGTACCCAGCTCCTCATGGAATTTCTTCCAGAATCTGGAAGTGAAGCGCACATCACGGTCTGAAACAATCGAGATCGGCAACCCATGCCGAGATACCACTTCTCTCACATATGTCTCCGCCAACTTCTCCGCTGAAGAACTCTCACTGATGGCAAGGAAGTGTGCACTCTTCGTCAACCTATCCACAATCACCCAAATTGCATCGACTCCTCTGGCAGTCTTCGGCAATTTGGTGATGAAATCCATAGTGATCTGTTCCCACTTCCACTCGGGAACCTCCAATGGCTGTAACTTGCCATGCGGTCTCTGGTGCTCGGCCTTAACCCTACGGCAGGTCAAGCACCTCTCAACAAACCATGCGACGTCCCTCTTCATACAGGGCCACCAATACTCTTTCCTCAAATCCAAATACATCTTCGTAGCCCTGGGATGGATCGAGAATTTCGATCTATGAGCCTCTTCCATCAAAGTAATACGCGTACCGCCCACGAACAGTACCCAGATGCGACCCTGAAATGTCAGAAGCCCTCGTCCATCCTTAACAAACTCTGAAATCAACCCAACGACCCGCTCTTTCTTCTGCATCTCTGGTCGCACAGCCTCGGCCTGTGCCCCACGAATAGCATCCAATACTGGAGTCATCACAGTCAATCTCAAACATACATCTCGCAATGGAGTGCTCTCCGCCCTACGGCTCAATGCATCGGCTACCACATTAGCCTTTCCTGGGTGGTACAGGATCTCACAATCATAATCCTTGACCACATCCAACCACCTCCTCTGACGCATATTTAGGTTAGGCTGATCCATCAAATACTTCAAGCTCTTATGGTCCGTGTATATCGTACATCGAACCCCATACAGGTAGTGACGCCAAATCTTGAGAGCGAACACTACTGCCCCCAACTCTAAATCATGCGTGGGGTATCTCGCCTCATGAGGCTTCAGCTGCCTCGACGCATAAGCTATCACATGACCCCTATGCATCAACACTGCACCCAGTCCCGAAATCGATGTGTCGCAATATACTACAAAATCTTCCATCCCTTCCGGGAGAGCTAATACCGGGGCTTCGCACAACCTCTGGCGAAGTGTCTCAAAAGAGGTCTGCTGCTCGGGTCCCCATGAGAATGCAACACCCTTCCGGGTCAATCTGGTGAGCGGCACTGCGATCTTGGAGAAATCCTTAATGAATCTCCGATAATACCCTGCCAACCCAAGGAAGCTCCTGATCTCAGAGGGTGACTTCGGCGCCTCCCAACTCATCACCGCCTCAACCTTGGCCGGATCGACCAATATCCCTCCCTGATTAACAACATGTCCTAGAAATTGGACCTCCCGCAACCAGAAGTCACATTTGGAGAACTTTGCATAAAGCTTCTCCGACCTCAATACCTCAAGGACCTCCCTCAAATGCTCCTCATGCTGCTCTCTAGATCTCGAATACACTAGAATGTCGTCGATAAATACAATCACTGACCGATCCAACATCGGCCTGCATACCCTGTTCATGAGATCCATGAACACAGCCGGGGCATTGGTGAGCCCGAAAGGCATCACCACAAACTCATAATGCTCATATCGCGTCCTAAACGTTGTCTTCTGGACGTCCTCATCCCGCACTCTCACCTGGTGGTACCCTGACCTCAGATCGATCTTGGAAAACCAAGATGCTCCCTGCAACTGATCGAATAAATCATCGATCCTCGGTAACGGGTAACGGTTCTTGACCGTCAACTTGTTCAGCTCCCGGTAATCAATGCACATCCGGTGTGAACCATCCTTCTTCTTGACGAACAGAATTGGTGCTCCCCACGGCGAGCTGCTCGGCCGGATGAATCCCTTCCCCAGCAACTCCTGGAGCTGCGAGGACAACTCTTGCATCTCTGGAGGTGCAAGACGATAAGGCACCTTAGCAATAGGCGCGGCCCCCGGAACCAGATCGATACCAAACTCTACTTGCCTCACAGGAGGTACTCCCGGCAGCTCCTCGGGGAAAACATCTGGAAACTCACGCACCACTGGGACCTCCTCAACTGACCTCGGTCTCTCGGAAACCACCCGCGTATCCATCACATACGCCACAAAACCCTTACAGCCCTGCTGTAGACACTGCCTCGCCCTAGCGGCCGAACAAAAAGTTGATCCCGAATAGGTACCCTCGCCGTACACCGAAAGAACTCCCCCACTATGGTCTCGTATAGTCACCAGCTGACGCTCACAGTCGAGGACAGCGCCGAATCGGCTCAACCAGTCCATGCCCACGATGACACAGACATCACCCATCGCAATAGGAATCAGGTCAATCGGGAACCCAATCCCGAAAATCTCTAACACGCATCCCCGGAGAACCTCCGTGGCACAAATCACTCTCTCGTCAGCTATAGAAACTCTCAGAGGCCGACTCAACGACTCACGACTAACGCTGATGTGCTGACTAAAAGCTAAAGATACAAAGGACCTACTCGCACCCGAGTCAAATAACACTAGAGCAGGCACAGAGTTCACAAGGAAAGTACCTACGCATATAAAAACATAAGCATAACATCTCGACTTTAAAATAAATACATGAATTACAGCATACCTGCCACAAAATCGGGCGCAGCGCGGACCTCCTCCGCAGTTAGCTGAAAGGCTCTCCCCCGAGCCCTCGGGGCCTCGGCCTTCACTGGTCGAGTCGCAGTAGCTCTGGCAGCAGGTGTAGATCCCTGAAGAAGCTGAGGGCACTCGGCCTTCCGATGGCCTGTCTGGTTGCAATGAAAGCAAACCGTAAACCCCTTGGGGCACTCCCTAGCAATGTGCCCCTCCTTGCCACACTTGTAGCAAGCACCAGATCGACATGCTCCATCATGACCTTTGCCGCACTTTCCGCAAGTGCGGCCCTTCGAACCTCCTGTCCTCGAATCGACGGACTTTATCCGCTTGGCTGCTGGCTGAGACTGAGCCGGCCGCCGGTCCACCCGCTGAGACTCGGCCTCTTCCCTGGCCTGGGTCTCCAACTCAATCTCGCGCTTCCTGGCGTTCGCCTGAAGCTCAGCAAAAGTATGATAGGTGGAGTTCGACACAAACTCCAGGATATCCCTCCTCAAAACACCCAAGTACCGGCTCATCCGAGCCTGCTCAGTGGACACCAGCTCGGGGCAGAACATCGCCCGCTCATGAAACTTCCGCGTGATCACCGCAACAGAATCAGTACCCTGCTTGAGGGTTAAGAATTCCTGAACCAATCGTTCCCTCTCCACCGGGGGAACGTACTCGTCCCTGAACATAGAAGTAAACCCCTCCCATGTCACTGCTGTAATCTCTGCCAAAGTGAAGTTCGCCGTCACGAACTTCCACCAATCCTTCGCTCCCAGTCGGAGCTGGTTCAAAGCGAACCGTACCCTCAGGTGCTCCGGGCATGAACAAGTGTAGAAGCACCCCTCTATATCAGCGATCCACCTCATCGCAGCAATCGGATCCTGCGTCCCATCGAACTCAGGTGGCTTCGTGTTGCTGAACTCCCGGAACAGCAACGAGTCACCCCCCTGTGGCCTGGCAGCGGCTGCAGCTTCAGTCAATGCGGCGTACCGCTCCTCAAATGTGTCCATCAAGGTGGTCTTAATAGACCCAAACATCTCCGGGATCTCAGCTCGGATCGCCGCAGCTACCTCCTCGTGAATCATCTGACGAATCTCCTCGTCACTCACACCGCTCGAACTCGCTCCGTGGCGTGGTCTAACCATGATGTCTCTGAAATACAACATAAAACTATCAGAGACTCCATCGAGTATAATCGTACTCGATAACGCAACCCTACTCAGTCTCCGATATCCAGGGATTCCTACTTGGGCCTCCCACTGACCCGGTGCCTTCGGTAGTACGGGCCCAATACTACCGACCACACCGCATCAATATTCATCCCAAATCTTCCTCCCCAAACCCCGGATAGTGAGTACTCTACTTCTGTTATGCACTATCTACTCGTATACTAGCAAAGCATCTCATCTCGGCAAACTTCCCTAGACTAAGGTATCACAAATCAGGCCACTCTAGTCCTATCATGAATACCTAGTCTTCTAGCATGCATAACAATTCATATCATATAATATTGTAAGGTATTTTGGGGGATCTTTACCATTCGGGCGCTGACTGATCGTACACACTGCTTCTTTCTTGCTTACCACAAAACCATTTACAAGAGTTTATGCCTTTATTTAAAAAGTTTTCCTCAAATCCTCGGTTTGAGTTCAGTTACTCCCGATGGTGCACCCGAATCCCTCAAACCAAGGCTCTGATACCAATTGTAACAACGCAAATTTTCAAACAAATTTTTCATTTCAAAAATAAAGTATTTTCATTCAAACAAGGCATAATTATTCCAAGTGTTATGTCAAAATACAATTCATAGAATTCCCAAGATCTCAAAACATCAATCAGTGTGTACAGATCACGTCGGCGCCTTCCCACGGTCCTCGCTAGTACCTGAAAAATATACATAACAACTATAAGCATAAATGCTTAGTGAGTTCCCCAATATACAACTTACGCACATATGCCTTTCCAGGCCCTGACCTTCTGTTCCATGTGTCTCAGGGGACTTCCGTCCCTGCTGGGTAAACCTTCCGGTCCTACCCACGCCGACCTTCCGGTCCATAACACGACGCCTTCCGGCCGATAATATAATCGCCTTCCGGCCCATAATACAATCGCCTTCCGGCCCATAACATACATAACACATATAACATATAACTTACCACATATAGCACACATATCACATATCATATCTGACCTTCCGGTCACACAGTCAAACCCTTCCGGGCACAGTATAGTGAGAAGACTCACCTCGTGAATACTGAAAGCTAGCAAATCCTGAAGTTACTCGTGCTCGATCCGCCGAGCTACAATCTCCCTATAACATCATATATCTCTTATTAACACTTTTATCTTCTAAGTTAGCTGCCCCCAAGAAGTCACACATAGGTCAACTCTGGTCAACGGTCAACTCGACCGGACTCGGCGAGTGCCATGGCGACTCGGCGAGTCTAGACGTCCTCCAATTCTCTAAGATTCCCCTTCTACTCGTCGAGTATCCTCCTTGACCCGACGAGTTACTCCTGGAAGAATTGCGGGGCCACCCCGACTCAACTCGCCGAGTCTGAAGAACAACTCGACGAGTCCCAGTTAATCTTCAAACTACTCGCCGAGTCTGTTCATCAAACTCGGCGAGTCCATGCCATGCAACCGCTCAAACTGCTTCCTAAGGTCAGAACTGCTCTGACCATTCATAGGTCTGGACTTCCTAGACTGATCCATCACTTAAGGTCCTCATTTTGGTGCTCATGATACACCCCATGACTTATAATTTACATATTGACCTAAGGCATAAGGATTCCAATCCAAAACCTCCATCAATTCCCGAAATGCTCCGGCATGGGACATTCTGGACCTCCAAAGGTCCCAATACAGGGTTCCAATCGTTTGGGGGACTAGGGTAACATTCAATCTAGTCACAAAAGGGTTCCATAAACCCTAAATTCATAAACACATCAACATAACAGAGTATACTCGAATTCTTACCTGGATAATGTACTCTTCTGTGTCCCCAATCTTCGGAACGTGACTCCCTTGTTGTTCCCTTAGCCAAGCCCTTCTCTTCCTTGCACAACAACTCCTCCAAAATCAAAAATGGCCTTTAACCTTGCTCCAGATGCACACAATCGATTTAGGGTTTCTCTCAGAAGGCTAAAATGAACAATGACGGCCAATAAGTCCCTCTTATACGTCCCAAACCTGAACGGTTAGGGTAAAATTAACATAAAATTTCGTACATTGTTTTGTCCTCGGTAACACTCCACAGAGATACGCGAGTGGAGGATTATTGTATTATTACTAGTAAATTTGTTAATCCTATATAATTAGAGACACGTCCTCGGTGAACACTCCACAGAGATACGCGAGTGGAGGACCGCATCTGTAACCAGAATCTCTTAGATAGGGAGTGTGACTTGAGTTTATAGATCTATACGGGACTGACTACCCCGCACCTGGCTACTAGCTACAGCCGAACCGAAATGGTTCAAGGGTGATGAAAGTCATAAGGTGATGTGGACTACTTATTGCCATATCTAGTCTATTGTATGGATATGGAACTCGCAATTAGGATAATAGAAAATTACTTAATAGTAATAATGAATAAAGTAATTAATTTACGTTGTAAATATTAGTTTTATATACGTGTTAAAACTAATACATCTTTCACAGTTGATAACCAACATTCAGGAAAATATCGGATTTTCCTGGGGAAAGATTTGTACATAACCAGAAATGTGTAACAAACCAGATAACTAAACTTTACATATCACAAGGGTAAACATGTTTTCAGTGTACATCTTTACATTACATTTTGGGGATTTAGTAACCAACTTTTAAGAAAATATGGGATTTTCTTGGTGTGTAACATTTTCAGAAACGAAAAGGAACTTTTACATTTTTCACAAAACAAAACTGCTTATGAACTCACCAGCATTATGCTGATTTTCAAACTGATTGTATTCTCAGGTCCACATTAGACAGGTAGCCGATGATTCCTTTTGGCGAAGACGGAGTGCGTAGAAGACACGTCTTATTTTGTTCATATATACTATGTATCACTTGTACAACTTACTTTTGAAACAAATGTAAACTTTTATATATATGTAATGTAATGGTTGTTTACCTTACTTACTATGTGCATTGGATTTGATACTCAACGTGGAGTCAACCCCGGAAATGTTTCCGCCATCGGTTTTCGGGGCGTGACAGATTGGTATCAGAGCCCTTGTTTATAGTGAATAAAGTATACCAAACCTTACATGGTATAATACTATAAACACTAAGGGGCCTAAGTGCTCTGAACTAAAAGTATACTTCAAAATATTAGTATTTTCAAAAGTATACAAGTATATCGAACCGTCGAGATCCGTAACTACAAGTAGAACAAAATATAAGTAAATGGGTGTTGTGTACTACGGTTAAACCTGGGCAGTTATGTAGTCGTGTCTAGGATCAATATAGCCTGGCCAACTATATTCATTCGAGACACGGCCAACATGTGCTTGGGAGTGACTGTGGTATGCGGCATGCCTAAAACTTACCCTAATACCACAAACGTTGAGCCAGTGTTGTAACGAATCATGAAATACTATAGGAGTATTTCTTGAGCCAGTCCCTTGTAGAAATCCTCATTCACACACTTTTCCTTGAACATTCCTTTAGTGATAGTTTACCTGCTTTGATAACTCTTTCCTGCTTTATCGCTTGTTCGGAATATATATCTGTCATATCTCTCGATTCGATTCAGAGGACTTATCATCCTCTCTTTCTTGATCTTATTAGATCAAGATGCCTCCAAGAAAGAGACCCAGCTTAAAGACCAATAACCCTCCGCCGCCACCTCCTCCTGAAATTGACCCCGTGGTATTCCAGGCAGCTGTTACCGCCGCGGTGGCAGCTGCTATGTCTCAAATGAACACCGATGGTTCCGGTGGTTCGGGAGGTGGTACTCAAACTTAGAACCAAGAAAGCAGTCAAGGACACCGAAAAGAGGGTTCCTATAAAGACTTCATGAACGCAAAACCTACATCCTTTGATGGCACTGGAGGTGTCATTTCCTTTTTCTGATGGTTCGAGAAAATCGAATCCATCTTTGAAATTTGTGCTTGTTCGGAATCCGATAAAGTAAAGTTTGCAGCCTGTACCTTCATTGATAAAGCTCTGACTTGGTGGAATGGCCGAGTCAAATCCTTGACCCTACCTGTAGCCAATGCCATGGGTTGGGAAGCCATGAAAGAACTCCTGTTAGCTGAGTACTGCCCACGGGGCGAAATGCAGAAATTAGAGCACGAGCTCTGGAACCTGAAGATGAAAGGTTCCGATATTGCTGCATACACTTCCAGATTTGATGACCTGGCATTAATCTGTCCGAGATTGGTTACCCCGAAAAGTAAGAAGATAGAGACGTTCATTTGGGGGCTGACCCAGCCAACCAAGGGAAATGTCTTAGCTGCACGGCCGGATACGTATGACAACGCCAAGAGTTTACCCCAGACCCTAATTAACCACAGTGATGATGTTGAGGAAACCACCACCACTCCTGAACCGACTAAGAGGAGTGGTGAGAAATGGAAATTTTGGAAGAAGAAGAGGGGTTAATCTTCCCAAGGGTCCTCAAAGAAACAGCAGACTGTAGCAGTCCATGCTGCTACTACCCCCGTTGTTGCTACTTCTGTTGTGGGATCCACAGCTCAAACTCCTACCAGCAGGTATGCTGGTCACCTTCCACTGTGTGACAAGTGCAAATACCACCACAACCACGGCCCCTGCCGCGAACTGTCATGCACCAATTCTGGTAAAAAGGGACACACGATCCGATTCTGCAAGGCACCAGCCCAATCTGCAAATTAATCATCGGGAGCAGGCGTTGGTCAAACCTTCTATAATTGTGGAGTGGTCGGGCACTTCAAAAGGAACTGCCCTAGGAAGGCGACAGCTGATAACACTGGAAGAGTCCTAGCCATGGGACGGGAGGAGGCAGTCGCCGCTCCCACCGTTGTTTCGGGTACGTTCCTTCTCGACAACTCATATGCTAATATTCTTTTCGATTCGGGTGCTGAAAGAAGCTTTGTTAGTCATGCATTCAAACATAATCTTAAACCTAATCCCCAACCATTAACTGAAATGTTTTCTGTCGAGATGGCTAACGGTGAGAAAGAAAGCGCTAACGAGGTGTTCGTAGGTTGTACCCTTACCCTGAATGACCATTCATTTCCCATCGATCTTATGCTAGTTTCCATAAAGAGCTTTGATGTCATCATTGGCATGGATTGGTTGAGTCCCAATCATGTTGATATCCTCTATTTCGAAAAAGCCATCCGTCTCAACCATCCTTCGGTTCAGACTCTCATAATCTATGGCGATAAACTCAGCTCCAGTCTTCACATCATTTCCTGCATCAAAGTTCAGAAACTCTTGCGAAAGGAATGCCAAGCATTCCTAGCCCATGTAATCAATGAGAAACAGGAAGTTAAGGACCTAGCGAGCATCCCCGAAGTCTGTAACTTTCCTGATGTGTTTCCCGAAGAACTTCCAGGAATCCCTCCCGAACGTCAGGTCAAATTCCGCATTGACCTAATTCCTGGAGCCACCCCCGTAGCGACATCTCTGTATCGCTTAGCTCCAACAGAAATGCAGGAGTTATCCGGTCAACTCAATGAGTTGCTCAGTAAAGGATTCATTAGACCGAGTTCCTCACCCTGGGGACCTCCGAAATTGTTCGTTAAGAAGAAAGATGGATCCTTTCGGATGTGCATCGACTACCGTGAGCTGAACAAGTTGACCATCAAAAATTGATATCCTCTTCCGCGAATAGATGACCTCTTCGATCAACTCCAGGGAGCCAGTTACTTCTCCAAGATAGACCTTCGGTCAGGGTACCATCAGCTATGAGTTCATGAGAGTGACGTTTCCAAAACAGCTTTCAGGACTCCATATGGACACTACGAGTTTGTAGTGATGCCCTTTGGTCTAACCAACACACCAGCAGTGTTCATGGACCTGATGAACCGGGTGTGTCATCCTTATCTTGACAAGTTCGTCATTGTGTTGATTGATGACATACTTGTCTACTCCAGAAGCGAAGAAGACCACAAACAACACTTGAGGCTAGTGTTGGAAACCCTTAGATCCGAGAAGTTGTACGCGAAATTTTTCAAATGTGAATTCTGGATTCGGAAGGTAACTTTCCTCGGTCATGTGGTAAGCGAGGAAGGTATTCATGTGGATCCTTCCAAGATTAAAGCGATAGAGAATTGGGCGGCATCGAAGACACCCACAGAAATCCGGCAATTCTTGGGCCTCGCCGGCTATTATCGGAGATTCATCCAAAACTTTTCCAGAATCGCCAAACCTCTAACTGCTCTAACACATAAAGGTGTACCCTTTTGTTGGAGTGAAAAGCAAGAAATAGCGTTCCAGACATTGAAGAAAGCCTTGTCCAGTGTGCCTGTTTTGTCCCTACCCGAAGGGACAGAGGACTTCATTGTCTTTTGTGATGCGTCTAATCAAGGTTTAGGCTTTGTGCTTATGCAAAGAGGAAAAGTAATTGCTTATGCCTCTAGACAGCTGAAAGCAAACGAGGTCAACTATACCACGCACGTATTGGAGTTAGGAGCCGTAATCTTTGCACTGAAGATTTGGAGACATTATCTTTACGGAACCAAGTGTACGATCTTCACTGACCATAAGAGCCTGCAGCACATCTTCGATCAGAAAGACTTAAACATGAGGCAACGGCGATGGGTAGAACTACTCAATGATTATGAGTGTGAAATCCGCTACCATCCCGGCAAGGCCAATGTGGTAGCAGATGCCCTTAGGCGAAAGGAGAGTTCAAGCCGAAAAGTGAAGACCCTGACGATGACTATCGATTCCCACTTATCCATGCAAATCTGAGACGCCCAGTTAGAAGCTCTCAAACCTGAGAACGTGTCAATCGAAGACTTAAGGGGAATGGATAAGAAACTTAAGATCATAGGTGACGGATTCTACTGTTTCATGGACCGAATCTGGATTCGAAAGTCCGAAGGATTCAGGGAGATTGTCATGGAGGAAGCACACAATACCAGATACTTTGTTCACCCAGGTTCGGATAAGATGTACCTGGATCTCAAGAAACAATACTGGTGGCCAAACATGAAAGTTGAGATCGCTACATTCGTGGGCAAGTGTCTGACTTGCGCCAAGGTGAAAGTCGAGCACCGAAAACCCTCGAGTCTGCTCCAGCAGCCTGAGATACCCGAGTGGAAATGGGAGATGATTACCATGGATTTCATCACCAAGTTACCCAAGTGTCCCAGTGGGTACGACACCATTTGGGTAATTGTCGATCGTTTGACAAAGTCCGCTCACTTCATTCCGATCAAAGAATCATTCAATATGGAAAGACTCGCGCAAATTTACATCCAAGAGGTAGTCTAACTACACGGTGTACCTGCATCCATTTTCTTTGATCAAGATAGCAGGTTTACCTCCAGATTCTGGCAGTCTCTCCAGAAGGCTCTTGGAACCAAACTAGACATGAGCACGGCTTATCATCCTCAAACCGATGGAGAGAGTGAGAGAACTATCTAAACCCTGGAGGACATGCTTAGAGCGTGTGTCATTGATTTCGGAAAGTCGTGGGACACACATCTGCCCTTGATTGAGTTCTCATACAACAACAGTTACCACACCAGCATCAAGGCTGCTCCATTTGAGGCCCTCTACGGTCGCAAGTGCAGATCCCCTCTGTGCTGGGCCGAGGTAGGGGACACGCAGCTAGCCAAGAGTCGAGTCCCTGACAGTTCTCTCACTGGTCCTGAAATCATCCGCGAAACCACCGAGAAGATCATCCAAATCCGGAACGATTGAAAGCTTCGCGAGATCGTCAAAAGAGTTACGCAGATAATCGCCGAAAACCTCTGGAATTCTAGGTTGGAGACTTTGTCCTGTTGAAGGTCTCGCCCTAGAAAGGCATGGTACGCTTCGGAAAGCGTGGAAAACTTAATCTGAGGTACATTGGACCCTTCGAGATCCTCACCAGGATCGGTCCGGTAGCCTATAAAATTCGATTACCTCACAAACTCAATAACATCCATCCCGTCTTCCATGTTTCAAATCTCAAGAAGTGCCTATTCGATGAAACCTTAGTGATTCCCTTAGATGAGATCGAGATCAACGAAAACTTGAACTTCATGGAGGAACCGATCGAAATCATGGATCGAGAGGTCAAACGTACAAAGCAAAGTCGCATCCGGATAGTGAAGGTTCGCTGGAATGCCAAGCGGGGACTGGAATTCATTTGGGAGCGTGAAGACTCAATGAAGCAGAAGTATCCACATCTCTTTCCAGATCCATGATTTGTATCTTAATCCTGAATTTCGGGACGAAATTCCCTCTAACGGGGGGATAATGTAACAACCCGAAGTTCGTACCATTATTTTGTAATCCTTTTCGTAACCCATTTCGATAATTTATTCGTCATTTTCAATTTCGTTTCCGTTTACACAATTAAATTAAGTCATTAATCTGAGATTATTATTATGACTTAATGGGTGTCCCAACGCATTTAGAACTCATTTTTAACACCCCATTCTAGTAATCGGAAAAATTTTAGAATTAACCATATCGGGTTATGGCAACTTAATCGGGTGTGACCAAAAGCCCCGTCTAACGTCGGTATCGGGTAGAATTCCACCGTGTCCAAATCTTAGACACTATTTAAAGAGGTTTAAGCTTCCAATTGAAGCTTTTGCTCTCTCTCACTACTCTATCTCTAACCTCTCTCCTCAAACCAAAGAACTAGGTCCAAAACTTCAATTTAAGGCTTCAAATATTCAAGGTAACTTCCCTAACTTGTTGTTCAACCTCATTAGCCTTCAAATCTGAGTTTAATCAATGATTTAGGACCTCAAACATGAGTTTACGGCCCTGGAGCATGCATGGGCCGTAAACACATAAAAAGTGGGTTTTCAAGCCTTAAAACCCCTCCAAATCAATCTTGGGACCTAGATATGACTTTATGGCTTACAAATTCGGACTTAGAACATTTTAACAATGATTTTTGAGGAGTAAACATGAGTTTACTGCCCAAGAACATGCTTGGGCGGTAAACTCATCCTCATGGAGAGTAAACTCATTTTTAAGTGTTTAAAAGCCATGTAAACACACCATTAGCCTTGGAATAAATCCTAGAACCGACCAAAATCAATTTGGGGACCTTAAACATAATAAAAACTCTTCATTTGAGAGTTTAAGGCCATAACTCCCCAAGGATAGGTTCCAGGGCCGTAAACTCATTAAGATAAGTCAAATGGTGCCCAAAATTCATCCTAAGGCTTGTAAAAATTGTTTGAATCACATGTGATTGGTCTAAGGCAATTAAATCATCAATCTAAGAGGGATATAGGATCTTACGGCCATAAACTCCTTGTTTACGGCCGTAAACTCCCTTTAATGGTGTTCTTGGTGATTTAATCCACTTCCATGCCTTAGATAAATTCATATCAACCCTCCTCAAGTGTTATCTTGCCATTTAGCACCATAAAACCCTCAACCATGAGTTCACGGCCGTGAACTCATGTGGTTAAAGTGTTTGGGCCGAAAACTCCATAAGGATTTTATTCTTGAAGAGTAAACTCATTTACCAAGTCCCACACATCCAAAGATGTCACCCGGGTCACTCCAAACACTTGATTTGAAGTGTTTTCGCTCATTGGAGTGTATTATCATATCTAATTAGTGGTTTAAAATCTAATTAGATACATTTGGATATTATTTCATATTACATAGGAACCTCGCATGTTAACAAGCCCCGAACCAACGTTTAGCATCCAAATAGTCGTGTTTTCTCGTCTGGTGAGTTCATACCCCTACCCTTTTTCAATGTTTTCACTGTTTTCAGGGGGAATACAAGCAAAGTACAAGGGATATTTGTACTTATAAACTTGTTTTACATGTGTGTGTTTCATAATTCATATGCTTTTAACACTGCTAATCGTAACATATAACCGTTTGAAACTTGCAGGATAATAATACACATTATTTGTGAAATTAGTTATAAGCTGTTATGTTTTATATTTCACAAATGGTATTCCATATTTTATCAGTTAAAAAGCATGACATTTGAACCTTTAACATAAAATTTAGTACACTGTTTTTTCCTCGGTAACACTCCACAGAGATACGCGAGTGGAGGATTATTGTATTATTACTAGTAAATTTGTTAATCCTATATAATTGGAGACACGTCCTCGGTGAACACTCTACAGAGATACGCGAGTGGAGGACCGCATCTGTAACCAGAATCTCTTAGATAGGGAGCGTAACTTGAGTGTATAGATGTATACGGGGTTGACTACCCCGCACCTGGCGGTAGCTACAGCCGAACCGAAATGGTTCAAGGGTGACGAAAGTCATAAGGTGATTTGGACTACTTATTGTCATATCTAGTCTATTGTATGGTTATGGAACTCGCAATTAGGATAACAGAAATTTACTTAATAGTAATAATGAATAAAGTAATTAATTTACTTTGTAAATATTAGTTTTATATATGTGTTAAAACTAATACATCTTTCACAGTTGATAACCAACATTAAGGAAAATATGGGATTTTCCTGGGGAAACATTTGTACATAACCAGAAATGTGTAACAAACCAGATAACTAAACTTTACATATTACAAGGGTAAACATGTTTTCAGTGTACATCTTTACATTACATTTTGGGGATTTAGTAACCAACTTTTAAGAAAATATGGGATTTTCTTGGTGTGTAACATTTTCATAAACGAAAACGAACTTTTACATTTTTCACAAAACAAAACCGCTTAAGAACTCACCAGCATTATGCTGATTTTCAAACTGCCTTTATTCTCATGTCCGCATTAGACAGGTACCCAATGATTCCTTTTTGCAAAGACGGAGTGCGTAGAAGACACGTCTTATTTTGTTCATATATACTATGTATCACTTGTACAACTTACTTTTGAAACAAATGTAAACTTTTATATATATGTAATGTAACGGTTGTTTACCTTACTTACTATGTGCATTGGATTTGATACTCAACTTGGAGTGTACCCCAGAAATGTTTCCGCCATCGGTTTTCGGGGTGTGACATCCCAAATCTCTTGAAACAAGCTTTCCTAAATGAAGATGATGTCCCATGGAAATCATACTTCTTTCACCTCCTCCAATTATTCTCCCTAAACCCACAAGTTCTTGAAAAGTTTAAGGTCACTCAAGCCCTATTGGCAAGCAAAGGTCTATATGTGATCACATCTTGGAGATTTAGTCACATATTGATAAGCCGGGAGAGTTGGGTGTCAAAGTCTTCAGAAAGTTGGTGGTTCAATCACTTTCTAAGTCACATAGTGTGTTCCTTTGGGACTCGTATGAAACAGACTATGACAAGACCATTAATGATCTTATCTATTTGCTAAGATCAACTTCCAAAAACTTATGGACATTTACAATAGTGACACAGGAAATCCAGAAAAGCATGCTCTTCCCAATGGAAAGGGATTGGCCATAGTCAACTCAGTTGACCAAATGGTAAAGAGAAAGGCTAAGTCTGTGATAGTCCCATGTTCCATTACCAAAGCGTCCATATGTTAAATTGCCAAAGGAAGGGGCATTGGTTGCGAAGCTGCCAATTTACCTAAGGGTGTTAAAGTCAATATGTTTGACTCTACTTCAGGTAAAGAACACTATCTAACTCTGCTAAGTTTCTATTCTGAGATTCTTGATACATGATGTGACTGGGTCACATGGTGATGTTTTAAGAATCAAAGAAATGTGAAGGAACTTAAAGTAAGAATATGCAAAATCTGATCGCGTAGATGGATTTCTATCGCATAGTTTGAAGATCGGATTCTTGAGCTACTTCTTAGGAGTTATGAGATATTGCTTAGGAATAGATAACAACAATTTTTCATATGGATTGTAAGGATAAGTTTTTCCGCAAAGTTTTAAAAAATAAAAGGAAATTTTTGATTTTATTTATTTTATGTATCCTTACACTGGCGCTTGTGAAAAAACTGTTGCTTATATGATTCCATTAATAGCAAGAGTGGAAATATAAAATTGATTCTTTCATTTGTGGTAATGTCTAAATTTACCAAATAAGGAAAGATCCTCATCACCCAAGTTTCAGTTGGATAGAAACTTGGAATCATGTAAGTTGTATAGCATGACGAATGAGAACTTTCAAGCATTGAAAAAAAAAATTAAGACTAGCTACGTGTTCACATGGATGTGTGAGTCAAGTAACAGACTAAGGGATCGAGTACACATTCTTGTGTACTGGTTAAGTCCACCACAAAAGATCGATAAGACTATTCGTCATTATTTACTAAGGTTTAGTAAATACGATTATACTTACAAGCTTAAGTATAAGCTCTGAAACAATGGAAAAGATCCAATGTATGGCAGAGTGAATAAGAAGAATCAAATTAGGCAGAAGGATAAAAGTTTTTCAAATCTGGAAAGATGGGAGAGTACTTTAGTATCAGTTTTTGTGAGAATCTTAATGATTAAGAAATCATAGCACAATTAGTTCTCTAAGGAAATCTTAGTGCATTCTTATGACTAAGAAGAGGAACTTGAATTGTTGAAATGGTTAAATCAAGAAGATGAGTCATACTTCGTTCCAATACAAGTCTTAGAGTCATACTCCGAGATTGTAACTTGAGTGTCATGTCCTAGAGAAGGTTTAAAACACATGTCAAATGTAAGATTAAAAGTTTTCTACTCTTGTACATTTGAAATTGGTAGGTTGTGATGTTTTGGACAAAACAAAGACCAACTAAGGCCAATTGTGTGAAGTGTTTGTCTTGATTAGAATCTACACTATCTCTTGGATGTTTAGCAAGGGAGTCATATATGTCAAGAGGATAGTGGGAGTCTTAAAGGTCTTGAATGTCTCAATAACTAATCAAGAATAAAACCTCAAGTTCTTCACTAGCACATGACTTGAGGTTTATAACCTATTGTGTTGACATATTCTGTGCCCATTCCAATTAAAGTTGGCTTTGCATATGAGTTCTTAGAGTTCTTAATTGGTTACACAACAACTTGGAAGCAATGGCAGACCCTTGAGCTACCAGATGGCAAGAAATTACGATTGAGTTCAGTCCATATGAGTTTGGATTTGTCATTATCCTTGTCTTGTGACTATGGTTTTGACAATTCACATGGATAAGAACACATACACCATTAAATCTAAGTGTCATAAGGTTTCTCTCCGATTCATGAAAATGATGGTGAGGAAACGCTTTCACTAAGTAGATTTTAGCTAGATAGCAATTGTGATATTTGCATTTTTAAAGTCATTAGTGGAGCGTGTGTGGTTTACCAGCACACTAACATGGACTTGTGAGAAGTGGCAAAGGTCTAAACAATCAAGACTATGATTATGGCATCCCTTTTGATAGTTCTTAAAGTTGTTTAGACACACCTGTGAGCTATCTATGATAAGGTGTATAATTATGATAAAGTTTTATCAAAGTAATTTAGTATCAGAAATCTGAACTTTGGTAAGAAAGTAAATAAAATATTATTTCTAGAAGTCCAACTGATTTCTGAGTACATGTCAAAGCTAGTGGGAGCATAAGTGTTATGCTAATAATAATCATGTTAGTGGGAGCATGATAATTATGATAAGTATTACAAGTTAGCAATGTTAATTATAGAAAACAAAAAATTTCAATTGGGAAAGAGTTGTTTTGCTATAATTATGGGAGAGGAAATTATACTTCATCTCAAATCTAAAAGCTTAGATTGAAGTTTTAATCGTATTTAGTCAAAGATATATGTGTGAATGTTATGTTGGAATGGCTCAACATAAGAAAATTATATATATGGGTCCATTATTTGCGTTCTAAAATTCGATTATGATTACGGAATCCCTTTTCATAATCTAAATTATGAGAACTTGGAAAATTGAAATGGAAATATTATAGCAAAAGACTGGTTTAGTCTTTATGTGCGACATCATGAATCGTGTCCCATATGCTTCAGATATAGGATCGATTACATGTGCTATATTCATCCTTTCTAAAATTTTCCTAATGCCTAGGGCATTAAGAAGGGAAAAGGTCTAGAATTGGATATGATTAAAAGGATTAAACAATTGTTGAGGAAAATCTAAGGTTTACCAAAGATTGGTTGCTCAAGGACAGTTGGAAGTATAGTGATAATTCTAGAAGGACCATATTGACATAATCTGTAAGGAGGCAACTCTTGTTCAGAAGTGATAGTCAAAATGGAATCTGGAAATGTTTCAAAGTTAGAAATTATTCAATCTGTGTAAGATTAGGAAACTTAATGAAAGAAGGATGTTTCTAAGGAGTTGATCTCCTTTGGAATGCTATGTAATGGTTGTTGTCAAGTCTTTCTGACTTTGTGCATAATCATTACAAGAGGATCAATGCATATAAGTTTAGAATCTAACATATTTCAGTAAATGGCATGAATTTGGAATTCTTGCATTTGCAGTAAGGATTTGGGACTGTGAAAAGAGGATCATTGGAGTTATGTTCAATTGATCTATTTCACAAAGTAAAGATCATAGACAAACATAGTATGCATACTTGGTGTATGGCATGACTAGTGATGAGAAAACATAGTGTACATGCTTGGAGCATGGGACAACTATTGTTTTAAATTCAAGAATAAAGTTGATAGTTGAAAATGTATACAATGAATAATGTGTAATCATATGGTGATAAATAAAAGGTATTTTATTTATGTTCATAGGTTTTGATACCATATTGGATTCAATTATTATTGTGTTTCACTTTGCATGTTTTAACTTCGAGAATAACTAGGTCATTGTTATGGATGACTAAGTTATTCAAAGCATCCACAGTCGGTCATATGTTGGAAGTAGATATGAATTAAGACTGTCATGGGTTGGCTTGTAGAGGTCTAAGAAGTTGGACAAAGGGCAACAACACTCATGAGTGCTCATAAGTTCTGAGTATTGGATTCAACCCGCGCTCATTGGAATAATTTCATGGATTTTATAACGAGTGATCATGAGATGATAATATCTTATATTCTTCAAACCTAGAGATATGAGTTGTTACTATGAGTTGGTTGTACATTGATTGCACGAAAACACAATTAGTAACTCGATGTTATAAAACGTGCCTTTGTGTATGATTCAACAAGTAGTAGAACAAGCCATATAAGTCGAAGTTTATCTATTCCTTTTACCTTCGGGATAAAAGCGATATCTTTGGTCCCCTCGATGATTTGGTGATGACAAATGTAAGTGATATGCCAGGCCAGGACTAATTTGATTTGTTCAATTAGTCAGTCGTCATAAATCGGAAATCGGGAAAAAACAATTGCACAGAGAGAATGATTATAATCCACGTCTCGGTCCATATGTTATCTAGAATGGAGGAATATATGATCCCTTATCTAATGGACAAGTCATTGACAAAGGTTAGAGTTCATCGACAAGGTCAGAGTTCGACTGAAGCTTTTGAGAGTTACGATTGTCAGTCGGTTCTTGAAGTCATAAGCAATAATAGTTTTAGACTTATCCAAGTGAGAGACTGTTGGATTAATGTCTAAGTTCATAACTATAATTGGTAAGACTTCACCCGACTCGGCATGGTCCATTTGGGTTGCATGGCATCATGCATTTTAGATAGACTATAATGAGAGAAATAACACTTAAGGTTGGTTAATATATTATAAATTCTATATATTAATAAGATTATTTAATTAGTATTGATCAAGAATTAATCTAGGATTAATTAAGTGATCAAAAGAAGACTAATTAAATATATGGGTTGATTGTGTAAATCATCCATACTTGTATAGTGGGCTAATGCTTCATGGATTGTCAAGTTGGGCTAAAACCCATAAGATGCTCCATGGATGCTCCATGGTGTATTTGTACCCATGGATCATGGAAATGAAAGGCCATGACAATTAGGGTTTACATGGTGTAACCCTAAGTATATAATGATCTTATTCTTGGAGAAAATTGGCCACTATGTGTGATAGAAAGGGCTAGCCGATTTTCATGAAGTGTGAATTCCTCTTAAGTCATTCCATGTGTATTTGGTGTTCTTTGAACCATTTGAGGTGTCACACTTGGGGCACTATGCACTCAAGCTTCATGAAGACATTCTACATCAAGGAGGTATGTAATTCTAACTTGAGATATTCATATGGATCAATGTTATTATGCTAGTTATGATGAATACCTTGGAAAGTTCATATTTGCATGTATAATAGAGAAAACATAGATCCAAGGTATTTAGGGTTGCATGTACACTTAGGAGTGTTAGAATGATCAAAACCCAACACTAAACACACTCCAAAATACACACAAGGATCAAATTCAATCTAGAAATGCCCTTGGGGAATACGATGTTTAAATAGGATGAAAAGCCTAAATTTTAGGGTTTGCCCCTGGCTCATGTACGTCCAGCGTACCATGGGGTTAACCCCCTCGTCCAAGATCCTACGAGGTACCCCCAATGTACTTCATTTACACCCAACGTACTTGGTCTCCATGTAAAATAAATAAACACTTAATAAATTAGAAATTTAACTGAAAAATCGGGCGTTACAGTAATTCTTATATATGCCCCACGTATTTCATTAAAGGCCCATTACGCCCTACATAACCTTTAGTTACGCCCTGTGTAATCCAAAAATCCCCAATTTATACTTCAACTTCAGATAACTATAACTTCTTTGTTTCAACTCCGTTTTTTTTTGTGTTCTTTATATGAAAGAAAAGGTATCGAAGAACCCCACAATCGTATCTAATTACCTTTGACTTAAAACATACCAAACTAAAATCCTTAATTCATGAAAAAAGTTTGAAACATCACTTTTCCCATTTTACCCTTTGACTACAAAACACAAATCATGAGCTTGGATCAGATAACCAATATTATCCACATCCAATAAGGTCTAAACCCTATTCCTTGAAAGCCCACGACCTTTATTTGATCCATTTATTGTCCATAATCCTGAAATAAGAAACTTTTCGAAACAAGATGTTACAACTCTCCCCAACGTAAACTAGATTCATCCTTGAAATCCATCTTGGTTATGATCTCTGAAACAACGTCAACATATTCCATAAGCTCCTTCTAACCAACTCGACACCAAGGCATTTTATAAAGAAAACTTGAGAGACCACTAGGAAACCCATAGCTGCCAACCAACCACCCAATAACTTGAAAATTCTCAACCGCAACAATTTTCTTTCTCTCCCTAACTGCATGAACCAAATTCCAGAGAAAACTACTCAAACCACGAACTCTTAGAACTATAACCACAAAACAATTCCAAAAATCTATTCCCCGAAATTGGGAACTCATCAGGCTAAACTTCAGAAACCATAGCCTATGACTGATGATCATCCAATTCTCATACCCACCCACAGTCCCTTGACTAGGAAACTATGCCCCAAAACCATAAATACACACTTAACTTCCTGACAAGTTATCACCAACCTGCTGCTCCTACAAGTATAATGATGGTCAATCCAAGAATCTCAGGTTGCATCCAAATCCCTCATCAGCTCAGGTGTACCTCCACCTGACAAAACACTTGTGACATTTACGATGAACTTCATGACTCGAGATTTTAGAACTGATATGTAACGCCCGCGTTTCCAGGCTAGGCATTATCATTGATGTAATAGTCTAGGTTAACCCTTGTAACTCTTTATGAAGTATTAATGATGAGATATTTGAGTATTATGTGAATTATGCATTTATTTTCTTAATTATTATAATTTATTGAATTAAGAATAAAATAAGCGTCAAAATTAAAGTATGAGATAAACCTGATATCTTTACATAAAATTGTAGTGGTCGAAACATGGATTCCAAAGATATAAAGAATGCCGAAATCCGAGTTATAACGAAGAAATTATGACCTATCGAAGTTTCGCTACAGAACCGACAATGCTGAATGACGTAAAAAGTGAAATTTACGTTAGAGCAATATTTAGCCTTAGTGATCTAAACGAAATTCGTAGAGTTCGTTAAACCGAGAGCGTGCATAAAAAGAACGCCTAAATCTGACTTCGTATGAGGAAGTTATGATTTTTCGAAGTTTCGACTTAGCAGTATGCAGCCCGAAAACTCTATTTGAGATCGAGCGGTTTTTAGTCGAAACAATCTAAACAAAAATTTAAGATCTCGTTAATTTTAGTGAAACGATGAAAAGATAGGCGAAAATGGACGTCGGATGAAGAAGGTACGAATTTATAACGGAGTTTTCCTGTCCCGGCCTACTAAAAATAAATAACAAAAGTAAATTCAAAGTTAGCCGACGGAGTCTAAACAAAAGTTGTAAAGCGTAGTCTCACCTACGCGGGGATATAAAGAACTTCGAAAACGGAGTTAGTATGAGGAAGATATGAATTTTTGAAGTTTATTAAATACTTTCGATATTTAATTCATATATATATATATATATATATATATATATATATATATATATATATATATATATATATATATATATATATTCCGATATTATCCGAAGGGGGGGAGTCAGCGATCCTATCCAGGTTACGACCAGCGTAACTAGGATTTACGCCTAGCATAAATCGAAGTTCCAGCACCTATAAAAGGGTGTCGAGGGCAGCCGAGTTCTTTGCTTATTTCTTCCCTTTCTCTCGCGTTTTTGCATCGTTTTTCGTGCAAGAATTATCCCGAAGCCCCGATATCATTCCCGAGCCCCGAAGCAAGTCCCAAATCCCCAAATATCCCGATAAGTGTAATTCCCGAGCCGAAGCTCTGCCCGCGAGGAGTCCGGTTTTTGTGAAGATCTTCCAGATCTGCCGAAGAATACTACTTCTATAAGACGTAGTGATGTCCGATCATCTTCTGATCAACTGAGTGTGTGGTTACTTTCTTCTAATGCATAATTATGAAGTATTATATATAAAATACGTGTTATGTGTATATTTTGTTGTTATATGTGTGAATGTATATTCACTTTCTTCTATCTCATAGATCTGATTTATTCTCTATGAAATACGTGTTATGTGGGGTGTGCCTCATCTGTTATGTGGAATATGTATTAAATGAGAATGCTATACAGGTTTTAAACTATGTATAAAAATATATATTTTTATCTACTAATATGTTGGGTAGAACATGGGTAGATAGTTGATGTGTGATAAACAGAAGAGAGGTCTCGATGTTGTTTTTGATTCAGTCATCTAGCGGAGTTTAGATGATGACCACAGACTTTTCTAGACAGTCATGTGGAACGCTAGCAGACTCGCCACATGTAGGTGTTAATGAACTTGAGTATTCATTCGATGTACTTCATCCCCCTCATGGTTGCCTTATTTAACTTATATTGCTGAGGAACCCCCGAAGCATGTGTTCTCGCCCCGATGAAATATTCTAAGACTAGGTCCCTTGTGTTAGTTGTTTTAGGGACGTAAAGTGAGAATAACGGGAATGGGTAATTGGGTTATTGTTGGTTGGTGGAATTAAATATAATTATTTATTGTGAGTTGAAAACCCTATATGCTCACCAGGCTCCCAAACCTGACTCACTCAGTTTATTTGTATTACAGGAAGTGGCGCAAGGGCATAAGATGGATGAACCGTCAAGTTGTTTTGTTTACAAGTTTGTATATGTATATATTTGTTGAATGACTTGTAATGTTATCGTTTATGCTTTATGGTCTATATCGGAACATGACATCCCGAGTTTTGATTATATAATGAAAATACATTTCTTGATGAAATGCTTTGGTAAATATTATTTTGTCATACTTTGTTTTTGGGAACAAATTCCGCAACTCTTTCAAATCAAAAGGATTTACTCTGAAATTATTTTAAAAGCATAAATGAAAATCGGTATTTTCTGTTCGAGATTTTGGGGATGTCACATGATACCTAACATTGGTAACCAACCTCCTAATAGATAGCCCGCAAGAAAACAAGGTTTATAATCCAAATGTTCAACAAAAGACTTCTTATGTATAATTAATACTCCTAACAAACTTGTACCGTCTACATGATCCAAATCGGTTGGTTACTAAGTCTCCCAACTCCCAATAATGCACTTACACCTGAACATGTTAATAAGACTAACAAGCTAATACCTAAGAGTCTCAAGCTAATGGCCACCAGGTCCCACCTATATGAGCTATCAACCACTAGTTCATGATACATCATGACACCTTCTAACCAATAAAACGATAAGCTCACGATACAATATTGATCTTGTTGTCATTCCATCTCTGGCCTGAAGGCTCACGACCAGCACTATGTGGGCCTAAAGATACACAATCATCCACCGAATTGTAGGAACCTAATCGACATCCCTCTCAATACTAATCAAAAACCACATGAGGCATACCCTTCTATAACGGACAATTCCTTTCGTAGAACGGACTACTAGCAATGCAAAATCAAACGAAAACATGGTCATACACACCAAGAGAATGAGATAGTTTGTTGTACTCTTCTTCCAACACAATGCTCTAACCCAAATAAGAAACATGCATGTAATTTGAACCAAGTGCTCCTTTGCAATCTTGTTCAGCCCACATACTCCCTCCCCCCCCCCCCCCCCCCCGAAATATTTAATGAGCTTACCATAATACATAATCTCAAGAGAACCTAATACCAACCTTAGATTTACTGCATTCCACTGCATCCATTAAACTCCCACTAATAAAGCTCGAAACTTTCGAGGATCCTCAACCATTGACGATGAATGAAATGGCCAACGATCAAGAATGTTTTGACAACTACTCCATTGATCCAATACACTACTGAAAAAAAACTCAAGTGGAATTAAACATACCCCAACTCTAAAGATGATTTATCGATCAACAGTTGCCCAACCTAGACTATCAATAGTAATCTATACAACGAACTGATGAATCCCTCAACAACTGATACTCAACTTGAGCGACCCAAAAACCTCTTGATCTATGCATTGACATCGTGAAAGGAATCACTGGCCACAACGAGCTCCTTATCCAATAGCTTCCTGACGCAAAGACAATTCATGCATTCCTAAGCACATACATCTGATGGCAACTTGCTCTGCACCCCTGACTTGACCAAATTTTGAACCAAAGTCTTACATACGTGGACTGCGGATCCCTATGACCCATTCTTCTAAAACCATAAATTCTAACATATCAATGATCCTCCGAACATAATACTCAGTTCTCCCCCACTTAGGGTTAGAACTACCACAAAATGACACTACAAACAGACCAAAACTTAAACCGTTCAATCAAATACATAGCACTATGAATCTGTGCGGAGTAGCAGTGCGAATCTAAGCATATCAAAAGTTTAAAAAAAAAGTTATACTGAATTTGATTTCAATGGAAAGAGGACAAAAAATTATGAATTTAAATATTTATAGATTTTTTTTTTCGATAAAGAATATGTTCTAAAAACTTGAAAATAAAATGATTTCTTTGTTTTAAGGTTTAAAATATTTTCTTTTTGAACTTTTACCTACATAATATATATATATATATATATATATATATATATATATATATATATATATATATATATATATATATATATATATATATATATAACTTACAATATTATAAAAAAACATTAATTTGGATTTTGGATAATGTGTATAAATAATATTTGTATCCCTCTTTTTATATATATATATATATATATATATATATATATATATATATATATATATATATATATATATATATATATATATATATATAAAGAGGGATACAAATATTATTTATACACATTATCCAAAATCCAAATTAATGTTTTTTTATAATATTGTAAGTTATTTAATTTCTTTAAAAACATTAGAATATTGTATTCGTGTCTCAATGAACTCCAAAAGAAAACAATCTTCGTTAATTTACTTTTGTCATAAGGATGGAATAAAAAAGGTCACATCATTTATTTATTTTCTGTTGAGTTAAAATTCAAAACCGTATATTTATAGAAATAAAAAAAGTTAATACTCATGTCACGAGAATAAAATGTAGCTGTCATTTCTCTTTACAATATATGCATTAGATCACGAAAAATTATTAAAATTATATTTAGGCCATGCTCTATTATTATCTAAACTAGTTGTGAAACCCGTATATTATACGGGTTAATTAAAACATAATATTAAACATAAGCGATTAAATGAAGAGTTTATTTATTTATTTATTTATTTATTTTTTGAAATATGAAATAACTGAAAATTATGAAAAAAAAAACATGCAAAAAATAAATTAATTAAAATTATGTGTTTAATTGTTAGACCCATATACTAAACGATTTATTATAATAAAATGTTAAATACATTTGTTTAAAGTGTAAATTTATTTGAAATTAAAATTGAAATTTGAAATTTGAAATTTGAAATTTATAGTTATTATAGTAGGTTTAATTTATGGAAACTAAATTAATGATATAATGGAAAT
Organism: Lactuca sativa; assembly: GCF_002870075.4. NCBI lineage: Eukaryota > Viridiplantae > Streptophyta > Magnoliopsida > Asterales > Asteraceae > Lactuca > Lactuca sativa. Next base: position 172,053,120 of record NC_056625.2, on the reverse strand, counting down.
GAATAATGAAGTAATCGACAAGTGGAAAATAAATATATTTCAAAATTATGATAAAATGACATGTTGTCAAATAAATGAGAGAATGACAAGTGCCAATAACATTTTCATTTATTATGGTAGAATTTTTTAAGATTCTTTGCATTTATTATCACATTAAAATATATTTAATATTTTACATATATAAATTTAGTATTATGTTTAATTCAAAAAAAACCACAAAATGAGATGTGGATTTAAATTTAATTAAAAAAATTACAAAATTACATATGCAAGTTTAATGAGAAGATGAATTATTATGATAGATTAAATAAACAATAATTTTTTAAAAGTCCAAAAATACTGTTAATATGCATCTTTGCTGTAACATGTGCATTAAAATAGGTAACCTGGTAGGGTATTTTTGGAACTTAAAATGGATGGGTGTATTTTAAAATGTAGTTTTTTTTTAGATAAATTAAATTAATAGAGAATAAATTCGGAGAAATAATTAGGAAGGGGTTGAACATGGGTGAAGGTGAAGGACCACAGTAAAAGAAAAACACGATTCAAATTCCACTCACTATTTGCTAAGATGATAACGATACAGTGGTCCTGCGTAGCACTCTGCAAATCTTTCTTTATCTTTGCAAATTCCTTTTCTTTTTCCTTCTTTGTTTGGTTAATTTTGATATTAAAAGAATAAATTTCAAAACTGGTCCCTTTAGTATCCCATAAAATGCAGTTTTAGTCCATTTTTTTATTTGAATGGTTAATCTAAAATTCAGATTTGGCCCCTATGGTATCTCAAAAAATACAGTTTAAGTCTTTTTCTAAAATGAAAGTAACCCTACTTTTATATACAAATGATGAGATATAGTAAGGGTGTTTTTGGAAAAATAAAACACAATATTTAGATAAATTTAAAAGTTTGCATCCATTAATTCACATAAAATGTCAACCTATAAATAAAGATTAAAAATATATTCTTGACATTTGACAAAATCAAGCAAATTATGTATAAGAGCTAAAATTAGATACCATGTCAAGCACACACGTTATCCCAACATGTAACATTAATTAGCATATTTTTATAGTCAAGTTGTTAATAAAATACCCAAAATTTATAAAGTTATAATTTGAAAAAAGGTTCTGCAAATTGTGCATGAGTTAGTTTGGTGTCATAATAAACACATTAAAGAACAAAGAGAGAGCATTGGAAAGTTATTCTGCCAAAGAACACATATACCCCATCTCTTAATTTTGTTACAGGCTGAGAGTGACATTAGAGCTATTTTCGTATTATATGGTTTCATCTAATCTTTATAAAATACTCCAATAATACATTCAATGACTATATATATATATATATATATATATATATATATATATATATATATATATATATATATATATATATATATATAATGCTAATTTATAGTTTATAACCTATATTTAATATTACTAAATTAAAATTTAATTCATCTATTCAACCAAACACCCATAGGATCTGAACTTTTAATTTTTGAATCACAAATCCATTAAATTCTGATTTTGTAGATAAAATCTAAATCCTTTTAAAAATATTTGTGAACCAAATACCCTTAAATAATATAAGATGTGTAAATTTATTATACTCAACGAGTGTGATATGAGTTGTGACGCATTTTTCTACTTAATTTCTTTTACTCTGTTATGTTCATGTTATGAAATGACTAAACCAAAAACGATTAGTAAATTAAATTGGATCGAAAACAATTAGCAAACGAAATATCAACTAATAATATTCAAGCAAATAACATAAACAATCAACGAAAAAATACTACAAACCGCATTAAAAGTGAAATCTAATGTTGTTCCATTATAAATATGAAAGTGTACGCCCACAAGAAAAGTTAATGAGACCTTTTTTCCAAAGGAATCACAACCGGGCATCTACATAAACCAAACCGAAATAATAAATATCAATATGATGTAAACTCATTAAATATCACTTATCCAACATGATTATAATGGGTTTCAGGACCCACTTAGTCAACCATTTGCTTTGATTAAAGAAAACTAAAATATGACCACTACATATCAACAACCGGAAATCTCTAAGTCATCATCTAATGCTACATAATATCATTTATATAACCTATATATAGGTTGCTTGCTACATATTATGGAGATTAAAAACCCTACGTGAGTCTCCATATAAGATCGCAAGTTCAAATTTTCAAAAAGCAATGACCTAAGGAGTGTTTTTGGTGTGTGTCATGAGAGGTGCATTGGTCCATACTTCTACCGAGTGTCTCTATCTCTTGATAAGCAACAAAACCAAGTTAACTCTGAAATATGACCGAACAAACATTATCAATGTGAGCTTCGGTGACATCGCGCACAAACATAAAAATCAAAGTACAATAATATAAACAACCAGAGAACATACATGTAACACTTAATTTTCATACAAAAGTAAACCCAAAGTTCAAACCAACGCATTGATAATGGTGTACTTTTGTTCTTTTAACCTAAACAAGTTCATTTCATAAATATATACTACAATACATTGCAGAATAAACGACATGAACTAATAAAACATCCAATACTATTGTATTTAACTTCTACATAATTAAGTTATAAAACTTAGTAACAGTTTATAGTTTCTTCTTAACATAAGATTCACAATACTTCAACTTCTATAGATAGTTTATTCTTCAAATGAATATTTGCTTTAAACAAGAGTATCATTCAACAAGTATACTCAAAATGTAACACATCCTTATAGAACATAATTTAAATCTTAATATACAGCCAAATCATTATCGTTTGATAACCATTCAAATGAGCTCATGTCATTTCAACATTCTTTTACAAAAGGACATTCCATTTCCCCTACATAATTAAATGGAACATAATCATTTATCCATCTTAACCAAAAAAAAAATACTAGTAACATTACCTATATATAAAATCCTTTCGTGTACACAATCTGTTTTCTTTTTATAAATATACATTTCATTATAACCATTTCAGCCAACATGCACTATTGATATTATTCATTATAGTGACATCTCAATGGATATCAACAAAAACTCTCACTTCTTATTAGAATTTACAATATGTGTTTTCGTTTTGTGTTTTGGGTATCAAACACAAACGTGATACATAATTAATCTATGTGACAAGTGAAATGACACGAATAGACACATTTTAACCATTTTACACAAACACACAAATTTATACATGCATTGTCTAATAACATTTTTTTTATGTTAGAAACACATGCATTTAATTCGTGTGTATACATTTTTATGTTTGTATATACATGACACGTGTGTATATACGTGTGTGTGTCACAAGAATTTAATTTGTGTCTTATACATGTTTAAAAATATAAAATTGTGTTTGACACATGTAAGATAAAAAACATGAATTTCTAAAACCCCTACACAGTAAACTCGTGTAGTGTCCGCTCCGTTTTGTATCAAATTGTCATGTCCACTTCTTTTATAAGCTTAACAAAATCATCTCACCTAAGGGTATCTCCAACCCACCCCCAAACTCCATTTATTCCCCAATTTCTTTCCCCATTCTTCTCCAACCCTACCCCATTTTCACGAATACTATTCATATCTCCAAAAATGGAGGTGAAGTTTGGTTGTCAATTTTAGTCTCTCTCATTTTTATTTTATACATTTCTAGTTTATTTTATCTACTAATAATAATTTAAATACAGTATTTAATATTTATAATATAATGTTATATACTAATTTATATTAGTTAATCATAAATATAGAGTTTAATTAGTAGAGGGGTGTATTTGACAATATATATAAGTTATAAAAATGGAATATTCCAAGAATATAATTTTTGGGATAAAAAATGAGGTAGAAAATGGAGTAGGGTTGGAGATGAAACACTGTTTACTCCATTTTTTACTCCATTTATAGGGGAAAAATAGAGATGGGTTGGAGATGGTCTAAGTCACATTACCTTTATAATAAGCCTCGTTACCTTTATAATACATTCAAATTATTTATAGGTAATCTTATTAATAGTATTTCTCACATATCTTACAAAAGATAACCATAAGCCATGTAAATACTTCTTATTGCATTTTCATCATGTAGATAGTTACCATATCAATGAAGCCCCATAATTTTTTATCCTTGTTTGTAATATATATATATATATATATATATATATATATATATATATATATATATATATATATATATATATATATATGAATCCATATTTTTTCCATGAACCACTCTTAAAATGCAAACTTTTTATAAACCATAAATCTTAATACATCATACAGTATAAGGGTATATACCCCTTATTGACTAATAACTATATAATACTAAAAGGATTATTACACTAAAGCACCCAAACACAATTTCCAACTTTGCCCCTACTTGACCCAACCATAGGTCAAAGTCAATACATGATCCGCCTTTGTCGAAGGTTTTGATGGAACTTGTAACACCCAAAATCACGGTAAAATTTTTCATTTTGAAATTAAGAAAAATCATCGTTTTCAAACAAAACCCATATCAAAACCAAGTATCAACTACAAATATCCTAAGATCATTGTATCATAAAATCTTCCAGAAACATGTTATCAAAGGATGTTTACGATCACGCCTTTGCTTTTCCCCAATCATCTGAAGTACCTGAAACCATAACAATCAAACTGTAAATACGAAGCTTACTGAGTTCACCCAAAATGCCACCGCACAAACATATAACATATATAATCACGCATGCTCGGTCCAATCAGTCATTAGACTGGAATACCCTTGGGTCCACAACCATCAGACTGGATTACCCCCAACCCAATTAGTCATTAGACTAAAATGCGAATATGCAACGACCCCAATTAGTCATCGGACTGAAATACCCTTAGGTCCACAACCATCGGGCTGGATTACTCTCGGTCTGTTGGCCACACATATAGCAGTAAAGCCACAACCCAAAACCATACTATGTCAACGTATACAACAGATAAACATATAACCAGTCAACAGACAAATAGACCGCATAGCAACATCCTATATACCAGGATATACATCTAACAGATCACTACAACATAGTAACATCCTCTATACTAGGATACATAACCTAGTGGTTCGACATTGGTACCTTCGATCCACAAGTATAGTGAGGAAAACTCACATGAATCAAAGAACTCTAAAACACTGCGATATGATCCCTTTTTCTCTACTGCTTGCACCTACGAACCCATTAACACCACAACCAGATAAAATCTTAATCAATAGTCCAAAATCCTCATGTTTGACCCAAAGTCAAACTTGGTTAAAAGTCAACGGTCAATGGAAGTTAACAACAGTCAAAGTCTAAGCCAACTGAGTACGTCCAACATACCCCGCATATGCCCATCGTATGTAATTATAGGCCAGTACGCGTAACGTACTCTCAGGTACGCCTGACGTACACACATCCAAGATAATTCCTTCCTTTAGTGCTTAATCCCTTAAGACCTTTTGTCCAGAGCTTTGATCTAGACTCAAAACATCGATTTAAGTCACAAAGTTTCCACCTTTATGGATTTTCATGGCTAGAAAAGGTACAAAAGCTAAAACCCTAACTTATTTATCCATTAAGACATCTTAAATCTTGCATGGAAGGGATAGAAGGACCAATATCATTGTTATGGTTCCTAATAGCTTCCTAACGGATAAAGTTTCCAACTTTATCCATTAGATTGGTCCCAAAAAACAAGATCTAGTCTTTAAGTCTAAAAGGGACCAAAAATACATCTTTTTTAACTTAACCCATTAAGTCCAAGTCTCCAACCTTCATATCTGAATCAATATGATGTTTAGATAGATACAGTTTCCAACTTTATCTATAACAACGTCACAAACTTTCAAGATCTAAACTTTATGCACTTAAAGTGACCGAAAGCTCATAACACCCAAAACTAGCTAGATCTAGCAAACGCCTCATCAAGATTTAAACTTGATACCTCTAGAAGCTCCAATGCAAGCAACACTTATAACACCCTGTTTCAAAACATTTCATAATTCAGGGCCATGACCCGAAGATTAGTTATCATAAGGCATTAGGCCGTGGGGAGAGAGAGATTTAGGCCCTTTTGGATGTGGGTAATGTAGATTAGGTGATCTAAGAGTTCGGTTAGTGCTTTAGAGTCCATCGGTATAACCATAAAGTGATAGTTTGGGCCTTTGATGAATTTTGGATTTAAGTTTGGGAAGTTTGAAGGCAAATGAGAGTTGATAGGATTTTAGAGCTTCTCATTACCTTTCCATGAATATAAAGATCGTTGAAAATAGAGTTGGAACAAAGAAGTTATGACCGGTTGAAGTTAGGAAGGTTTGGGAGCTTAGTTTAGAATGTTAGGCGTACCTGGAGTATGTTGGGCGTACTAGGTGTTCATGGAGCATGCTGGGTGCACCTGGAGTATGTTGGACGTACGCGATCAGTGCCCAAACCATATTTTCATGGTTTGAGCCCTATTTAAGCTCCTCAACTTCTGCAAACCCATTCTATTCCTAGCCTCCACCTCTCCAATAACCTCCCTTGAAACCCTAACCATATTTTGAGCCTTGTGAGCAAAAAGAAGGTGTTTTTAAGTGCTTTGGAGTGTTCTTGTTGCATCTTGGAGAAGAAGGAGCTCATTGGAAAAGTGTCGGTTGCATTGGAGTTTGTAGATCTAGACTTTATTCACCTTGATCTTTCTTCTAGAGGTATAAAGCTTGAATCTTGATGATGTATTTGATAGATCTAACTCCTCTTGGGTGTTATGAGCATTTGGTCACTTTAGTGCATAAAGTTTACATCTTGAAAGTTTGTGACCTTGTTATGGATAAAGTTGGAAAATTTATCCATCTAAACATCATATTAATTCGCATCTAAAAGCTTGAGACATGGACTTAATGGATTAAGTTGGAAAAGATGCATTTTTGGTCCCTTTGAGACTTAAGGACTAGATATTGGTTGATTTCACCATTCTAATGGATAAAGTTGTAAACTTTATCCGTTATGGAGTTATTAGGAACCATAAACAATATCATCTTCGTGGGTTTTGATGCATCATGCTTAAGTTGATGTTCATATTATGGATTTAGATGGATAAAACTGGGTTTTGGGTCCCATGAAGACATTTAAAGCATAAAGTTGGCAAATTTGTGGCTTACTATGTTTTAAGGAGCCTAGATCTAAAGTTGGACATTATGTATTAATCGATTAAGATCTAAAAAGTTGAAGTTGGTCATCTGGGGCGTACGTAGATGTACGTTGCGCGTACGTGTCGAAGGTCCTGATGCTGGGAGGATTTTGAGTATGTTAGGTGTACTCTGAGGGTACGCTGAGCGTACTCACCAGAGGAAAAACTTGGGCTTATTTCGGGGCTATTTTGGGAATTAGAGAATTAGGTATTTGTTGGGCCGTGAGTTTTTCTTTGATGGGCTTTTAGACTTGGACCCACTTTTGGGATGGCATATATTTTGGGCCTTAGGACTAATTGTATGTAGGACTTGGTGGGTTAGGCCCAATAAGGAAAGGATTAAGTAGCTTTTTCCTTTTAAAGATAGGATTTATGCTTTGGACCCTCGTGGTGGGGTGTTGACCAAATTTCTACTTAGGGTTTATTTTACTTGTGATTTAGAGTGAGAGGGTTTTGCGAGTCAGCAGCTTGAGTGTGATTTGATACCTTTAGCCTGAGGTGAGTTTCCTTCACTATATACGTGGGTCGAAGACACCAATATCGGCCCACTAGTTTATGATGTAGTATGATAATTGTCTTCATGAGAATTGTCAATTATGCATGTATTTTCTTGATGACTATATGATTATTTTGTTATGATATTAAGTGGTAGTGGTAGAGGTGTGAAATAGACCAGATACAAGTTGACATAGACCAAAGGGGATTGCAAGCACCCAAATATGCTTGATTGTATATGATTAAAACAAACCAAAGGGGATTGCAAACACCCATATATGCTTGATTGTATCCAGTTGAAATAGACCGAAGGGGATTGCAAGTACCCATATATGCTTGACTGTATCCGGTTGAAATAGACCGAATAGGATTGCAAGCGTCCATATATGTTTGACTATATATTTGTATGGTATGGGGTATTTTGGGGGAACTCACTAAGCTTTGCACTTACAGTTTTGAGTTTATGTTTCAGGTACTTGCAGCTTGAAAGGGAAGGGCCCGACCTGATCGCACTGCATCCACCTATGTTTTTCCACATCACGTGATTTTGGGATTTTGTACTCTGATAATACTTTATTATGATATGTTCTCGATTGTTTTGATATGATTATATTATCATCGGAATGAATTTGAAAATGAAAATTTTATCTGAATTTTTGGGATGTTACAAGTTGGTATCAGAGTCTTGGTTTAAGGGATTCGGGTAGACGCTCGGGTGTGTGGTCTGAACTCAAATCGAGAACTTGGTAGATATTTCCATAAAAAGAAACATTTAAAAAGAAGGGATTTTAATAAAAGAAAAGGGTGTGATGCATGCAATCTACTGAGCTCAAATAAGTCTTCCCAAAATGTCACACCCCGAAACCTAAGGCGGAAACGTTCCGGGGCGGAGGATGTCATGAATATAGCAACCAATGTACATAGTAAGCATAGTAAACACAAAACAATACATTACATAGAGTTATTACATTTGTTTGAAATCAAAGTGTTACAAGTGTCATACATATATATCATATGAACAAAAGCAAAGACGAGTCTTCTAAACGCTCCGTCTTCTCCAAATATGGCGGTGTACCTGTCTAATATGGACTTGAGAATACAAGCGGTTTGAAAATCAGCATAAAGCTGGTGAGTTCATAAGCGGTTTAGTTTTGAAAAGAATGAGTTCCCTTTTTGGCTTTCTAAAAATTTGTTATCCAAGAAAATCCCATATTTTCTTATAAAAACAGTTTAGTTATCATTCGTTACCCAATTCGATTATGAGTAGTTATGTTATCCCAAGAATGTCCTATATTTTCCTATTAGTTTAGTTTTCCATTCGTTACACTATTTGTTTACGAGATGTTATGTTATTCCAGGAAAATCCCATATTTTCCTAATGTTATGGTTAGTTCTTAATTCGGATTTCGAGGTGCTAGTATCTACCATACTTATAGTATTAGTTAGGTATTCTGATATCTTAGTTACCCTATATTCGAATGTCGATTATATACTCTACTTAGTTGTATTTTTGAATATTTGGATACACTCAAAAACGTACATTACAGTATTTTCGATGTTCTGGTGATTTCCAAAAGAGTACATTAGATGTATTTTCGAAACTCTGTCGACATCCTAAGGCCTATGTTTTCGAAACTCAGTCGATGTCCAGAGGCGTACTTTCGAATTATTTTCGAAACTCTGGTGACACTCAAGGCGTACACTAGCTGTATATTCTAAGTCTTGGCGTCATCCAAAGGCGTGCTTTCGTGTTCGTATTCGTATATCTATTCGTATTCGTATTCGTATACCTATTCGTATTCATATTCGTATTCGTTTTGTTCCTAGGTGTACTTTCGTATTATTATCTGTTTCTAACAGTAGTTTCGTATTCTCTCTGTTCCTACCTGTGTGTTATTATCCCTTCACTCTTGTATCTACAGGGAGTGGTAAAGTTCTAAGTATAATGTTATTAGTCTTGCACTCTCGTATCTAAGGGGAGTTATATCAAAAACATTTTAATGCTTTAAGATTTATGCTTTTAACAACAATTATATGGAAATTCATTTGTGAAATATAAAATATAACATTTTAAAACAAGCTTCACAAATAACATAACGGTTTATTCTGCAAGTTGAACAATCGATTAGTACAGTTTTCTATGTTAAAAGCATACGAAATATGAAATAGATCAAATAAAATCATAAGTTTGAGTACAAGATTTCCTTGTACTTTTGCTTGTATTCCCCCCTGAAAACATTGAAAAACATTTGAAAAAGGGTAGGGGTATGAACTCACCGATTGAAGAATGTGTCTGACTGGATGTTAAACGTTAGTTCGGGGCTTAAACGCGCATGAGGTTCCTATATAATATGAAAATATACACATTTGTATTTAATTAGGATTTGAACTACAATTTAGATATGATTATACACTCCAAGACGTGAAAACACTTCATTACAGGTGTTTGGAATGACCCGGGTGACATCTATGGATGTGTAGGACCTAGATATGGAGTTTACTCTTCAAGAGTAAACTCCTTGAGGATTTCACGGTCCATTGACCATATCCCCATGAGTTTACAGCAGTAAACTCATGGGTGGTGGGTTCTTGGATGCCAAATGGTCATACAAGGCACATGGGAAGGTTCTAGGGTTGATTCCATGGCTTAGGAAGTGATTGGGACTCTAAATGACCTTGGATAAGAGTTTACGGTCTATGAATATGTTCTTCGGAAGTTTACTACCTTAATCATGATTTTACTACCTTAAACTCGAGTTTACTACCTTAAACACGAGTTTACTACCTTAAACACGAGTTTACTGCCTTAAACACGAGTTTACTACCTTAAACTCGATTTTACTACCTTAAACACGAGTTTACTACCTTAAACTCATGTTGATCCATGATTCATGAGTTTTGGTGGTTGAAAGATAAGCATTCTAAGTTCTAGACCCATTTCTAAGTCATACAAGGTGTTAAGGGCACTTTAACACCCATTGGATGAGTTTAAGGTCTAAGGAGATGAGTTTAAGGTCTAAGGAGATGAGTTTACGGTCTAAGAATGTTCTTGGACCGTAAAATCAAGCTTGTCCCATTTGTGTAATATTTGGTGCATTTCTTGAAGGATTATAAGGTTCTAAACTCTCATGGAAGCTTGTTGGAGGTGTTCACAGGCAAACTAACACCTTAAATTGAGTTTACTCCCCAAGAATTGGTGTTTACGGTCCAAGCATTTGCTTGGGCTGTAAAATCATGCTTATTCCCCAAATGAAGAGTTAAAGGTGTTCTAAGTCCATGCAAACAAGTCCTTAGGTCATATCTAGGCTCCAAATGAGTTTTGGAAGGGTTTTAAGGCTCAAAACCCCTCATTACATGTGTTCATGGCCTACAGAGGTTCTTGGACCGTAAACACATGTTTATGGTTCAATTCCTCATATTTTTCATGAATTTTAAGGCCAAAGGTGTTATACTAGAAGCTAGGATAGTTACCTTGATGATTTGGAGCTTGTTTTGGATGATTTTGCCTTGATTTCGATTTCTAGAGAGAGAAAGTAGAGAGAGAGTATAGAGAGAGTGGAAAGGCTTCAAATGAGGCTCTCTTAACTTTATATATGCTCAAGATTTAGGACACGGTGGAATTCTACCCGATACTACTGATAAGCGGGGCTTTTGGTCGTACCCGATTTAATTGTTTTATAACTTGACGGAATAAATTATTATTTTTCTAAATAATAACTTGGGGCATTTCCACGAGTTTCTAATGCGTTTGGACAATTATTAAGTCATAAAAAACAAACTCAAAATGACATAATTTAGAAACGAAACGGAATTAATTTAAGACGACGAATTTTTAACGACGGAACGGGTTACGACAGCGGAACGAACTTCGGGTTGTCATACAAAATACCCATACATGTTATATGTTTTACGCTATGATATGAGAATCACATGATATATTAGGACTAAGGATCTATTCAGGATTGCATGACAGTATACTAGGATAGATGCCTTTATATTACTGATTGTTTGAGCTTTTAGAATTGCATGCTAGTATGGATTTTAGATGATTGGATGGATTGGCTTAATATGTGATGCCTTGTAGCCTAAGAGGAATGGGATTTTATACTACATTTGGAATATTTCTTAGTAGGAAGTGAGCATGAGATGTCCTATATTTGGACGTGGCTTGGGTGTTACTGTACAAATGTTGCTTGCTTTATGCTTTGTGGGACCCTTAGTGATGTGAGTTAACTATTAAGTGAATGTTTTAAGTCACATTTTTCATAGGTTAAATAATCTCAGAGTGACGAATTTCACCCTACGACACAACTCTTGTTTGAGTTTAACCTTTTTAGGGATGAGTCTTTTACTCGAAGGATTCTCTAAGCTTTGTTGCGTCTGATTGTATTCATGAATTAGTTAACTAACGTTATTGGGAGTTCCTCAGCAGCCGACGACAGGGTGAGGTCGGGAACCTAGGAGAACCTATGATGTGGTATAGTGGGTTGGCTTGCGATGTTTAGCGACCGATATTCATTTTAGAGCGGGTGTATAAGAATGGATAGGACGGATGTGGATAGGAGTAGTTACTTAGAGGATCTGAGATGATTTTTGAGGAAAATATGGATAGGTGTGGAAGGTAGTATTGGGCTCGTACTACCCGAAGCACAAGATCCATACTCGACTTGAGGAAAATTTAGGGGACTCTAAGGAACTATTTAAGGAAGATGGCATGGTTTGGCACCATGATTCATTGCAGTGTATTTCCACCTATATCGGTTTATTGGGTATGGTCGTTCAGGATGAGAATGGGTTTGGTGATTGTTTGGGCCTTAGTTGCCATGTTAGTTGGGTTTCAACGATGCAGAACCATGAGAGGTAGTTGATTTCGAGGTCTGGAGGGCCTTGCTCAAGTAGTGACAGTTGAGTCACGGGACTCGAGAAGGAGGCAATTGTGATGAATGGCTCGAGGATTACAGCCGGAGGTTAAGTGATTGACAGATGGATTGGGATGTCAGAATCATCGACATGGGTTATGTACTTCCAACTTCCCACGTTCGAAGGAAAGAGAGAGTAGACATGTGATTTTCAGAGTTGGAATGTAGTCCTGACATGATTCTAGAAGATTGTATTTTTCTTTTTCGAAAGGTATGGCAACATAGGAATGCACAAAAGGATTTTGTGCTATGGTTTCCTTGATTTGAGATCAGGGGTCTACTTTCTTCAATGTAGTTTGGTCAGGTGCTAGTTGATTGTTTCAGGAACCAAGGGAAGTGAATCGCCTATTAGATAAACCTGACAGCGATGGACTTTGTGCTTATTCCTTAGGAAAAATCCTTAGGAATAAATATAGAAGAGTGCCTACTGACAAGTATCATGGAGGAATCCCTGAACTAGTACTGTCAGCATAGATGATCCTTATGGTAGATCCTTAAGAATAAATAAGATAATGGGGATGGGAAAATGGGTTAATTGTTTGATGATTAAACATATTAATTATATTATTATAGGTTGAAAATCCTATGTACTCACCAGGTTTCCCAACCTGACGCACTCATTTTATTGTATCACAGGCAGCAATATTAAAGATACATTCTGCTAAGAGATTCAAGGAGATGTAGATCATTAGTGTAAATTAATGTAACGTTTGTTTATGCCTATGTTTCTATATTGACAATGACATCCCATTATTTTAATATAAATAAAATACAATTCTTCGGAAATGATTTCATAATATCGTTATCATGTTTTTTTGGAACAACTTGTGAAATATTATTCTTTTAAGGATACTTTGATTTTAAATAAAGCACAAACAAATCGGACCTTTTTGGCAGTGAAATTGGGGATATCACATTATGTTCTTCAGTGTTCTTACTTCATTGTTCATCTTATAATATCTTGTGTTTGAATGCAAACCAATATATGATTCAACAAGTATCATTTTTATATACATATATTAGTGAAGTATATTTTGACTATGTTTTCGTTTTAATTTCAGTTACTTAATATTGTTGAGCTTCATAAGATCCTAGAGATTAAATTACATTCAACATCATAATCTCGTTTTCACTTAAAAGATCTTCTCTCAATAGTTTAAAATTGATTTTTTGTTAAAGAAAATTTTTATTAAAAAACTCTTAGTATCCAAATTTGAAATCTTTAAAATGGTTTAGAATATGTTTGTAACGTCCCAAAAATTTCAAGTAAAAGTTTCATTTTTCTGACAACCCAAAAAACCGTTTATTCATTCATCCACTAGAGTACGAAAAGTGTTCTCAAACTTTAGTAGAAAATCAATAATTGATAGTATGGAAAATACTATAGTGGATGCAATGCAATCAAGTCAGCTCCTTCCCTTTGGAGCAATAAGTACCTGAAACATTTAAGCATAAGTACAAAGCTTATTGAGTTCCCTAAAATACCACATATCATACATAACATACAAAATGTGTGAATGTTGGTATGGTCCTACCACAGTCTTCCGTAAGGTTGTCATGGTCCTCCAATGGTCTTTCATACAAGTGTCATTGTCCTCCCATGCTCTTTCATTTTAAATTTATAAAGTCAATCCACAAACCTACATAGTATAGTGAGATAACTCATCTCACACTCAGGTCGAGTATACCACCACATCGTGACCAATCCAAACTCTCAAATTGACAAAATAAAATTAGTACCTGGAAATCGGGTGTTACAAATCTCCTCCACTTGGATCACATTTTGTCCTCAAATTTTGTTGCCTCAAACAACTCAGGGTAATGCTCCGTCATTTCCCCCACGGGTTCCCACGTCCATTCAAAACCCTTGTGGTGCTTCCATTTCACCTATAACAAACCCACTACCTTGTTACCAGGGTCTTTGCCTTCCTATCTAAAACATCAATAGGTCTCTCCACATAGTTCAAGCACACATCAAACTGAATGTCATCTAAGGAAACTACTATGAAATCAACAACAACATACTTTTGTAGATGAGAGACTTGAAATGTGTTGTGAATCTGACTATGTTCTGCATGTAGATCCATTCGATATTCAACCTTGCCTACATGGACAATAACTTTGAGCGATCCAATGAATATGGGACCCAACTTGCCTTGCTTCCGGTAACGGATGATACCCATCCAATGTGAAACCTTCAAAGGCACGAAATCATCTTCCACCTGAAACGCAAGGTCAGAACCAAGATGGTCGGCATAACTCTTTTGTCATCTATGTGTGATCTAAAGCCTACCGCACACCTGTTGAATCAATTTTATGGTCTTGAGCACTACTTTAGTGCTAGCTGTCACCCGCAGACTAGCCTCTCCGCAACAAATTAGGGTCCAACATTTTATCCCATACACCAGATCATAGGGAGGCATCCCAATGTTGGCATTATAGATGTTGTTGTAAGAGAATTTAGCCAAAAGAAGATAAGTATCCCAGCTCCCACCAAAATCCAATACACAAGAACATAACATATTCTCAAGCGTCTAAATAGTTCTCTCACTCTGACCATCGGTCTGTAGATGGTAAGCGACACTGAAAAGAAACTGCATACCCAGCACCTCGTGAAACTTCCTCCAAAACCTGGAAGTAAAAAATGTTACAATCTAAAACAATGGAAACCAGAACCCCATGGCATACGACCACCTACTTTATGTAGATTTTGGTTAACTTCTCAATATCTGATCTCTCCTAAATCGGGATGAGTTGGGCTCTCTTAGTCAATCTGTTAATAACAACCCAAATAGAATCAAAGTTGTGTGTCGACGTGGGAAACTTTGTGATCAAATCCATGGTGATCTCCTTCTATTTCCACATTAGAATATGTAACGACTGCATCTTTCCATGGGGACTCTAATGTCCGACCTTGACTTTTTGGCAAGTCAAGCACCACTCCACATACCTAACTAGATCCTTCTTCATGCAAGGCCACCGATAGATAACTTTTAGGTCTTTATTCATCTTTGTATCCCCTGGATGGATCGAAAACTTCGAATAGTGGGCTTCTTCCAACATTCTCTGCCTAATGCCACTAGAAACAGGAACCCACATTGTGTCAACAAGCCCAAACTATCTCAAACAAATGAAGGAATATGACCCTTGATCTTTCTCTTCCATTAACCCTTCAGCATGTGCCTCTTTTACCAAATCCAACAATGCTGAAATGATAATCATCCTCAAGTATAAGGTCTCTGATAGGAGTACGAGTTGCTTTGCGGCTCAATGCATCACCTACCGCGTTGGCCTTCCTATGATGATAAAGAATCTC
Organism: Lactuca sativa; assembly: GCF_002870075.4. Taxonomy (NCBI): domain Eukaryota; kingdom Viridiplantae; phylum Streptophyta; class Magnoliopsida; order Asterales; family Asteraceae; genus Lactuca; species Lactuca sativa. Next base: position 172,037,210 of record NC_056625.2, on the reverse strand, counting down.
ACAATCATAATCCTTCACCACATGCAACCATTTGCGTCGTCTCATATTCAGGTTCGGATGATCCATAATATATCTTAAACTCTTGTGATTCATGTAGATCATACAACGAACCCCATAAAAGTAGTGCTACCAAATCATGATGGTGAAAGCCACAACCCTCAGCTCCAGATGATGAGTAGGATAGTTCTCCTCATGAGGCTTCAACTACCTCGAAGCGTAAGCAATAACATGTCCCCATTGCATAAGTATCTTACCCAATACAATAATTTAAGCATCACAATTGAACATAAAATCAACCACACCCTTGGGAATGGTCAATATCAGAGCCTTACACAACTTATGCATCAAAGTCTCGTATGTCGCCTGATGCTCAGGCCCACAACAAAAAGTGACGTTTTTCATCGTCAAATGAGTCAAAGGAATTGCAATCTTGGAAAATTCCTAGATAAATCTCCGTAATACCATGCTAAACCAAGGAAGTTCTAAATCTTAGATGGGCATTTCGGGACCTACCAGTGCATCATGGCCTTGATCTTGGCCAGGTCGACCAAAATTTCACCTTGCATAACAAAAAATAGCATTTGGAGAACTTCGCAAAACGTCTCTACCTCCTCATGGTCTCGAGGACCTTCCTCAAAAGATCCTCATGTTGTTCCTTGGTCTTAGAATAGACCAAGATATCATCGATAAATACAATCCCCAATATGTCCAACATCGGCCTGCACACCTAGTTCTTGAGATCCATGAACATTGCTGGTGTGTTTGTGAGCTCAAAGGGCATCAACACAAATTTGTAATAACCATAGCGAGTCCCGAAGGAAATCTTCTGTACATCCTTATTTCCGACCCTCATTTGATGATAACACAACCTCAAATCAATTTTGGAGAACCAGGATTCACCCTATAGCTGATCAAACAAATCGTTGAGTCTCAAAAGTAGATAACGGTTCTTCACCGTTAACTTGCTCAACTTCCCATAATCAATATACATATGGTGGGATCCACCCTTCTTCTTGACAAAAAAAAATTGGTTTTACCCATGGTGAACTGGTCAGCTTGATAAATGCCTTTTGCAATAGCTCCAACAGTTGTGTGGATAACTTCTGCATCTCCAAGGGTGTTAAGACGTATGGCACCTTAGCTATTAGGGCTGCACCTGGAACCAAATCAATATAAAACTCTACTTGCCTCTCTGGAGGCACCCCCAAAAAATCATCAGGAAACACATCGAAGAAACCTCCAATGATAGGTATACCATCCATAATATTATTCTCCACAACTCGAGCATCCATAACATACGTAATAAATCTAGAGCATCCCTATTGAAGATACCTCCTATCCCCTACACTTGAGAAGATAGTTGGTCCATGTTGAGTCCCATCACCCCGAATAACTAGTTCTCCCCCACTTGGGGTTCGAAATGTCACCAACTGATGCTCGCAACTATATCCCCATTCTGGCTCAACCAATCCATGCCCACAATAATCTTTGCCCCTCATAGAGGAATAGCGACCCGATATATCAGCACTTCTCGCAATACAACTCAAGAACGCAACCCTAGTGAACTCTTGTGGCACTCATAGTATGATAATTAACAATCTCAACCTCTAATGTGTAGTCCAACACTTTTGGTGCATCATCGAACTTCTTTCTAAGAACAAGGGATACAAAATATTAGGTAGCACCTAAATGGAAAAGAACATCAGCAGTCACACCATTTACTCAAAAAAATCCCTAATCACAAACAGATAAAAACATAAGCATAAATAACGAAAGAATAAGAAGATATGAGACAGATACATACTAGTGACAACGTTTTGGTGCAGCTCAAGTCTCCTAGGCCGTCTGCTGAAAAGCTTGAGACTTCACTTCCGGAGCTGTTGCCTTGCCTAGGCGGCCATCTGTGATCCTCAAGGTAGTCGGGGCGGGTGCCTTTATTGTACCAGTAGAAAGACTCGGACATTCGGCCCTCTTATGGACTACCTAGTTGAAGTGAAAACAAACCAAATGCTTGTTGGTGCAACCTATACTAATGTGCCCTGTTTGACCGCATGTCAAGCAGCCAAGACCACCTAAGCGACAAAACCCATCATTTTTCCAGCCGTACTTTCCTTAACAGCTCCAAGCATGCTGGCCTCTACAACGGGGATCAAAAGTGTTGGACTTCTTTGACGGGTGCTCAACTATATGAATCGGAGTTAGCTTCCAATTCGATTGAAACTCCAACTTAATCTTGTACTCCCATGCTTTGTCAATCATATCCTCCAAGGTCTTACATCCAAGAAAGATAATAAAAAAAACTCTGATGTCATCCCTCAGCATATCATGGTATCTAGTATTCTTCATCTCCTTATCTGCAACATACTATAGAACCATCAACGCCTTCTCCTTGAACATGGTTGTGATCACCACCATAGTCTCTGTCATCTTGCGGGGTCCTGAAACTCCCTCTCCAACTATTGCACCTTAATACCATGTGCAAACTCTAATATGAATCTGGTAAAAAAATCAAGCCAGGTCATGGCCTCAACAACCTCTGCTCCTAAAGCATGATCAACCTCCTACCACCAATCACAAGCCCTATCCTTTAGAAGGAAAGATGTAAATCTCACCTTCGATCCCTTATGGCGAAGCTCATCCACTGAGTACTCTCCACATTTTCAATCCATCATCTGTAATAGCGTCCTTCTTCCTAAAGAACTCTGGCGCCCTATACGCATTAAACTCCATAATGGTGTGAGCGTATGCAATAAAAAGGCTAGTTACCATCTCTGCACAAAAGGCCCTTAGACACTCACCCAGTAACTCCATATTCCCCTCCTTGATCATAACAAACATCACACATGTCACATCCAAGATACCTTGCCTGACATCTGACGTGATACACTCGCGTATCTTCTCATGAATTAGTTTAGCGCCAGAGCATACACCGGAATCAGAACCTCCTCGTGTAATTACCACCACACTTTAAAGGAAACAATACAAAATACTAGCACATATATGAAGGATCTATCACTCTATAAGCTTCTTAGAATTTCCATAACTTTCCTTGATTCGAGTATGGATCATGTGCTTTTAGTAGTATGGACCCAATGCCACCATTTACACCTATCTATACTTACATCAAGAATCATCTTGAATCTTTTAAGTCGCTTCCCTATATCTACACTACAATTTCCTAGTGCTAAACAGCATACACAACACATTACATTACTTCCTATACTCTCCCAAGAATTCTCTTCTTACGCATTCCGGAAGGGTCGATTATAATATCGGAAACCACTCCATGAATGTAGGTCGCACATAATCACAATAAAGTTGATTTTCGAATATATGTCTTTATGAAAAGGCCTTCATCAGACAAGAATACTAAATAAGATTGAATCAAAGATATTCAGGCTATTCAGTCTTAATTAGGCTGAATCAGAAAAACCCTAAAGCACATAAGCAATCCACACATAACAGGCATAGAAAGGCATATCTCCTAACAAGCATATATATCATGAAATCCTGAGAATACCCTTAGTCATATTCTCGCATGCAACTCATATAATAGCATACTCGAGCATAACATTTATGTATAAATAGTCTGCGGATCACTTACTGAAGCTCGACTGATTGCATGCATCACACCCCTTTCCTTTGTAAAATCCTTTTTAGAAAATCATGTTCTTTTAAAATATTTTATTAATTCATCAGTTTGATTTCAAACACATCCGAGAGTGTGCCCGAATCCCTCAAACAAAGGTTATGATACCAACTTGTAACCTCTCATAAATTTCAAGTAAGTTTTCATTTTTTGACAACCCATAAAACCATTCATTCATTCATCCATCAGAGTATGAAAAGTGTTCTCAAACATCATTATAAAATCAATAACAGATAGTGTGCAAAAATATCCATAGGATGCAATGCGATCAGTTCGGGCTCCTTCCTATTGGAACTAGAAGTACATGAAACATTTAAACATCAAACCATGAGTACAAATCTGAGTGGGTTCCCCAAATACCACATATCATACATAACATACACAATGTGTGAATTTTGTGGTCCTCGTACACTCTTACAGTTATTCGTTGATGTAGTCCTCTTACTGTCTTCATTGATATGGTCCTCCCACAGTCTTTTGTATGGATTCCATGATCTTTCATACAAGTGCCATGGTCTTCCTATGGTTTTTCATACAAGTGTCGTGGTCCTCCCGTGGTCTTTCATGCTAAGATCACAAATACAATCTAGCAACCTACATAGTGTACTAAGAAGACTCACCTCACACTCTGTTTAGGTATACCTTAATTTGTACAATCATGAAACCGATGCTACAATCCACCTATCGACACACCCAAGGTCAAACATCTGTCTACACTCTAAATCTAACATTTTGATTAAAATTCAAAAAAGTCAAAAAATTAACTGTTAAAGTTCTGCTCCATGTGGTGGCCAACCAATGGCGTCGTGGTTATTCAACTCCTTCGCAAGAAGATCTGCCACTACGTTGTGGAAAACATGCCACCACACCATGGTAGAAAACCATCAAAACACTCGTGATTCTATCCTTCTCCATGTCATGGCAAGCATCATGCCATGTCGTGGTTTCTATCTAGAAATTACTTAATTGGTTAATCTCTAAACACTCAAAGTACTTTTCTCAAACCCTCGAGAAGGAAAACTTGCCTCACAAGGGAACATAAAACTCGTTACTTTATGGACATGAATGTCTAATGAATCATATCCATTTATCTATGTCAAAATCGAAGAAATGGTGTCATAATCCCATGCATGAATTCCAAATCCCATAACAATCGAGATCGGAAGCACTCAACCAATTTAAGACCTCAAAGATTAATAAATTTGCAAACTTTATTGAATCCATTCACTTAAATCATCAAACCAAGAAGATTAAGCATCAGAACCTAGATCTAAAAGGAACGAATGAAAAATATAACTTGGGGACTTACAAAGAGTCTAGAAGGTACACAAAAGAGAGGAGATGAACTACTTGTTGGATTCCTTCACTAGAAATCCTTCAGCTTCATTCCATGATCATAAAAACACCAAAAATGAGAAGAAATTCTTACAAGGAGACTAGGGTTTAATCAAGAGCACTTTGGAGGTAATAGATGCTGAAGGTGGAGGAAAACCTAGTTTTTACTTCCTTTTAATAAGGCTCGAGACCCGAACATCTAGGGTTTCTCATTTTGGTGTCACCACGTCATGGACATTTCATTTCTACTTTATGATGACCACACTAATGCACTTACACTTTGATGGCTTCCAGGATATGGTTATCCATAGTACGTCCTGGCCAACCTAAACTCTCAAATTGACAAAACAAAATTAGCACTTGGAAACCGGGTGTTACAATATTTTAAACTAAATCAAAAGTCTATGTCCATTATAATAAATGAGTTTTATATTAAAAAGTCTAAAATTTGATTTGTGAAGTTCAAATGTCAAACTATAATATTAGGTATTATTTTTATGTCAAAACTATATATATGATATTTTGTTTTCAAGTTCAAGACATTATGACGAATTATGATTTATGCAGGCTAGATGATATTTAGAACATAATTATCATCACTTTGTTTTGGTTTTTAAAAATATAATTTTTAAACATAAGATGTATAAATAAGTTTATAAAATAAAATGAGTTTTTTTCTACAAATTTATAACATCAAAAGATTTTGATTACAAAGAGTAGATTCAAAATAATGATTTTAGAACACATCCAAAACTCCAAATGTTAACTATAAAATGAAGTTTTATTAAAAGACTATAATTTTTTCTTAAAATGTTCAATGTTAAACTTTAATATTAGATATTAGTTTGTAATTGATCGCAAATATAAGGTTAATAAATAATATTTTATTTAGAACCAAAAGAACCTTATATAATAATTACATTTTTGCAAAAGGTAACATGAACTATTGGATGCATGCAATATTCATGGGACCATGTTTTTTAAACTAAATTTGTAAAACATATAAAACCTTTATTTAAAATTCCAATTTATGCATTCCAATATGAACACTCACTAGTCTTTTTTACAGTTCTTGTGGGCGATAGGTCACTTAACCACTTCGATTTTGTCTTATGCTGGTCGAGGTTGTTTTCGTATTTTCTAGTGGGATAAAGATCACCTAACAACTGGTTAGATGTCGATGCTAATAGTTTTTCAAGAAGGATATTAATTTTTAAAGACTTAAATATTGAAAATATTAAATAAAATTTTTTTAAATTATGTAGATGACTGTTAATGTTCTTACGCCTATGCACAATCTCCCTTAATAATTTTTAAGAGATAGTAATATTTGATGTTTTTAATTTTTTTCAACTTTTATGATGCCATATGAATTATTCTCAAAACTTGAAAGGAATTATACATATGCAAAGGTCCCATTCCCAAAACAAGCTCCACCAACTAGTATATCTCATCATGATGCATGGTGGAAGTATTATTGTGATGCTATTGATGTATCTCATATCATACTAGGAACTGTTGGATTAGGTGTCTAAGTTCATAACTATTCCTGGAATGTACTTGACCCGATTAGCATGGTCCATTTGGGTTGCATGGCATTGCAACATTTGGATAGACTAAATGAGAGAAAGGACACTTAAGGATTACTAATATACTATAAGTTCTAATATATTAATAATATTATTTAATTAGTATTGATCAAAGAATTAATTTGGAATTAATTAAGTGATCAAAAAGAGACTAATTAAATATATGAGGTTGGTTGTGTAAATCATCTATTCTTGTATAGTGGGCTAATGATCCATGGTTTGTATGGATTGGGTTAAAACCCATAAGTTGCTCCATGGATAGTCGATGGAGGTTACAAACCCATCGATAATGGAATATGGAAAGCCATGTCAATTAGGGTTTACATGGTGTAACCCTACTTGTGCCACAACTATATAAAGACCCCTAGACTAGCAAAAACCGGACTTGTAGAAGCAAGAAAGAGGGCTAGCCGATTTTGAGGTGTTAGTGAACTTCCCTCAAGGTTATTCCAAGTGTTATGGTGTTGTATGAAACATTTGAGGCATCATAGTTGAGGTGCTAGGTTCACAAGGTTCTCAAGAAATCCAACCAACAAAAAGGGTATGTTCTTCTTCTAGCATTTATGTTTAAATGTTCCCCATGCTATGCTAGATAGGTTAAGAACCTTGGAAAACGATTTTGCATGTATCTTAGTAAAACACAGATCCAAGGTTTCTAGGGTTGCATGTACACCTTAGAAGTGGTAGAATGCTTAAAACCCTTTAGTGGTATCAAAGCCTAGGCTTGTTTATTTGACATTTGATGCAAATTGTTGAAAAATGTCAAAAATTTTGCAATCTACTGAGTGAACTCGCCGAGTCCATGGGGGGACTCAATGAGTCCATAGCCTAAATTCATCCTACTCAATACTCATTGAGTAGGTTCGTGCACTCGATGAGTAGGAGCCCTAAAATGCATATTTTCGAGTTTTACTGCTGGAAATGGACTAGAAATATTACCCTAAAATGTTTTGGTTCTATAAAACTTGTTTTAGATGGTGTAATGGTTATGCTAATCCCATTTCAATAGCTATTATCAAAATTTCAAGTTTTATATAGGTTATTTATAATTCTTGAAACTGTTGGTATGCATGTTCATGAACTTATGAGTTTAGAAGATCATAGGAATTATTTGTAACTTGCTTGTTAGTTTAATTCTTGATCATTATGTGTTTTAATGGAATCCATAATTTGTCCTCAAGTTATGGATTACCAAAAGTCACTTTTTTAAAGTCCATTATGAAACACATAGGTTACATAAAATGAAAAGTCTCTCATTTTAATAAACCGTTTAACTCATAAGTTATGAAATATGAGAAGTTTTGAAAGTTACCAAACTTACCCTCAAGTTTTGGAACATGAAAAGTCACCTTAAAAACTTTAGTTCCAACCCCTAGAATTTTAAAAGTTAAAATTCAACCGTTATACTTTATAATATTATAAGTTTAATAATAATTATATATGTATAAGAACAATTGGGTTTAGCGTTAGTAGGCCTCATTCACGAAGCCTGTCTATAAGAGGGGTATAAGTTTGCTGCCTATAAATGACAGCTTAATGGGTGTCCACTCTCACCCACCGCTTCCTTGATCGGTGGAGGATCGTTAGCCGAACGGGTAGGACAAGGAATTTAAATCTTCATTAAAAGTATGATGAATGTAAAGTAACTAAATGTTTTATAAATTTCCAATCTTAGTTACTTTAGGAAAATGTGAATAAGGTGCTAACCCATGAAATTACACTTTGCACCTTGATTAAGTCGTTAGTGGAGCGTGTGTGGTTAACCGACACGCTAACCTAGACTTAAAAAGGTAGGCAAAGGTTGGCTTAAGGTTTATCATAGGTCGGTGGAGCGCGTGTGGTTAACCAACACATCGATTGAGTGATAAACATTAAGGGTACCAAGTAATTTGCATGGTTACTTCACACCTTGTTTTGTGATCATCGGCATCCCAATCACAAAACATGAAGGGCACACTCAAGATTGAACATGCCATTGAAAAGTTTAATGAATCTCTAAGAATCTAGGAGTTTCGAAACCAATTAAAAAACCTAATAATTTAGTTCTTTTTTCATGGTGGAAATTGGTGAATCGTCATTCACCTAACTTCAAATATTTTATAGCTTGGATTCCGGCATCCGTCTTCTAAGTTATAAAATATCCTGTTGGGTCCTAGCCTTGATATTACATTTGGGTGTTTTATTAAGGAGTATCTTTATATCTAATCTAAACTTGTCTTTCTTCCTTTTCAGAGGTCTTCCAACAATGCTGCTTCTGGCTCGAACCCTACATGCTCCTTCTCTCTCATGAGCCTTTGTGGGAGAGTAATCTTTGATGGATCCAACTTTATGGATTGGATAAGAAACATCAGGATGGTCACTCGGTATGAGGACAAGGAATATGTCCTCGACAAGGAGCTTAAGGAGCTTTAGTTGTTTGATACTCTTGAGGAGATCGTTGAATATCAGGCAAATGAGAGAGATGCTACCAAAGTGGCATGTATCATGTTGGCCACCATGACAACAGAGCTCCAAAAGTCCTATGAGGACTACTACCCTTTTGAGATGTACCAGGACTTGATGGACCGCTACCATCAGAGTTCTTGTCAAGAGCGTTATGAAATAATATCCTCCATGATAACAACCCGAATGAAGGATGGTGAACCCATCACGGACCACATGCAGAAAATGCAAAGGTATGTGGACCGTTTACTGAAGCTAAATGTGAACTTCCCAGAGGAGTTGGCAATTGATATCATTTTGCACTCCTTACCTTTGTGTTATGATCAATTCCGAATGAGATACCACATAAAAAAGGAGGAAGTTACACTCAGAAAACTTCATGGACTTTTGAAGAATGCGGAAAGTGGTGTTAAACGTATGTTGGTTGTTACCACTCCTACTCCTACCGTGGCTCCTATCTTGGCAATCAGGCAAGGCAAAGGAAAGAAGAGGAAGAGCCCTTCGAAGGGTACCAAAGGAACGACCCTTGATGGCTCCTCTTCAAGTCGAACCAATAAAGGTTTCATCGCTCCTTCTGCCAACCCTAAAGAGGCTGATACTTCTATTGCCATGAAAAGTCGCACTGGAAGCGAAACTGCCCAAAATACCAGCAAGATGTGAAGGATGGGATAGTGAAACCCAACCATGAAGGTATATACACTATATTGTCTAATAATTCGCCCCATTCTAATTCTTGGGTCCTTTGTATAGGTTGTGGTATTCACATATGTATTGATTTGTAGGGACTAAGAAGAAGTGAGAATGTGGAGCATGGGAAGATAAACTTGATCATGGGGAATAGGAAAGCTTCACCTGTCACTAAGATTGAAGTTTATTCTTTGTTGCTAAGTAGTGGATTAGTGTTAGATTGAATAAGTGTTGTTACTTGTCTAAAATGGAGAGAAATATTATTTCCTTTCATGGTTTGTACAAACATGGTTTTACCTTTTCGTTTGATAATGAAAGTGGTGGTATTAATGCTTTCTTTAATAATGATCTTTATTTTAAAGCATTACCTTGTGATGGTGTGTATGAAACTGTGTCGGTTGTAGATACCCTAGGAAATAATGTATTGTGTATCGATTCTTCCACTAGTTTGGATAAAGCATCATTATGGCATTGTCGTCCTGAATATGTAAGAAAGAAACACATAGGCCAACTCCAAAAGGATGGAGTCTTGGAGTCATTTGACCTAAAATCAGATGATAGTTGTGAACCTTGTTTGCTTGGGAAAATAACAAAGTCACCCTTCACTGGTTCTTGTGCTAGGGGCGAGGGTTTATTGCATCTCATACATACTGATGTGCGTGGACCCTTCAGAACCGCCACAAGGGATACTAACCGCTTCTATGTGACTTTTACTGATGATTATAGTAGATATGGATATGTCTACTTAATCAAGCATAAGTCTGAGATCTTTGAAAGATTCAAAGAGTTTAAATAGGAAGTAGAGAATTAGTTCGGCATGAAAATTAAGATGCTTTGATCCGATCGAGGTGGTGAGTATCTTAGTACATAGTTCCTTGACTATCTTAAGGAATGTGGGATTATCTCACAATTGAAAACTCCTAGGACACCACAGCTTAATGGTGTGGTTGAGAGGCGCAACCAAACCTTGTTGGATATGGTTCGTTCCGTGATGAGTCGAGCTTTGCTACCAATCTCATTTTGGGGGTATGCCTTAGAGACTATCGCCCATATCCTTAATCTAGTCCCTACAAAGAAGGTTGCCAAAACACCTCATGAGATGTGGACTGGAAAAGTTCCCAATCTGGACCACATCAAGATTTGGGGTTGCGAGGCTTTCGTGAAGCGCGAGACTCATGATAAGCTCGAACCTCAAAGAGAGAGGTGTATTTTCATCGGCTACCCACAGAGATCCTTCGATTACCTCTTCTACAGACCTAGTAATAATGTGGTCTTTGTAGCAAGGAGAGGAGTCTTTCATGAAAGATAATTCATAAGCTAAGGAAACAGTGGGAGGCAAATTGACCTTGAAGAAATTCAAGATTCAAGTGGTGAAGGAACCTCAAATCCTAGCAATTAACCTGAGGAGGAAATTCCAGTTGATCCGATAGAAGCGTCTGTACCTCTGAGGCGTTCCACAAGAGTTAGGAATGCACCCGAACTTTACTATGGTTTCCATATTACTGCTGAAGGTGGTACACTTATCAGTGATAGCACACTGGTAAGTTTGGATGAACCTAACAGCTACACGGAAGCCATCGCTTATCAGTGATAGCACCTGAGGCTGCTGAATGGAAAGAGGCTATGGACAGCGAGATACAATCCATGTATGAAAATCAAGTTTGGAACTTGGTTGACAATGTACCAGGTCGTAAGACAGTCTGGTGCAAATGGATCTTCAAGAAGAAGACCGCCATGGATGGTAATGTACACACTTATAAGATGCGACTGGTTGCAAAGGGCTTTTCTCGAACTCCGAGAGTTGATTATGATGAGACCTTTTCACCAGTAGCGAAGATTAAGTCTATTAGGCTTATGCTAGCCATTGCTGCATTTCATGATTATGAAAAATGGCAAATGGATGACAAAATCGCTTTCCTTAATGGAAAGTTGGTTGAGGATGTTTACATGAGTCAGTTAGAAGGTTTTGTCAGTACATAGTACCCTAATAGAGGGTGTAAGCTTGAGAAATCCATATATGGATTAAAGCAAGCACCTCGCAGATGGAATATTTGCTTCGATGAGAAAGTTAAAGAGTTTGGCTTTTCGAGAAGTGAAGATGAATCTTGTGTATATGTCAAGGCTAGTGGAAGTATAGTTAGCTTTTTGGTACTATATGTGGGTGATATACTACTCATAGGAAATGACATCCCAACTCTGCAGGAAGTGAAGTCCTGGATTGGGAAGTGTTTCTCTATGAAGGACCGTGGAGAACCTGCCTATATCCTAGGGATAAGGATTTTGAGAGACAAGAGTAAAAGGCTAATTGGACTTAGTCGGAGTACCTACTTGGAGAAGGTGTTGAATAAATTCATCATGCAGAACTCTAAGAAATGAGAGTTACCGATCCAGAGTAATGCCAGACTGAGCAAGACTCAGAGCCCGAGTATAGAGGATGAGATAGCAGAGATGAGTCGAGTACTATATTCTTCCGCTGTAGGCTCGATCATGTATGCTATGACTTGTACTCGTCCTGATGTGGACTTTGCATTAAGAATGGTCAGTAGATATCAGGGGAACCCTGGCAAGGCTCACTGGACTGTGGTAAAGAATATTCTCAAGTACCTGCAGAGGACAAAGGACTGGGTCCTTACCCTCGGTGGGAATGATGACTTTAGAGTAATAGGGTATAGTGATGCTAGCTTCCAGACTGATAGGGATAATTTCTGGTCTCCGTCAGGTAGGGTCTTTACCTTAAACGGAGGAGAAATTTCTTAAAAAAGTTCCAAGCAAGAGACAGTAGCTGATTCAACTTGCGAATCAGAGTATATAGCGGAAAGCGAGGCAGCAAATAGGCTATATGACTAAAGAACTTCATTGGAGACCTTGGAGTTATACCAGCTATAAAGGAGCATATAGAGATTTTGTGATAGTGAAAGAGAAGTTGCCTTAGCCAAGGAACCACGGGATCATAGGAGATCCAAACACAGCGAAAAAATAATACCATTTCATCAGACATCGAACAGAAGAAGGACTCCTCATGGCAAAGAAGGTATCATCGGATGAGAACCCGACAGATCCCCTCACGAAGGGACAGGGTAGGGTTAAGCATCTCCAGCATGCGAGGCGCATATGGCTGAAGGATGATATTAATTGTAGTAGTTAGATAGCTTTGAAATGTATAAAGTGTAATTGACATTTGATGATGAATAAAAGTTGTGTTTATTTATGAGTAAAGTGTTGCTATCTTTTGTCAATCGTTTACTATCGTTTCATTTTTGCATGTTTTAACTTCCAGAATAATTATGTTATTGTATTTCATATTATTCAAACTCTCCACACTCGGTTATATGTTGGAAGTAGATATGAATCAAGACTGTCATAAGTTGGCTTATAGATGTTTAAGATGTTCGTCATAGCAAAGTGTTGCTACAACACTCATGAGTGCTCATAAGTTCTGAGTATTGGATTCAACCCACGCTCACTATTATAACTTCATCGAATTTATCTTGAGTGATCGTGAGATGGTAATATCATATAAGTCTTCAAACCTAGACATATGACTTGTTGCCTATGAGTTGGTTATATATTGATTGTACGAAAAAGCATTGGTAACTTGATGTTATAAAACATGCCTTTGTGTATGATTCAACAAGTAGTAGAGTAAGCATATGAGTCAAAGTTTATATGTTCCTTCTTGGATTAGAAGAGATATATGGGCCCCTCGATGATTTTGTGTTGACCCATGTATCGGGCCCAGTCATAACTAAGTTATTGTGTTCAATTAAGTTCAATGTCAAACAAATCGGAATTCGGGAAACAAACTGCTGGACAATAAGTAAGACACTGTTCCATCTATTTGTCCGGCTGATATCTAGAACAGAGGATTATATGATCACTTATCTTAAATGGCGTATCATCCTCATCTCAGTTCTACGAGACCTTGAAAGAGCTACAATTGCTGATCAGTTCCTGAAATCATTCTTGCAGTTATAGTTATTAGACTTATCAAGTGGGAGACTGTTGGATTAGGTGTCTAAGTTCATAACTATTCCTGGAATGTACTTGAACGGATTAGCATGGTCCATTTGGTTTGCATGGTATTGCAACATTTGGATAGACTAAATATTATAAGTTCTAATATATTAATAATATTATTTAATTAGTATTGATCAAAGAATTAATTTGGAATTAATTAAGTGATCAAAAAGAGACTAATTAAATATATGGGGTTGATTGTGTAAATCATCTATTCTTGTATAGTGGGCTAATGATCCATGGTTTGTATGGATTGGGTTAAAACCCATAAGGCGCTCAATGGATAGTCCATGGAGGTTGCAAACCCATGGATCATGGAATATAGAAAGCCATGGCAATTAGGGTTTACATGGTGTAACCCTACTTGTGCCACAACTATATAAAAACCCCAAGACTAGCAAAAACCGGACTTGTACAAGAAAGAAAGAGGGCTAGCTGATTTTGAGGTGTTAGTGAACTTCTCTCAAGGTTATTCCAAGTGTTGTGGTGTTGTGTGAGACATTTGAGGCATCATAGTTGAGGTGCTAGGCTCACAAGGTTCTCAAGGAATCCAAACAACAAAAAGGTATGTTCTTCTTTTAGCGTTTATGTTTAAATGTTCCCCATGCTATGCTAGATAGGTTAGCAACCTAGGAAAACAATTTTGCATGTATCTTAGTAAAACATAGATCCAAGGTTTCTAGGGTTGCATGTACACCTTAGAAGTGGTAGAATGCTCAAAACCCTTCAGGAACAATGTCCCATGACCTCTAAATTTTCTTGAAAAATTACAAATCATATTAGATATTTCATCATGTAGATAAGATATTCCGACAGAAAAATGATGTTTGGTACAGAAAAAATAGGATATGCATACATCATATACACACTCTCTTAAGGGTAGCTATTCATTCCTTATACCAGGTCCCTAACGACCATACTCAATAATGAAACCTCCACTGACCCTACAATAGCCTATGTATGCTAATCATACATACCACTGGACTCGATAGACAATCACATAGTTGATAATGTCAATTCCAAATAGCATATCAAGTAGTTTTCCTAGGTTATCAGACATCATAAATCAGGCAATTCTGACATGCAATTCTTGTATATCCCTAGCCAACAAACTAGCATGAAATTATATCATATCATCAATACACATAAATAAGTGTAGGCATCTTGGGGAATAACTTTCCTTGGCACCGACTGATTGTACACATTGCTTACTCTCATTTGATTATTTTAATTTCAATTATGAAAAATATTTTGCAGTTCCATAGTTTGAGTCTGGAATCACGCGAACGTTCATAAAATTCACTCAAACCAAGGCTCTGATACAAACTTGTAATATTCCAAAAAGCATGGTAAAATTTTTTATTTTTATAAATCATTCCACAAAACCATAAGATAGTAATCCATTGTTTTAAACACAAAACCATAGAATCAGCGTATCAAAAATCTCTCAAAACATAATCAAGCAGGTGGATGTGTAGGATCACGCCTTCACCTTTCCTCGATCGACTGATGTACCTATAACCATAAAACCAACAACTGTAAGACAAATCTTAGTAAGTTCCCGTAAAATAACAAACACAACAAAACATATATAATGCATGCACATTGGGCCTACAAAATCAGATTGAATTGCCCCTGAGCCCACAACATGAGATTGGATTACCCGCCCCTGGCCCACAACTCATGATTAGATTTCTCTTAATCCCATATTATAAGACTGGATTTCCCTCCTCAACCCAACCCCAATATGTCAACATATGCCATAGATAAACGATGACTATCAAGTACATAAAATATACAGATCTACCAATATAATAGATCACTATGGCATAGAAACACCCTATACACAAGGATACATAACATCATCTAGTGGGCTGGCATTGGTGACTTTAACCCACATATATAGCGAGGAAAACACACCTCAAAGTCTAGAATATAGCAATAATGATCACTAATCTGATAACCAGCTCTCCAAGTCATCTAAACAATAAATAGGGTCCAAGTCTCAATCCATAGCTTAAAATACTCCATTTAGCCTAAAGTCAAACTTGGTAAAATTCAATGGTTAACGGTCAAAAAACATTAATAGTCAACTTCTAGATGATCTACACTCGGTGTAGCATCTCTACACCCCGCGTAAAGCCTAAGGCGGTGAAACGGGTGAAATCGGGGCTACACGCTGTGTACCTAAAACTATGATTTGTGTAGCATGTTGTTGTCCAAATTCATCCATTAAGTGCTTAATACAGAAAGGTAAACCTCCAAACTTTCAGATCTAAACAAGATGGATGTCTTAATGGATAAATTCTCTGACTTTATCCATTTTCATGCATACAAAGAGCTCTAATCCAAACCCAGGGTCCAAAAATCCTTCTATTGTTCAAATATCATGCATGGGAGGATGACACTGACCAAGCTCTCATTTTTATGCCTTAACAACTCCAAAACCGACTTGAAATTATACCCTAATAGCCTAGAGTATCTCATAGTCATATAAACCATAGATATGGGGACAAAAACATGAAATCCTTAAGCATAACTAGATCTATCATAAAACAACATCAAGGTAGAAGCTTTATGCCTTCTGGAGATGGATGAGAGAATGAAACTTCTAGATCTACATTGATTTGAGCTCCCAAGTGGTTCCATAATGCTCTTCTTCCTTCACAAATACACATAATTCACTCCATTGTATGGTCGTAATCTCACTTAAATTGTAGGACTTTGTTACTGATTGACATGTCGATGTCACAAGTTTTAAGTTAGAGTACGACCATGTAATGGAGTTAATTATATGTATTTATGAAACAATGCTCTTCTTCCTTCACAAATACACATAATCATATGACTTTATTTCCACTTGAATCATAAGACTTTTAATGAAAATAATGTATATCCTAACTTTTGACTAAAATAACTCATAATTTTATGCTAAATATTATAATTCAAGTGGAAATAAAGTCATACTATTCATTTTAGTAAATAAAATTACATCCATAAAAAGCTTCCTATATTTAAAGCAAATGTAAGTATCAAAGTGAAATTAATGCCAAATTGAACTATAGTGCATGAAAACACTTGCTAAGATCAGTCCCTATATAGCATTGGATTTCAACTATACAATCTGTAAGTAAAAGATGCATGTCCTCCAAACCACCATTATTTGCAATCAATATATGTTATCTCTCACTAGTATTTACTATGCAATCAATGAGTAAGAACTCATTAGTATTGACCATGTAAAAAACGCATACATATCTAGCTAAATACGAGTATTTGAATAATTTTTACTTGATTAAAGGTCATTTACACTAAAAATATTTTATGGATAATCATATGGAGTTTGATTTTCGTTGGTGATTTTAGTATCTTCGACTTGTTTATCGTGACTAGGATTAATTATAATACTTATTGATCTAAGTTTATGGTGTATTGTGAATTAAGTAGTTGCATAGTGTACACTCACATAAGATGCTACGATATGAGGAGCATAGGGTCTGGGGAAAGCACCCATGATAGGGTTATAAGGGGTGGAGCTTATAACATTTATGTTATCAAAACATTTGACATTTCCTGCTAAATAAACTAACCGAAGTTAGTTCAGGTTCTTATATTTATAGGTTTTCATTTGTGTATAAAGCTACATTTTTCCTTATGTTTCCTATGAATTCCTTGGTTCTTTGAGCATAAAACAAATCTAGTTTTTTGTATTTGTCATTGGGATGGTATCCAAAAATCAAATGATTAGTTTCTGAAACTATCACGAATCTAATTTCATGTAACCCTAAGCTTATACGATCAAAATTATAGTTTTCATGGAGCATTAGTAGGTGGGATCCATGTAAAAATTTGTATAGCTATGACAAGATGACTAGGTTAGATCCATGTATTCAAAGTTTGTGTGTTCCTTCTATCCTAACGCAAGAAGCAATATCGTTGGGTCCTTGATGATTTAGTGTTGACATCAAAATGTAATACCGTATTAAACTATGTTGATAATAGATCAATAGTGTAGTCTATTATGGGTAACAAAAGAAATGAATATTCAATGCTTGATTTTCGTACACGTTGGAAAATATGTATAAAAAAGGAAATAAGAACTAACATCTTGTAATAATAACAAGATGATAAAATATGGATAAAAATGACATCAATGCAAAATTATAATGAAGTAATCAATCGTAAAACATGAAAAATGCAATTATAGCATGAAAAACATGAACAAATTTCATTTGCATTGATTAATGAGATTTTAGGTATTATTAAATATGGCTTGAGCAGTTGGATCATTCTTAGGTAAGCATTAAAGATTAATGGAGCACTTGGAAGCAAGTGTAAGCATCAAGGATCAATGAAGCACTTTGAAGTAAGTACAAACAACAAGGATCAAAGGAGCACTTAGAAACAAGTGTGAGTATCATGGATCAATGGAACACTTGGAAGCAAGTATGAACATTATTGACGTATCCCACCGGGGATCCATCAAAGATAACGGAACCGCTAGTTCGACAAATGGATCGGCCAAGGAGCAACACGTGACTAACGTCGAGCCTTCACCCTCGCCTTCGAGACCCCGTTTCCGTTCCTTGGTGCCCAAGCACCAAGGCTAATGTTGAAGACAAACAAGTACCAAAAGTGCCCCAGGGCGACAGGTGTAATGCTCTGGATGCCGCTTCTAGAAGAATCTGCACCAATAGTGAAAAACCACCCGTGGAACACGATCCTCCAATCAAAAGCTATGAGCCGCTACCAAACCTAAAAAGATCGAAGATACTGTCGGGGATCTGTTCCCTAACCATAGGTATAAAAGGCACCCTTCTCCCCTAAGAGAAGGGGCGAAAACCTAAAACCCTTTAACACTCTCTTTACACTTTAATCCCACTCTCGCAGACTCTCACTGACTTGATCCTTGGAGCCTCGTTCCAGGATAACCTCCCGAGCGATGACTGACGGTCCTATTATCTTTGTTGTGATTTTCAGGCTCTTCATTTCCACCCCTCGGAAAGACGGAGTTAAGCCGATGACATATCACAATAGTTGGCGCCATCCGGGATTGCACTCAGTCCTACAAAACCCACTCAACAACACCAGGCGCCAGAAATGACGAACAAAGGACCGCATGGGAAAGAAGGTGACACCACTAGCCCAGTTCGACCAACGCAATCGCTAGACGAAGTGGTCCCTCGAAACTATAAGGACAACCTCTAGCACAAACACCGAAAACATTGCTAGTCTGCTCCGCAGCGGAGTTCATCACTTGTTGTCGGCGACCAACAGCCACCGCAATGGCACATCCGGCCAAAACGACCACCATGGCGTCCGAAAGGGCATCGGCCACACAATCACAGCCAACAACTCGCCAACAGCCATCCACATGGCAGGGAGGGACCAGCACTTGGTTCCCGACCACCATCCCATCCGCTATACAACCAATGCATGTAGATCACATGTCTTCCCCAATGGCCGCCATGTCGTATGTCCCGCTATTCGCACAACAACCAACGTTCAACCCTTACTCCTACTACTACAAGGCATGTACCTTCCAACACAGCTGCAAAATAACAACAGTCAAGGCACACCGGTGCAGGGGACGCACTCACATACCATGGGACCAACATAATCAATCTCACAGTCAACTCAACTGGTGCATACATACTCCACACAGGAATTGTATGTGCCATAAATGTCGGGGTACAACCATGGGTATCGTTACGAAGATGGTGAAGGGTACGCCAAACCCTATGACATGCAACACGTAATGGCCAGTGGAGCACCTGCATATCCACACATGCATGACTCAGTATCAAGCATTAGTTCAGTATTTTGCCAGGAGCTCCTGTAGTATGAAATATCACATTCCGCCATGATCTTAAATATCCCAAAATATAATGGCACGACAGATCTCGATGAATACATAGATACTTATGAATGGATGATGACATCGTTCTGGATGGACAAAAGGTTCACCTGCATCTACTTCATGGTCACACTGTCAGGAAATGCCAGAAAGTGGTTCAAGTCGTTACAACCGGGAAGCATCTCCAACTTTGAACAATTGAGACATCTACTCCACCACAATTTCATGCAGTTGAGAAATGTCAAAGGATATCACAACTCGTTCATAGCAGGTAAGCAAAAAGAGGGAGGGTCCATCTGAGCATATTATGACCAGTTCACTTTAGCAACTTTAAGCGTCCCAAGCCATGAAGAATTCTTAGTTTTAGGCACCTTCTCCTAGGGGCTAATCCCAGGCCCCCTGTCAAGAAAAATGCAAGGCTTAGTACCAAAATCCAGAGAAGAGCTGAAATACAGTGTCGAGAAATACCTCCAAGGGATCTAAGGAGAAGAACGCAAGCAAGAAAATTTAAAGGCTGTAGCGAACGCCTACCTTAAACAAGAATCATCCGACTCCTACTCCCGCCACAACCATAAAGAGCGCAACGATGTAAAATTTGAGTCATTTTACAACAAGAGTTGAACTAGGTCAATTTATTAAAAGATAGAACGATATAATTATTTTATTTGTTTTAAAAGTTTGATCTAAATGTTTTTAAGGAGTTACAAATTTTTTCATAAAATTTTGGAACTTAAAAGTCTTTTTTAAAAGTTATGATCTTAAGAGTTTTGAAACTTCCATAAGTTATGGATGTGAAAAGTCTCATTCATTAACTCTTTAAGTTATGAATTCCAAGAGTCTTCAAAGCTTATGAAATTTGTTATAAATGGCTTTGAAGACTTTCATAACTTGCCCTCAAGTTATGGAACTTGGAAAATCTCTTTTATGGAATTCTAAAAGTTTTCAAGAGTTACAAAAATTGCCCTCGAGTTTTGGAATTTGAAAAGTTTTTTTATGAGACATTCAATTGTAAAACTAAAATTATTTAAAAAGTTTTCAAAAATGTAAATCATGAGTTCATAACATAATAATAAATTAGATAGTATTAATTTTGTTTTAGCATCTTGATGTTTTTAATAATTCATATTACATCTTTATGGAATTTACTAATAGTTAATTAAAGTGTTTAATTAAAAGAGAATTCATAATTCTATAATGACATGGTTTAAGGTTAATTAAATTAAGAGTATAGTTTAATTAATAGATTAAACCACTTAGTATTTTAAAATTTTAAAATACACCCTTATACTATCATAATATTAAAAGTTTAATATATTATATGTATAAGTAAAAAGTCGGTCTTACCGTTAGTATGCCTCATTAACGAATCCGGTCTATAAGGGGGATAAGGTTACTGCCTATAAAATGGCGGTTTAATAGGTGCCCACTCTCACCCACCGCTTCCTTAACTGGTGGAGGGTCGTTAGCTGAACGGGTAGGATAGGACATTAATTTTCTCTAAAAGTATAATGAAAATACCAAGTAACTAAACACTTATAAATTACCAAACTTAGTTACTTAGGAAAAATGTTAATTTGGGGCTAACCAATCAAATTGCACTTTGCACCTTGTTAAGTCATTAGTAGAGCGTGTATGGTTAACTGACACACTAATTTGGGACTGACAGTGTGTGGCAAAGGGTAGCTTGATGTTAATCATAGATCAATGGAGTGCATGTGGTTAACCGGCATATTGATTAGGCGATTTGTAACATTGGGTGTACCAAGATAATTTGCATGGTTATTCACACCTTGTTTGTGATCCTCGGCATCCCAGTCACAAAGTTGAAGGGCACAATCGAGATTTAAACATGCCAATGAAAAGTTCAATGAATCTCAAAGGATCTAGGAATTTCAATTCATTTAAAACTTAATAATCAATTTCATTGTTCATGGTGGAAATTGGTAAATCGTCATTTACCTACCTTCAAATATTTTGCAATTGGATTACGACATCCCTCCTCCGAATTGCAAAATATTGTTTTGGGTCCTAGCCTTAATATTTCATGTTGGGTGTTATATTAAGGACTTAAATCAATTAATTTGAATATTCTCCCTTATAGATGTCGAGTTCTGACAACTATGGTCTTCCGAAATCTTTTAGAAAAAGCTTTCTTTGTAAATATGATATCCCACAAGACAATCAAGGTGAAAGATTAATCCCTTCTTCATGCTGTAGTGGAACTTCACTTCCTCCACCTCCTCAAATTATCGTCCCTAACCCACAAGTTCAACGACTTGAAAAGTTCAAGGTCACTCAAAGCCCTATTGGCAGCCAAACACAAAGAATGTAAGTTTTTATATGCTCATGTCTTGGAGATGAAGTTACATATTGACAGGCTGGGAGAGTTAGGTGTCAAAGTCTTGAGGAAGTTGGGTGTTGACTTGGTTCTTCGATAACTTCATGAGTCATATAGCGGGTTCATTATGGACTACTACATGATAGACCATGAAATGACCCTTATTGTCATATAACTGGTAAAGCAAACTTGATTGGAAGATCTACTCCCCAAACTTCCATAGACATTGACACTGGTAACATTGGAAGTCTAGAAAAGCTTTATCTTCCCAATGGAAAGGGATCAGCCATAGTCAAGTCATTTGACCAAATGGTAAAGAGAAAGGCTAAGTCTGAGATAGTCATGTGTACCATTCCCAAAGAGTCTATATGTTTCTATTGCCAAGAGAAGGGGCATTGGTTGCGAAGCTGCCATATTTACCTGACAAATCATAAGGATGGTAAAGTCAAAAGGTTAGACTCTACTTCAGGTAAAATCCACTATCTAACTCTATTAAGTTCCTAATCGGAGATTCTTAATACATGATGTGATGTAATTACATTTTGATGTTCTTTTGTAGAATCGAGGAAATGAAAGGAAACTTAAAGGAAGATTAAGCTGATTCTGATTGTGAAGGGATGGATTTCGATCGCATGGTTCGATGATCAGAATTTTAAGTTGCTGCTTAAGAGTTATGATAAATTGCTTAGGAATAGATAACAAAATAGTTTTCACTTGTAATTACATGTAAGGAAACGTTTTCCGCATTTTATAAATAAAGAATCGTTTTTTTTATTATTTTATTTTGTTTTAAGTTTCCTTATAATGGAATTTGTGAAAATTGTTGTTTATGTGTTTCTATTGATAGCAATATTGGAAAATGGACTTGATTCTTTCGTTTGTGGTAGTGTCAAAATTTACCAAGTAAGGAAAGATTCTCATCACCCAAGTTTCAATTCTCCAGAAACATGGGATCGTGCAACTTCTATTGTGTGATGGATGAGAACCTTCGTATTTAGGAAACTTAGACTAATTCCATGTTCACATGTATATGTAAGTCAAGTGAAGGAAGAACGGACTGGGTACACTTGGTTGTGCGCTGGTCAGGTCCACCACAAAGAGCAATAAGCCATTTCGTCATGATTTACTTAAGTTTAGTAAATATGGTTATACTTACAAGATTAATTGTAATTCTGAAACATTGGAAAAGTTTCAATGTATAGCAGAGCAAATACGAAAAATCAAATTAGGCAGAAAGATAAAAGTTTCTCCAATCTGAAAAAGAAGGGAGAGTACTTGAGTATCGTGTTTTATTATCACCTTAATGATAATGAAAATGTAACACCCCGAGTTCAGAAGTGCAAGCTCAGGGTTCTTAGTGTAAATAAGGAAGGTCGACTCGGTGGGTGGATGGATAGACTCGGCGAGTCGAGTCGCGATTCTGGTCATGCGTGAAGTGACCAACTCGACGAGTTGGTGCTGAACGGAGAAAACCCTAATTCCGGGAATTATGCCCTATATAAGGCACATTATAGCCATTCTCAGCCTCTTTACTGCCCATTTGAGTTCCAGAAACCCTAATTAGTGTGTGTGAGCTGTTGAGAGAAAAACTTGGAAACACACTTGAACAAACGTTAGAACAAGTAAGTTGCGTAATAGTTAATCTCTAAGGATCTAAAAGCTCAACAATAATAAAGTTAGTTAAATAGTTAGATAGTTAGTTGCAGAAAGTAAAGAAAGATAAATGACAAAAGTTATGTCAAGAATACACTTAAACTGATTCATAACAAGGAATGCAGTCACTCCAAGTTAGTAAGCGAGATCAAGTTTAGTGATTAAGTCTAGAAGACTTGCTCCGAAGAGAGGTTATGTTCCAGTAGCAGTTTGAGTGTGAAGAGTAATAAGATAGATAACTAATGAAGATAAGAAAGATGATTGAATGAGAAATCTTGTGTATTGAGAAGTGAAGAGTTTTCACACTCACATATATCACCAGTACTTAATACATAAGAAAGAGTCTTTATTTAAAGAGTTTAGAAAAGAACTACTCTATGAGCAGCCGTGCAAGGCATGGTGGACAATAAAGTGAATTACATGGTAAAAGAAATAACTAAGGCTATGGATAGGAAAGACTTGAATACTCTGGATGCTGATATGGTTGCTGATGGAGAATGGTTGCGGTTAAAGTTGTAGAGATTCACTCCGGGTGCTGTATTGGCTGCAAGTACTGAACTGTTGCGGTAGTTAAGTTCAAGAGGGTCACTTTTATTTTTTAACAATTTCCCCCTAAGTGACCTCTTTAACTTTGGTTCAGTTATCAAGTTTGAGAAACTTGATCAAAATCCACCAAAATTTTCTAACATTTTCCAGCCACATGATTCTTCTTGAGATCTCAAACTTGATTTCAGCAGTAGTGTGCTTTGATTTTTCTACTGCGGTCTTCCAGATGTCAAGTTGCTTCTTGGGCAGGCGATGCATGGCATTCATCGGAATGAAATATTTGACATTGTCTGTCTTCCGTTTGAATATGATGCCATGTTCTGGGAAGTTGGTTGTGCCTAGAGATCTTTCTTCATAACCTTCTTTAATCATTGACACTGGTTCAAGTGTTTGAAGGTAAAATTTCTTGAGGATGGTGGGGTGGATGTCCACATCAATCTTTGCAAAGTCACAGACAGTGTCCTTAAGGAAGGATTTGGCTTTGTCGAGTGCTATTTGCATCTTAGGATGTTTCTCTGCCTTGTTCTGAAAAACTCTGGCAATGAGAAATATTTCTTCAGGGTTCATGCAGGGGAAGTCTGCCTGGGTGTGGATGTAATCATGCTCTCTTCTGGTCAGAGTGAACTGAGCAATGTCTGCTTTCATAAACTTCCGCACCTTGTAGTTCTTCACTGCGGATGGTCTATCGTTAGACCAAATGTTTTCAACTGAAGAGCCATGCTTCGCATAGAAGCGAGTCAGTCTTTTGAATTCCATTGGCAGACGCTTGTGATCAGGAAGACTGCGGTCGAAGGAGTCAAAAACAGAAAAATACTTGGCATTGGGAGAAATTGGAATATCCCAATAACCATCGGATGGTGGTTCAGCATATGTGAGGTGGGGAGTGTAGTCTTCATCAAGTAGCCTGCGGAGAGGATTGACCCATGAGTTGATCAGCGATTCATCAATCATAGTGTCAAAACCGCATTCTCTCCATATAATTTCGGCTAACTTGGCTGCTTTCCAGTAGTCTGTAGAGCTTTCTGAAGACATACGTTCCTCAAGATTCTTTAGGTGAGGAGGAGTCACAGGTCTGTTTAGGGTGTTTTTGGGTGATGAGTGGGGAGATGGAATATTTTGAGATGGTGGAGGAAAGGGCTGCGGAGTGGGAATTTTGTTTGTGGTGATTGGGGGGCTCTGACGGATGGATGTATCTGAGCGATCGCCTTCTTTATCACTTCCCCCTCTTGAGGAATGCAACCTAGGTGCTTCCTCAAGCCATTGTTTGAGTCCATAAACTTTGGCACAAACCTCAGCAAAGTGTGCTTTCATTGATTCGGCCAGTTGGGAGTTGTTTGGAATGGCAGAGTTGAAGAGCAGCTTGTGAATATCCTTTGTGAGCTGAAGTATCTCTGGGCCATGAAAGTTTGATGTGAGGGATTTCTGCATTCGGGCGATTGTGGCATGAAGGACAGAAATAGTGGACTCATAGGCAGTATGAGTTTCCTCTATTACCCTTTGGGATTGGGCAGCTTGATCCGCAACGGCTATTTGTAAGCCTTGTTTGATTGCGGTTACCTCAGTGATGAGGCGTTCCCCTGCGACCATAAAATCTTGCTGGTCAGCCCTGCGGTTGTTGTCGAGAGATTGAATCCCCATCTCGACTTTGAGAGAGATGCGCTCAGCAGCCATGCGCTCAATTAGGGATTGCGGACCTGGGATATCTTCTGGTGGAGTTTGGGTAGGCTTAACCGCAACCAAAATTTGATCAACTTTGGCTTGAAGGTTGAGGAATTCTTTGCGAGTGACATCATCTTTCTTCTTTTTCTTTTTCTTTTCTTTGGGCTTTGAAGTGGAGTGTTCAGAACCGCTGGATTCTTCTTCTTCCTCGAACATCATAATGTCATCATCTGAGGGATTCGGTTTATTGACTCCTTGGATGTCTTCATCGTCAAAAACGAAGGTTGGGGCCGAGCTGAGTTCAATAGCTGGCTCTTTGTCTTGAGATGGGTTGACTGCGGTAGGTGGAAGAGGAGTTGAAGTAGGAAGAACATTAAATGTACCTACAGCTACGGTTGAGGCTTGAGCTTTCAGCATAGTTTCAGCCATTTGGTCCATCCAGGCCTGAACCTTTAGGATTGTGGCAGCAGTGTGGGTGTTGTTGATGGCATTTGCCCAGTACCTGGCCACTGACAGAATTTCTTGTTCCTTCTACTGTTGTTGTTTGACCTGCTGCTCCTTGCGAGCTTGGAATGCCCTTTTGAAGGCAGCATACTTCTTGATTTCAGCATCAGTGGTTGGTTGATACCGACTCTAAGAGTCATTTGAGTCTTCATCGTCAATTCCTTGTGTTCGCACCAAGGTGTCCCTTGGGTTCACGGATCCTTGCACATTAGTGCTCACCGTGCCTAAACCACCTGATACAGATGTAAGCAGAGTAGGATTTCCTGGGCTTCCTTGGTCTCCTTGACCCGTAGTCAAGTTTGGCCTCAGCCCAGTTCTGGCATGGGCGAAAGAGATGCTATGCAGATGGAGTGGTGTTTGTAGTGTTTGGGATACTTGCAAGAGGATGGAGTCTAACTCCTCAGAAGAAAAGATATGCAGCCGGGAAGCCCTGGAGACCTTAGGGCGATTACCAATTCTATCATCTTGAGATACAATTGGGGGGCTGTCTCCACGTTCAGAAGAAGATGATGATGAAACAATCTCACAAGATGAGGTTGAGTGGTATTCGATAGTGGCATTGAATGGATGTGCGGCTATCCCAAGGACTACCGGAGCCTGTTAAGAGGCTTCAGTATCAGTTCGGTCACGCATATGGCTAGTGGTTTCAGTTGTTTTTCTTTTCTTGATGATAGATATGGGTTGTCTATCTTCCTCAGAGTCACTGCTCGATACAGTGGTGGTTTTGGTTTTGCGTTTCTTGGAGGGTGCGGTTTGTTTTGGGGCTTTCTTTTTGGGTGTTGTGGCTTTCTTTTTAGAAGCTACAAATTTTCTCCGTTGAGAAATGTTAGAAAGTGTAGTGGCAGAGGGGGCTGCGGTACCCTCAGGAAGAATAGTTGAAGAAGGAAGAGGTGGGGTAGAAGGGTATGGGATAATACCCTCCATGGCCTCAATATGATCTGAGACATCAGCAGTCTCAAGACTAAGCAGTGAAAGAATGTGTGTGGGGAGCCTGCGGACAGGTCCAAAAATAGTTTGATCAGAGGAAGGAGTATACCTTTTGAGATCCTTAGTGACAAAGAAATTGTTGTCACTTCCCATGTCGAGAACAGAATCCGCATGCAGATCAGAAATACACAGAGACCAAAAGTGAGCAAAAGTGAGCTCGGTTGTGTTTTCCTTTGGTTGCTCTTTGGGAATGCACTGGAGGAAATCATACCAAAGAATTTGACCGTAGTTGACATCATGGCCTGTGAAGATGCTCCATACGAGTTCAAGGAGCTCGAGTCCATGTTGTCAATGCCTCCGGTTCTTCCAGACAGACAGCGGATGACAAAGTGGCATACAAACTGCCAAACTACAGGCAGCTGATTCTTCTTAAACTCACCAATCCCTCGGATTGGTTTCTGGTAACCCATTTGGTAGAGTGCGGTAGTGATATCGGATAAGGATGGAGTGAAGATTTTGATGGAGGGATGGATTAACAGGTTAATGGAGGTTAAGAATTTTTCTTTGGTCAAGATGACCATGGAATCGTTGATGAGGTTCAGATGCACTTCTTGGGGGTTTTCCAGTGGTCTGTATGCTGACAGAGCACACTTAAAGAGTGTAGAAACGGGAACAACATCAGTGAATGCGTCGAACGGGCCAAATAAGATGCGGTTCTTGAGATGCTTGATCATCAGTTTTGTTGGAGCAATGTAAGATGGATGATCGTCAAACACAACTCTGAAGTTGCTTGAAGCGATTGTTGGTGATGTGGAACTGGTTTGATTCATTGAGCTTGAAGCCTTGGATTGCTTCTTGGATGCACCAGATTTCACCATTGAGAGTTGTGAGATTGAAGTTCTTGAGAGCTTTTGTGAGTTCTTGAGGAGTTGAGAGAATAATCGATTAACAGAGAGCGTAAACGATTATAGAGAAGAAGGTGGGTTTATAAAGGGGGTAAAAGGATTTTAACCCTAGGTAAAAGATAAAAGGGGGTAAGAAGTTGAATGGGGTTTTAGGGGGAATCAAGGATGCTGGGATTGAATCTCACCCACACGAATATGAAACGGGTTTTAAAGAGATTTGAGAAATCTTAAAAAGGGGTTTTGCATTTAATGGTGGAGTGGACGCATGGTAATACGTCAGGTAATCGTGGGTTGATGAGAGAGAATGTTGTAACTGATTGGACGTTTTTGGGAGTGGAAAGGGCAAGTTGAGAAAGGATTGATTTGGGAATCGTTCTTTTTGTCATCATCCCTAAAATAGGTCTGATACGGGGTTTATTCAGAAAGCTAAAGTGACAGTTTCTAAAGGGAATGTTTGTATTTTATTTAATGAAGGATCATTAAATAGCACACAAAGTTTCAAGAATTAATGAATCTGTTGGAATTTATTTGAGGTGGTTGTGGATGAATTCATCAATGCGGTTGAGAAACTCCATCGCGGATGAGAAAGAAAAAATTTCAGAGAATCTATGAGACAAACACTTGTACGAAAATTAGAAATAAAGGAACATTAAGACCCATGAGAGGTACGTATGACATATGGTTGCGGTACCTAGATTGTGGTATCAAAACCATCTATCATATGTAATTCTCAGTTAGAACCGCAATAGAGACCAAGGACGGTTTGCAGTAGCTAACACTTCAAAAAGAACTACGGGTCCAGATTCATCATTCCCAACATTTGTAAGAATATATTGAGTTTTGTAGAGTCAAGAGCTTTTGTAAAAACATCAGCAATCTCTTCATGAGTAGGAACAAAGATGAGTTCAATATTACCTTTCAGAATATGATCTTTGATGAAATGGTACCGTAACTCAATGTGTTTCGTCTTGGAGTGCTGAATAGGATTATGAGAGATAGCTATAGCACTTTCAGAGTCATAGTAATTTGGTATCTGCAACATTCTGTACCCGTAGTCTAGTAATTTTGTCTTCATTCAAAGAACTTGGGAACAACAGCTGGCTACAGCCACATATTCTGCTTCTGCGGTAGATAGAGATACACACGTTTGTTTTCTTGAAGACCAGCTTACAAGTCTTCCTCCTAGAAATTGACATCCACCTGAAGTACTTTTCGATCGAGCTTACAACCTGCATGATCCGCATCAGTGAAGGCTTGAAGACTGAAGTCATTGCCTGCAGGATACCTTAAACCCATATATTTGCTTCCTTTAAGATACCGAAGAATTTGTTTGGCTGCGGTCATGTGAGACACTTTTGGATCAGCCTGGTATCTTGCACATACACCAGTTGCAAAGACAATGTCAGGTCTGCTTCCGGTGAGGTACATTAGCGAACCAATGATGCCTCTATAAGTCTTGTGATCCACAGATTTACCAGAGGGATCAGCAGAGATCTTATATCCGAAGGCCATAGGGACTTTAGCAGAAGAGCATTTATCAATTAAGTATTTATTCAGAAGTTTTGTGGTATATTTTTCTTGATGAATGAAAATTCCTTGCTGAATTTGTTTGACTTGAAGACCTAGAAAGAAGTTGATCTCTCTATTCATGCTCATTTTGAATTTGTTAGTCATGAGCTTTGCAAATTCATCTACCATATCTTGATCAATAGACCCAAAAATGATATCATCCACATATATTTGTACCATCATAAGGTGGTCACCATTTGCTTTTCTGAATAATGTGGGATCAATCACTCCTCTTTTGTACCCGGATGAGACAAGAAAATCAGAGGGTGTCTCATACCAAGCCCTTGGAGCTTGTTTCAGGCCATAGACTGCTTTTTCGAGCTTATAGCAGTGGTCTAGAAATTCATCATTTTCAAATCCTAGAGGTTGCTGAAGATAAACTTCTTCTTTTAGTTCATCGTTGAGGAAAGCACTCTTAACGTCCATTTGGTGTACCCTGACATTTTTGTGGGCTGCGTATGCTAGAAAGATCCGGATGGCTTCCATTCGTGCTACCGGAGCATACGTTTCATCGTAGTCAATGCCTTCTAGTTGACTATAGCCCTTGGCAACAAGTCTTGCCTTGTTTCGGATGACTGAGCCAGATTCGTCTAGCTTGTTCTTGAAAACCCATCTTGTACCAACAATAATATGACCTTGTGGAAGAGGAACAAGTTGCCATACTTTGTTTCTTTCAAATTCTTCTAATTCTTCTTGCATTGCATATATCCAGTCTGGTTCAAGCAAAGCTTCTTTGACCGTTCTAGGTTAAACCGAAGACATAAATGTTGCATAATGGCAATGATCAGATAAGTCCTTGGAAGACCGAGTCTGGATACCTACGGATGGATTGCCAATAATTTGACCTGGTGGATGGTCTCTTGTCTATACATGAAGACATGGCATTAGATGATCATCAGCTGCGGTAGAAGGAATGTCTTTGATGTTAGAGGAATCTGCGGTTGGAGATGGTAGTTCCCCTTGGATTTGAGAGCATCCTGCTGAAACATCTTGATCTATTGAGGCATAATTTTCTTGAGGAATTGGCAGAGGTTGAGGTTCCCCCTGGATTGCAGATGGGAGTTCCTCTGGAACCTGAGAAGGTTCCCCCTGGAATGCAGATGAAAGAGTGACAATTCTAGGATCGGATCTAGCATCAATATTCTCTAAGAGTTCGTCATCTAAGTCGTCCGAAGGTTTGTTTGATGGTGAGGCTTCACTTCAGGCAGGAATGTAAGCAACATCAGGTACTAGAACCTCAACGGTTGCAACAATATCTGGAGTAGAGCTTTCCCCCACAACCGGAGAGGTGGAAGTATTGAGCGATACTACTTCAAATAGAGACGGTCCAGATACGTCGGCATGTTGTTGTTGAGATGCGGATGACACTAGGACTTCGGATAGTTTCGCCATTTCAATGGGATCAAACAGATCATCATAGTTGATTTCAACTAGATTTCGAGGTCTAGAAGTGGCTGGAATGTCACTTTCCATGATTGCAGTTGTTTCGGTAGACGGAGGTGCACTGCGGATGTGAGAGTCATCAAATTTCACATCAAAGGTTTCAATGATCAACCTTGTTCTTCTGATGAGCACTTGATATGCAACCTTGTTAGTGGAATAACCAAGGAAGATACCTTCGTCAGACTTCGGCACAAACTTGTTGAGTTGATTTCTATTGTTTATCACGAAGCATCTACATCCAAAGATTTGAAAGAAACGAACATTAGGTTTGCGATTGTTGAGCCCTTCATATGGTGTTTTATTGAGACGCTTGCACACAATACTTCGGTTTTGAACAAAGCATGCGGTTGCTACTGCTTCGGCCAAGAAATAGAGAGGAAGTTGGGCGAAGTTAAGCATGGATCTGGCTGCTTCAACGAGTGTGCGATTTCTTCTCTCTACTACACCATTTTGTTGCGGTGTATAGGGTACTGAAAAATTGTGAGAGATGCCTTTTGAAACTAGGAAACTGGTGAGAAGATGATTAGGATGATTAGTGAACTCAGTTCCATTGTCACTGTGGATGCGTCTGACTGGAAGCTTGATTTGAAGTTCGATTTCTTTGATGAAGTTAATGAAGATTTGCGATGTCTCTGATTTGAGTCTGAGAAAGAAGACCCATGTGAAGCTTATATAGTCATCAACAATAACCAATATATACTTTTTGTGGTGAAGACTGGCTACGATTGAGGGACCGCAGAGATCGATGTGTAATAGCTCTAGTGGTTCAGAGATAGAAGAATCCATTATCAGAGGATGACATGCTTTGGATTGCTTACCGCATTCGCACGTTGGACAAAGAGTATCGTTGCTGAATTTGAGAATGGGGAGACCACGGACTAGTTCTCCTATGACGAGGTTGATGATGTAGCGAAAATTGAGATGAGCTAGCTTGCGGTGCCACAGCCAGCAGACTTCAGATACAGCTTTAGACAGAAAGCACAGTTGCGGTTTACCAATGATGAGAGAAACATCTAGAGGATACATCATGTCGTCGGAGCGAGACTTGATTAAGCAGGTGCTACGATCACTCGTCATTATGTAACATAATTGATTGTCATATTCAACTCGATGTTCTGGTTTACATAGTTGGCCAACACTGATAAGGTTGTGTTTAAGACCTTCTACATAAGCAACCTTTTGAATGGAAAAGTTCCCCGTAGTGAGAACACCGTAACCTCGGATGACACCGTTTGCATTGTTGCCAAACGTGACATTTCCAACATTACATATAGGCCTGAAATCCCGAAGGTACTTTAACCTTCTGGTCATGTGCAAGGAGCATGCACTGTCAATTAACCATTCTTCTTCTTGTTCCTCCTTGCACAAAGCCTAAGAATTAAATGGTTAGTTTAGGCATCCAAACAAGTTTGGAGCCAGGGATGATTGATGTATTCTTAAATGATGCATGGTCCGAGGTTGCATGGACAGGTCTTTTGTCATCTTTCAGGCCGAGTCCTAGGTGTTTGTTTAGATTTGGATTGTTACGAGTTTTCTGAAAAGTACGAGATTTCTAACTTTGATTTGACTTGACATGAGATAAAAACCTTTGACAGCTGCACTGACATTTTCAAAAAGAAGGTTTGTCATTGAATCTGACATTGTGCTTGGTTAGCGGTTTATGGGGTGTGTTGGACTTGAAATTAGTCCGAGGTGGGTAACTTTTGAAAGATTTGACGTTTGAGTTCTGAAAAGTTTGTTTTGAACGAGGTTTCGCACGTGTAAATCTTTGAGTTGCTCTAGGTGGATTTGATAAAATTCCTTTCCATTTGTTTTGATTTGATTTTAAAAGTGTTGGAGTGGGTAAAACTCCTTTCCACTCTGGGTCAGTTGAAGAGTAGATCTGAAAAACATAGTTTCTAACAATTTTGATACCTTTTTGGGTTGTGTCAGAAGTGGCTTATGAAACCGAACTTTCCTTTTTGTTTGTTTTAATGAAAGAAGAATTTTCTAAACTCTTGGATTTTTGAATTTTCTTAATTTTTGAAAAATTTGGCCTACTTTTATTTCGAGATCTAATTTCTTCTTTGAAAGCTCTTTTTGCCAAAAATTTTGGTGAACCACAGTCATTGTTATTCAACTGCGGTTTCCTGGAACCTTTTGAATTATTTTGAAAACGTGGGCTAGAATTATCAGAACTTGATGATTCTGGAATTTAAGAGCATTGGCCTACCTCAAAATTTTCTATAGGCAATTCGTGAAAAATCGGTTGAAGAGTTGTAGTTCCTTGAACTGAAGAGTTGCAGTCATTGTTTTTTTAACTGCGATGAAGATGATTTGACTATCGCAGAGTAGGTTTTAGATGAGACTGCGGTGGGATATTTCTGGGACAGTTGACTATTGTCTGAGGACAAAGATGGAAAGTCCTCTGAGACTTCGGGGCCTTCAACAACAATTTCTTCATCAACTTCGGATTAAGTTTGAGAATTGGAGTGAGTTGTGCCATTGATGGGAGTTTGATCACATATGTGACTAGAATCCTCGGGCATAATTTCCTCAATGACACAATTATTGCTCAAATTGTGTAATCTACCGAAGTGAGTTTTGACATCTTCGGAAAAAGTCTTGTCATTGACAGAGAAATGAAATTCTCTATCAGGAGGGACATACACTTTGTCTTTGTTGAATCTGGGTGAGGAATCCATTGTGGTAGGATATCCATTTGACCAACCCCAATTATATGTATTGTCTACAGTTCCATTGTTTACCAAATTTACAATAGCCTCACTTTCATTAAACAATTTTTCAATTAAAAGATTCAAGCGTACAATTTCTCTCTGAGCGAAATCTTTTTGATTCAAGGCTATTTCTAATTGAGTTTCACTTAACATTCTAGCATCTTTCTCTAACTCTAGATCCCTTTCTAACATTGCCATCTTAAGTCTCTTGTTATCCAGTCTTCCTCTCACATGGAACATCTCTTGGGATGCAATGTTCTTCTCATCTAAGGCTTTGTTATAGTCTGAAAGGACGGCAACACAAGTGTCATTAAGATCATCTATGTAGGGTTGACAATCATGCATGCTATAATTTAAAGTTTGGATCATGAGTTTTACCTGTTCAACGATGCTTAGAGTCCCATCTTTCGCAATGTAGCAATAGTTTTTGTTCAACATTGCTGACCCATCATCATCCGTAGTGGCCAGCATGCAGATTTTCCATTTTCCTTTAACACTGCTGATGGTCTCTTCTTCATCTCCTGATGACCAAACTTGATGGTCTCTTTTAACTTGAGCCACATATGCCCTTGCCTTTTCCTTTTCTTCCAATTCTTGAGCCATTCGAAGATAGAATGCTCTGTCCTTGACTACATTTGCCTTATAATAGTTTGCGAAGTGATTTTCTTTATTGCATTTGTGACAAATCACAACATCATTCTTGTCTTCTAATTGAGTACCAGAGTCATTGTTCTGAGGAGACTGCGGTACCTCCATGGGTTGATTGTTCTGAGAGACTTTAGGATACCGAGAGTTGTTGTTCTAAGGACCGAAGTTACGGTTGAATGGTGGTTTTTTGAATTGTTGATTCTTGCGGAAAGAGGAAGGTGGTATGCGGTTGCACTGTTGGCTAACTAGAGCAATAGCCTTCTGAAAATCTTCTTCATCGTCATACTTAGAATCTGCTTCATATGACTATGGTGGGGTGTCATACGAGGAAGAGTAGGATGAATGCGGTGGAGCTTGTGCTATGAGAGCAAGCGGTCCTCCGAAGTCAGCACAGTCTTTGAGTACAGTGGATTCTTGTGCTTGAAGTTCTCCATAGAGTTTGTAGAGTGATAAAGAGTGAATCTTTCTGTCACCTTCGACTATCATTTTGGCCGTAGTCCAATGTCTTCCTAGACCATTAAGGAACTGAAGATTGCTTTCATGGTTGCTGCGGATGGTACCAGCATTTGATAACTTCACGACTATTATGTTGAATCTTTTGAAGGAGTCTTCCAAACCTTCACCAGCATGAGCTTTGAAGTTGTTGAAGTCGTTGAGTGCGGTTGTGAGCTTCTTATCTTGTGCTTGTTCTGAGCCTTCGTACAGGTTTTTGAGTACATCCCAGATCTCTTTTGCTGACTTGCAGTTTATAATAATATCAAAGTTGTGAGGAGCAACACCACACGAAATTTCATAAAAAGCAACAGCATCATTTTCCATTTTATCGAGATCATCTTTGGTAGGACGGCTCATAGTTGGTTGACCTCCTCCTAGTCTGGTTGCAGCGCCGTCAGTTTGGATTGGTGTGAGGACTGGAACATGTGGTCCTTCTTCCACGGATCTCCATACATCTCTACCCAATCTTCTTAAGTACCTCTCCATTCTTTGTGACCATTGATGATATTCATTTGCTACTAGTATTGGGGCTCGGTTAGAACCACCAACACTATTGGAGACATTCAGAGATAATGATTGTGCCATTTTTTTTTGAGAAATGAGCTTTAATGGTATAGAAGGTTTAATGAGAAAATTAGAGTTCCGATATCCAAAAAGCAACCCCTTTGGCTCTGATACCAATTGTTGAGAGAAAAACTTGGAAACACACTTGAACAAACGTTAGAACAAGTAAGTTACGGAATAGTTAATCTCTAAGGATCTAAAAGCTCAACAATAATAAAGTTAGTTAAATAGTTAGATAGTTAGTTGCAGAAAGTAAAGAAAGATAAATGACAAAAGTTATGTCAAGAATACACTTAAACTGATTCATAACAAGGAATGCAGTCACTCCAAGTTAGTAAGCGAGATCAAGTTTAGTGATTAAGTCTAGAATACTTGCTCCGAAGAGAGGTTATGTTCTAGTAGCAATTTGAGTGTGAAGACTAATAACATAGATAACTGATGAAGATAAGAAAGATGATTGAATGAGAAATCTTGTGTATTGAGAAGTTAAGAGTTTTCACACTCACATATATCACCAGTACTTAATACATAAGAAAGAGTCTCTATTTATAGAGTTTAGAAAAGAACTACTCTATGAGCAGTCGTGCAAGGCATGCTGGACAATAGAGTGAACTACATGGTAAAAGAAATAACTAAGATTGCGGATAGGAAAGACGTGAATACTCCAGATGTTGATATGGTTGCTGATGGAGAATGGTTAGGGTTACAGTTGTAGAGATTGACTCTGGGTGTTGTATTGGCTGCAAGTACTGAACCGTTGCTGTAGTTAAGTTCAAGAGGGTCACTTTTATGTTTCAACATGAGCCTCCATTGTTAAAGTCTGAGCTTGGAAGAAGGATTTAAGAAGAGAAAGTTAGAATATCAAGAGGATAGCATCGGGAGATCACTGCAGATCCGTAATCTACCCCTTCTTGGACACATTTCTAAGGTAACAAGTCGTTACCTTGCGTTTTCTCCTTCTAAATCCGTTCTTGGTTGTTGTTTTGGGAATTTTAGCTTGATTGGAATCCATTTCGGGTTTAAAGGTTATATTTGAAGTTGCAACTTCAGATCTAGGTTAATAGTGAGCCATGGAAGCTTAAAGCATCAACCATGGGGCTTGATTTAGAGTATCTTTGTCCCAAAACCTCCTTGTAGCTTGTTTGGAGCTTGTTGAGCCTTGCATGCATGTAAAGTTGGAAACTTTACGTGTGAATATGGCCCTAGGAGTTTAGATCTATGTATTGGAAGCAATGAAATGGCCTGAAATCGTATAAATGAAGATGTCACGTTTGGACTCGGCGAGTTGGAAGAACAACTCGGCGAGTCTGTTGAAGATTGCCTTGGACTCGACGAGTCTGTTCTTGGACTCGGCGAGTCTGGTCGTGGAACCCTAACCTTTTCTGGTTAAGCTGTGAATCGGTGAGTCGAGGGATGACTCGGTGAGTTGAGCAGGAAGGGACTCAGAGCTGACTCGGTGAGTAGGGTCAACCAGGAAGGTTGATTTTGACTGAGGACTTTTACTTGGACCAAGGGTTGACAAGTTTAACTTCCAAGGGTATTTTGGTAATTATTGGTGTTTATTAGTTTTGGTTATTCGGTAATGATCAGTGGTGGAGTTCTTGCTGGTGGTCGGAGCAGCGTGGTCTTATTTCTTCAAGTCGGCAGTTGCAGGTGAGTTATCCTCACTATACTGACAGGGTGTACGGCACCAAGGTCGGCCCTTTATCGGATGGAAGTCTGGGTATTGTTTTTTATGTTATTGCTTTGCAATGTTTGCAACTTGGTAGTTAGGATGGTATATGTTAGAGACCTGGTTAAGGTCGATATCCTAATATATAGGATGATGCTATGTTAGAAACCTAGTTAAGGTCGGTATCCTAGTATATAGGATGATGCTATGCTAGTGACCGGTTAGGTCGGTATCATGGTTAGGATGTTGCTATGTTATGTGATATGCTGGATCGGTTTGATTAGTTGTGAGATGTTATATGATTATACGTTTATGTGCACATGGTTGTTGGATCGGGGTTAGGTTGAGGCGGATCCTGCTTTGTGCTGTAGGCCAACATACCCAGGGCGGACCGGGTAGACCGTAGGCCTGGCGAGCAGTTCGGATAGGCTGAAGGCCCCAAGAGGGCATACCAGACGTGTCGAGGCTCAGAGAATGGACCAGACAGACTGAAGGCCCGGTGCGGGCGGACCAGTGATATTGTAGACTCAGAGAGTGGACCAGGTGGACTGAAGGGCCGGAGTGGGCGGACGAGTCATACTATAGACTCGGTATGCATGGCTGTTCTGTTCATGATATGATATGATATGTTTGTGGTATCGTGGTTGGTATTGGGGGGGGGGGGGGGGGGTAAGTCACTAAGCTTACGGGCTTACAGTTTCAGTGTATTGTTTCAGGTACTTCAGGAGACCGTAGCAAAGCGAAGGCGTGATCGTACCGCTCCTCATTTTTATTTTGATGTCCTGGGATACTCTGATAACAAATGAGTTGGAAAGCTTTTTGTAATAAATTAATGAATATGGATTGTTTTTGAAAAGTTTAAATTGGTTGTAAATTTTTGGATGTTATAGAAAACCATATCATAATTGTGTTGGATAAGGTGTCTAAGTCCATAACTATATTTAGTATGTACTTGACCCGATTTGGCATGGTCCATTTGGGTTGCATGGCATCATAATAGTTGTATAGACAAAATGAGAATAAGGACACTTATGGTTTGTTAATATAATATAAGTTCTAATATATTAATATGAAATCATATTATTTAATTACTAATGATCAAGAATTATTTTGGAATTAATTTTTTGATCAAAAAGAGACTAATTAAATATATATGGGGACTGATTTGTAAATCATTCATTCTTATATAGTGGGCTTATGGTCCATGATTCATTAGATTGGGCTAGGACCCATTGGGTGCTCCATGGATGCTCCATGGAGGTTAAAACCCTTGGATCATGGGGGAAATGAAAATCCATGCACATTAGGGTTTACATGGTGTAACCCTACATGTGACACACTATATAAGCAACCTCATATGGAGCAAAATCGGCACTAAGACAAGAACAAGGAGGGCTAGCCGATTTTGAGTGAAAGTGTTCTTCTCTCAAGTTATTCGAAGAGTTGTGTTGTGTGAAACATTTGAGGCATCACATTTGGGGTGCTCGGCTCACAAGGTCTTAAAGGAATCCAAGCTACAAGAAAGGTATGTCATTCTGCTAGTTTTTTTATATTACAAGTACCGCATGCCATGCTAGTTAGGATAAGAACCTTAGAAAAATTAAATTTGCATGAATATTAGAGAAAACATAGATCCGAGGTTTCTAGGGTTGCATTTACACCATAGGAGTTTTAGAATGCTCAAACCCCATCAGTGGTATCAGAGCCTAGGCTTGTTTTCTTGATATTTGATGCAAACTGCTTGAAAAAAGTCGAAATTTTGCAATCTGTACAGTGAACTTGTCGATTCCATGGGGGGGGGGGGGGGACTTGACCAGTCCAAGTGTAAATGCATCCTACTCGTCAAGTTGGTTCTTGCACTCGGCGAGCAGGAGCCCCTGTGTGTAGATTTTCGAGTTTTGCTGCTGGAAATGGACTAGAATCATTACCCTAAACTGTTTTGGACTTATAAAACCTGTTTTTGATGTAGTAATGATTAAGCTAATCGTTTTTCAATGCTTATTATCAAATTTTCAAGTTTTATATATGTTTATATGATTCTTGAAATTGTTGATATGAATGCTCATGCTTATGAGTTTTAGTAAGATCATAGGAATTATTTGCAAATTGTTTGATGATGTAATTCTTGATCTAAATGTTATTGATGGAGTCCATAATTTGTCCTCAAGTTTTGGATTACCAAAAGTCATTTCTTTAAAGAGTCGTTAAAGAACCATAGGTTACATAAAATGAAGAGTCTTCATTTTATTAGACCATTAAACTCATAAGTTATGAAGTTGAAAAGGTTTTGAATAGTTTCAAAACTTGCCCTCTAATTTTGGAATTTGTAAGGTCACTCTAGAAAACATTAAT
This sequence comes from Lactuca sativa, assembly GCF_002870075.4. Classification (NCBI taxonomy): domain Eukaryota; kingdom Viridiplantae; phylum Streptophyta; class Magnoliopsida; order Asterales; family Asteraceae; genus Lactuca; species Lactuca sativa. Next base: position 171,997,642 of record NC_056625.2, on the reverse strand, counting down.
TCCAAACCCTAGAGTTTTAAAAGATAAAATCCAAATCTTATACCTTATAGTATTATAAGTTAATAATATATATTTAGGCCTCATTCACAAAGCCGGTCTATAAGGGGGGTATAAGGTTGTTGTCTATAAAATGGCAGCTTAATGGCTGTCCACTCTCACCCACCACTTCCTTGACTGGTGGAGGGTCGATAGACGAACGGTTAAGACAAGGACTATAACTCTCATTAAAAGTATAATGATAAATATAAAGTAACTAAACTTTTTTATAAATTCCCATTCTCAGTTACTTTAGGAAAATGTGAAATCAATGCTAACCCTTTAAATTACACTTTGTACCTTACCAAGTCATTGGTGGAGCGTGTGTGGTTAACAGGCACACTAACATGGACTAGTAAGTGTGGAAAAGGGTGACTTAATATTTATCATAGATCGGTGGAGCGCGTGTGGGTAACCGACTCACTAATTTGGTGATAAAGATTAAGGGTACCAAGTTAATTTGCATAGTTATTCACACCTTGTTTGTGATCCTCGGCATCCCAGTCACAAAATTGAGAGGGCACAATTGATATTTAAAAATGCTATTGAAATGTTCAATGAATCTAAAAATATGTAGGAGTTTCAATCTAATTAAAACCTAATAATTTATTTCGTTTTTCATGGTAGAAATTGGTGAATCGTCATTCACCTACCTTAAAATATTTTATAGTTTGGATTATGGCGTCCCTCTTCCAGGTTATAAAGTATTGTGTTGGGTCCTAGCCTTAATACTACATTTAGGTGACTTATTAAGGATCCTATATCTAATATAAACTTGTCTTTCTTCTTTTCAGATGTCTTTCAACAATGTTGCTTCTGGCTCAAACCCTACCGGCTCCTTCTTTGTCATGAACCTTTGTGGGAGAGTCATTTTTGATGGTTCAAACTTTAATGATTGGATCAGGAACATTAGGATGGTCATGCGTTACGAGGACAAGGAATATGTCCTCAACAAGGATCTGAAAGAAATTGATGAGTCTACTGCTACTCCAGAGGAGATCGCTGACTTTAGGGCACATGAGAGAGATGCTTCCAAAGTAGCATGTATCATGTTGGCCACAATGACAGATAAACTCTAGAAGTCCTATGAGGAATTTTACCCTTTTGAGATGCACATGGACTTGATGGACCGCTACCATTAGAGTGCTCGTCAGGAGAGGTATGAAATCATCTCTTCCATGATAACAACCCGAATGAAGAATGGTGAATCCATCACGGGCCACATGCAGAAAATGCAAAGGTTTGTGGACCGTTTGTTGAAATTGAATGTGAACTTCCCGGAGGAGTTGGCTATTGATATCATACTACACTCCTTACCTACTTGTTATGATCAGTTCCGAATGACCTATCATATGAACAAGGAGGAGGTCACACTCAGCAAGCTTCAAGGACTTTTGAAGACTGCTGAAATCGGTCTCAAAGGTAAATCTATTGTTACTGCTCCTACTCCTAACACCACCCCTGTTCTAGCAATCGGGCAAAGTAGAGGAAGACCCCTTCGAAGGGTACCAAGGGAAAGTCTCTTGATGGCTCCTCTTCAAGTGGAACCAAAGGTGGTTTTGTTACTCCTTTTCCAACCCAAAGGAAGCTCAATGCATTTATTGTAAGGAAAAAGGGCACTGGAAATGAAACTGCCCCAAGTACCTGCAATATGTTAAGGTTGGGAAGGTCAAACCTAGCCATGTAGGTATTTACACTATATTGTCTAATAACTCACCGCATACTAATTCTTGGGTCCTTGATACAGGTTGTGGTATTCATATATGTTATGATTTGTAGGGCCTAAGAAGAAGTGAGGATGTGGAGCACGGAAAGATAAACTTGATCATGGGGAATAGGAAAGCTTCACCTGTCACCAAGATGGGAGTTTATTCTTTGTTGCTAAGTAGTGGGTTAGTGTTAGATCAGAATAAGTGTCGTTACTCATCCGAAATGGCGATAAATATTATTTCTTTTCATGGTTTGTACAAACAAGGATTTACTTTTTCATTTTATAATGAATGTGGTGGTATTAATGATTTTTATATTAATTTTCTTTATTTTGAAGCATTACCTTGTGATGGTGTATATGAAACTGTTTCGGTTGCAGATAACTTAGGGAATAATGTGCTATATATCGATTCTTCCACTAGTTTGGATAAAGCATCCTTGTGGCGTTGTCGTCTTTTACATGTTAACAAGAAGCGCATATGCGAACTCTAGAAGGCTGGAGTCTTGGAGTCATTTGACTTAAGATCATATGATAGTTGCGAATCTTGTTTACTTGGAAAAATGACTAAGTCATCCTTTACTGGTACTTGTGCTAGGGGTGAAGGTTTGTTAGACCTCATACACACAGATATTTGTGGACCCTTCAGAACCGCCACAGGGGATGCTAATCGCTTCTGTGTGACTTTTACTGATGATTACAGTAGATATGGTTATGTCTACTTAATCAAGCATAAGTTAAAAACTTTTGAAAAGTTCATAGAGTTTAAACAAGAAGTGGAGAATCAGCTAGGCAAGAACATTAAGATGATCCAATCAGATCGAGGATGAGAGTATCTTAGCATAGAGTTCCTTGACTATCTTAAGGAATGTGGAATTTTTTCACAATTGATACCTCCTAGAACTGATGGGTTTTGAGCATTCTAACACTTCCTAAGTGTACATGCAACCCTAATAACCTTGGATCTATGTTTGTCTAATTACCATGCTAAGTTGAATTCCAAGGCTATATTCCTATCTAGCATACATGGGGAACAATTTTAACTTGAATAATAGATAGAATAATTTACCTTGTTGTTGCTTGTGTTCCTTGAAACCTTGTGAGCCTAGCACCCCAAGTGTGATGCCTCAAATGCTTCACACAACACCAAATGCTCTTGGAAAAACTTATGAGAGAACACACACTTCTTGAAATCGGCCAAGCCCTCTTGTTTTCTTAGTCTAACCGATTTTGGAGGAGAATATGATTCTTACATAGTGTTGACACATCTAGGGTTACACCATGTAAACCCTAATGTGTCATGACTCTTCATTTCCATGACCCATGGGTTTGTAACTCCCATGGAGCATCCATGGAGCATCCTATGGGTAGAACCCAACTTGATAATCCATGGAGCCTCTTAGCCCACTATACAAGATATGGATGATTTACATAATCAACCCATATATTTAATTAGTTCTCTTTTGACCACTTAATTAATTCTAAATTAATTATTGATCAAACTAATCAAATAATATTAATAATATATTAGAACTTATAATATATTAATAATCTCCAAGTGTTATTTCTCTCATTTAGTCTATCCAATTGCATGGTGCCATGCAACCCAAATGGACCATGCCGGGTCGGGTCAAGTACATACCAGAAATAGTTATGGACTTAGACACCTTATCCAACAGTCTCCCACTTGGATAAGTCTAATAACTATTACTGCAAGTATGACTTCAGGAACCGATCGGCAATCGTAGCTCTTTTCAAGGTTTCTCGGAACTGAGAAGATGATGGTACGCCATTTAAGATAAGTGATCATATAATCCTCTGTTCTAGATATCAGCCGGACAAATACATGGAACATTGTCTTGCTTATTATCCAGCATTTGTTTCCCGATTTCCGATTTGTTTGACATAGAACTTAATTGAACACATCAACTTAGTTCTGACCGGGCCCGGTACATGGGTCAAAACAAAATCATCGAGGGGCCCAGATATCAGCTTCTAATCCAAGAAGGAACATATAAACTTCGACTCATATGTTTGTTCTACCACTCATTGAATTACACACAAGAGCACGATTTATAACATCGAGTTACCAATGCGTTTTCGTACAATCAATGCATAACCAACTTGTAAGTAACAAATCATATCTCTAGGTTTGAAGACTTATACGATATTACCGTCTCACGATCACTCGAGATAGAATTCCATGAAGTGATTCCAGTGAGCGTGGTTTGAGTCCAATGCTCAGAACTTATGAGCACTCATGATTTCTGTAGCCTTGTCCAAGACCTCTACAACCAAACATGACAGTCTTGATTCATACCTACTTCCGACATATGACTGACTGTGGAGGTTTGAATAATATGTTATACCAAACAAAAATTATTCTGGAAGTCAAAACATGCAAAAGAAATATAGTAAACGATCGACAAGAGATAGCAACACCTTACTCATAAATAAAACCTTTTTTTATTCATCATCAAATGTCAATTACACTTTACAAATTTCGAGGTTATCTAACTACTAAATCTAATATCATCCTTCAGCCCTATGCTCCGAGCATGCTGAAGATGCTTAACCCGAGTCAATCCCTTTGTGAGGGAATCTGCTGGGTTCTCATCCGATGATACCCTCTTTGCCACGAGGAGTCCTTCTTCTATTCGATGTCTGATGAAATGATATTTTCTGTCGATGTGTCTGGATCTCCTGTGATCCCTTGGTTCCTTGGCTAAGGCAATAACACTTTCACTATCACAAAAAATTTCCATTGGCTCTTTAATAGCTGGTACAACTCCAAGGTCTCCAATGAAGTTCTTCAGCCATATCGCCTCCTTTGCCGCCTCGCTCGCTGCAATATACTCTGATTCACAAGTAGAATCTGCCACTGTCTCTTGCTTGGAACTCTTCCAAGAAATTGCTCCTCCATTTAGGGTAAGACCCAGCCTGACTGAGAGAGGAAATTATCCCTATCAGTCTGGAAGCTAGCATCACTATACCCTACTACTCTCAAGTCATTACTCCCACCGAGGGTAAGGACCCAGTCCTTAGTCCTTCGTAGGTACTTAAGAATATTCTTTACCGCAGTCCAGTGTGCCTTGCCAGGGTTCCCCTGAAACCTGGTAACCATGCTCAAGGCAAAGGCTACATCAGGTCGAGTACACGTCATAGCATACATGATCGAACCTACAGCCGAAGCATAAGGTACTAGACTCATTTCTGCTATCTCAGCCTCAGTGCTAGGGCTTTGTGTCTTACTCAATTTGGCGTTACTCTGGATGGGCAAATCTCCCTTCTTGGAGTCCTGCATGCTGAATCTTTTCAGCACCTTATCCAAGTAGGTACTCTGACTAAGTCCAATTAGTCTTTTACTCCGATCTCTCAAGATCCTTATCCCAAAAATATAGGCAGCTTCACCAAGGTCCTTCATAGCGAAACACTTCCCAAGCCAGGACTTTACTTCCTGCAGGGTTGGAATGTCGTTTCCTATGAGTAGTATGTCATCCACATACAATACCAAAAGGCTAACTATACTCCCACTAGCCTTGACATACACACAAGATTCATCTTCACTCCTAGTAAAGCCAAATTCCTTGACCTTCTCATCAAAGCAAAGATTCCATCTGCGAGGTGCTTGCTTTAATCCATAGATGGATTTCTCAAGCTTACACACTCTATTAGGGTACTTGCTGCTGACAAAACCTTCTGGCTGACTCATGTAAACATCTTCAGCCAACTTTCCATTAAGGAAAGTGGTTTTGACATCCATCTGCCATATTTCATAGTCATGAAATGCAGCTATAGCGAACAGAACCCGAATAGACTTAATCTTGGCTACCGGAGAAAAGGTCTCATCATAATCCACTCCAGGAATTTGAGAGAAGTCCTTTGCAACCAGTCTAGCCTTATAAGTGTGTACTTTACCATCCATGTCGGTCTTCTTCTTGAAGACCCATTTGCACCATACTGTCTTACGACCTGGTACATTTTCAACCATGTTCCAAACTTGATTGTCATACATGGATTGTATCTCGCTATCCATAGCCTCTTTCCATTTAGCAGACTCGGGGCCTGCCATGGCTTCCTCGTAGCTGTTAGGGTCATCTTGACTTACTAGTGTCCCATCACTAATAAGTGTCTCACCTTCTGCAGTAATATGGAATCCATAGTAATGCTCAGGTGCACTCCTAACTCTCGTGGAACGCCTCAGAGGTACAGATTTGTCAATTGGCTCAACAGGAGTTTCCTCCTCAACTTGAGGGCTAGAGTTTGAAGTTACTTCACCACTTGGTTCTTGAATTTCTTCAAGATCAATTTGCCTCCCACTGTCTCCTTGGCTTATAAACTCTCTTTCTCGAAAGACTCCTCTTCTTGCTACAAAGACCACATTGTCACTAGGTCTGTAGAAGAGGCAACCAAAGGATTGCTGTGGGTAGCCGATGAAAATACACCTCTCGCTTCGAGGTTCGAGCTTATCATGAGTCTCGCGTCTCACGAAAGCCTCGCAACCCCAAATCTTGATGTGGTCTAGTTTAGGTACTTTACCAGTCCACATCTCGTGAGGAGTTTTGGCAACTTTCTTTGTAGGGACTAGATTAAGAATATGGGCGGCAGTCTCTAAGGCATACCCCCAGAATGAGATTGGTAGCGAAGCTCGACTCATCATGGAACGAACCATGTCTAACAAGGTTCGATTACGCCTCTTAGCCACACCATTCAACTACGGTGTCCTGGGAGGTGTCAATTGTGAGACAATCCCACATTCCCTAAGATAGTCGAGGAACTCTGAACTAAGATACTCACCTCCTCGATCGGATCGAAGCATCTTAATGTTCCTGCCCAATTGATTCTCGACTTCCTGTTTAAATTCCTTAAACCTCTCGAAAGTCTCTGACTTATGTTTGATTAAGTAGACATATCCATATCTACTGTAATCATCAGTAAAAGTCAAATAATAACGATTAGCATCCCTTGTGGCATGTTTGAATGGTCCACACACATCCGTGTGTATAAGGTCCAACAAACCTTCACCCCTTTCACACGAGCCTATTAAGGGTGACTTTGTCATTTTTCCAAGTAAGCATGATTCGCAACTATCATCTGACTTTAGGTCAAACGACTCCAAGACTCCATCCTTTTGGAGTTGGCCTATGCGTTTCTTGCTTATATGTCCAAGACGACAATGCCATAATGATGCTTTATCCAGGTTATTATTATTATTAGAATCAATACACAAAACATTATTTCCCAAGTTATCTACAACAGATACAGCTTCATACACACCATCACAAGGTAATGCTTTAAAATAAAAAACATTATTATAGAAAACATCTATAGAACCAAATTCATTATTAAACGAAAAGGTAAACCCTTGTTTGTACAAAGCATGAAAGGAAATAATATTTCTTTCCATTCCTGGCGAGTAACAACATTTATTCAAATCTAAACTAAACCCACTACTTAGCGATAAAGTATAAACTCCAATCTTGGTGACAGGTGAAGCTTTCCTATTCCCCATGATCAAGTTTATTCTTCCTTGCTCCACATCCTCACTTCTTCTTAGTCCCTGCAAGTCACAACAAATATGAATACCACAACCGGTATCAAGGAACCAAGATTTAGAATGGGGTGAGTTATTAGAAATGATAGTGTAAATACCTGCATGGTTGGGTTTGACTTTCCCATCCTTCACATCCTGCTGGTATTTTGGGCAGTTCCGCTTCCAATGAGCCTTTTCATGGCAATAGAAGCATTCAGCCTCTTTTGGGTCAGAAGAAGGAGTGACGAAACCTTTCTTGGTTCCACTTGAAGAAGAGCCATCAAGGGTCCGAGCCTTGGTACCCTTCGAGGATATCTTTCTCTTCCTCCCTCGACTTTTCCCGATTGCCAAAACCGGAGTTGAGTTTGGAGTAGGAGTGATAGCAACCGACTTCCCCTTAAGACCTGTTTCTGCGGTCTTGAGAAGTCCCTGAAGTTTGCTGAGGGTGACTTCTTCCTTGTTCATGTGATATGTCATGCGGAATTGATCATAGCACGATGGTAAAGAGTGCAAAATGATATCTATTGCAAGCTCCTCAGGGAAGTTCACATTAAGCTTCAGCAAACGATCCACACACCTTTGCATTTTCTGCATGTGGCTTGTGACGGATTTCCCTTCCTTCATCATGGTTGTTATCATGGAGCAGATGATTTCATACCTCTCTTGTCTTGCACTTTGATGGTATCTTTCCATCAAATCTTGGTGCATTTCATAAGGGTAGAAATCCTCATAAGACTTTTGGAGTTCCGCTGTCATCGTGGCCATCATGATGCAAGCCACTTTCGTAGCATCCCTTTCATGTGCCCAAAAGTCAGCGATCTCCTGAGGAGTTGCAGTGGTCTCATCAATCTCCTTAAGCTCCTTATCAAGGACATATTCTTTGTCCTCGTAGCGGATAATCATTCTGATGTTTCTGATCCACTCATTGAAGTTGGATCCATCAAAGGTGACTTTCCCACACAAGTTCATAAGGGTAAAGGAGCCATTAGGATTAGAGCCAGAAGCAACATTGTTTGAAGACATCTGAAAGAAAAGGACAAGATTAGTTTAGATATAAGAGAGTCCTTAATAAAACACCCAAATGTAATATTAAGGCTAGGATCCAATCACAATATAATATAACTTAGAAGAGGTATGTCGTAATCTAAGCTATACCATATTTGAAAGGTATGTGAATGACGATTCACCAATTTCCACCACGAAAACCGCAATATTTAAGTATTAGGTTTTTGAATGGTTCTTAGAAATTCCTAGATTCTTTGGGATTCAATGAACTTTTCAAAGGCATGTTTCAATCTCGAGTGTGCCCTCTAGGTTTTGCGACTGGGATGCCGAGGATCACAAAACGAGGTGTGAAGTAACCATGCAAATCACTTGGTACCCTTAAAGTTTATCACTCAATCGATGTGCCGGTAAACCACACACGCTCCACCGATACTATGATAAACCTTAAGTTACCCTTTACCTACCTTGTTAAGTCCAAGTTAGTGTGTTGGTTAACCACACACGCTCCACCAACGACTTAATCAAAGTGTAAAGTGTAATTTCATGGATTAGCACCTTATTCACATTTTCCTAAAGTAACTAAGATTGGGAATTTAATAAAAACATTTAGTTACTTTATAATATTCATCATACTTTGAATGAGAATTTGTAAGTCCTTGTCTTACCCGTTCGGCTAACGACCTTCCACCGGTCAAGCAAGCGGTGGGTGAGAGTGGACACCCATTAAGTCACCATTTTATAGGCAACAACCTTATACCCACCTTATAGACCGGCTTCGTGAATGAGGCGTACTAGCGGTAAGACGACTTTGTTCTTATACATATATATATAATTATTAAATCATAATAATATAAGTATAAGGGTTCAATTTTAACTTTTAAAATTCTAAGGGTTGGAACTAAAGTTTTAACTTGACTTTACTTGTTCCAAAACTTGAGGGCAAGTTTTGTAAACTTTCAAAACTTTTCATTTCTTGTAACTTATGAGTTTAATAGAGTAATAAAATGAAGACTCTTCATTTTTCTAACTCTTGTGTTCTTTTAATGGTTTTTAACTCAAGTGACTTTTGGTTTTCCATAACTTGAGGACAAGTTATGGACTCCATTAAAACACATTATGATCAAGAATTAAACTACCACATAGGTTACAAATAATTCCTATGATCATCTAAACATCATAAGATCAAGAACATGAACATAAGCACTTTCATGAATCAAAACTACACATAAAACTTTGTAATTTTGATAACTAGTTGTTGTAAATGAATTAGCAAGACATTACACCATCTAAAACAAGTTTTCAAGTACCAAAACAGTTTAGGGTAATGTTTCTAATCCATTTCCAGCAACTAAAATCCAAAATCTGCACTCTGTCGACCCTACCCGCCGAGTGCATGAACCTACTCGACGAGTGGGTTGAAGATACAAGTGAACTCGACGAGTCCCCCCATGGACTCGACGAGTCCAGCAGTCAGACAACAAGTTTTTCGACTTTCTTCAACTTTTAAGCACAAATAACAAACAAACAAGCCTAGGCTCTGATACCACTGATGGGTTTTGAGCATTCTAACACTTCCTAAGTGTACATGCAACCCTAATAACCTTGGATCTATGTTTGTCTAATTACCATGCTAAGTTGAATTCCAAGGCTATATTCCTATCTAGCATACATGGGGAACAATTTTAACTTGAATAATAGATAGAATAACTTGCCTTGTTGTTGCTTGTGTTCCTTGAAACCTTGTGAGCCTAGCACCCCAAGTGTGATGCCTCAAATGCTTCACACAACACCAAATGCTCTTGGAAAAACTTATGAGAGAACACACACTTCTTGAAATCGGCGAAGCCCTCTTGTTTTCTTAGTCTAACCGATTTTGGAGGAGAATATGATTCTTATATAGTGTTGACACATCTAGGGTTACACCATGTAAACCCTAATGTGTCATGACTCTTCATTTCCATGACCCATGGGTTTGTAACTCCCATGGAGCATCCATGGAGCATTCTATGGGTAGAACCCAACTTGATAATCCATGGAGCCTCTTAGCCCACTATACAAGATATGGATGATTTACATAATCAACCCATATATTTAATTAGTTCTCTTTTGACCACTTAATTAATTCTAAATTAATTATTGATCAAACTAATCAAATAATATTATTAATATATTAGAACTTATAATATATTAATAATCTCCAAGTGTTATTTCTCTCATTTAGTCTATCCAATTGCATGGTGCCATGCAACCCAAATGGACCATGCCGGGTCAGGTCAAGTACATACCAGAAATAGTTATGGACTTAGACACCTTATCCAACAAGAACACCATAGCTTAATGGTGTGGCTGAAAGGCGCAATCGAACCTTGTTAGACATGGTCCGTTCCATGATGAGTCGAGCTTCATTACCAATCTCATTATGGGGGTATGCCTTAAAGACTGCCGCCCATATCCTAAATCTAGTCCCAACCAAAAAGGTTGCCAAAACACCTCACGAGATGTGGACTGGGAAAGTTCTGAATTTAGACTACCACAAGATTTGGGGTTGCAAGGCTTTCGTGAGACGTGAGACTCGGGACGAGCTCGAACCTCGTAGTGAGCGGTGTATTTTTTTTCATCCGCTACCCACAAACATCCTTTGATTACCTCTTCTACAGACCCATTGAGAATGTGGTCTTTGTGGCAAGAATAAGGGTCTTTCGAGAGAGAGAATTTATAAGCCAAGGAAACAGTGGGAGGCAAATTGACCTTGAAGAACTTCAAGAGTCAAGCGTGAAGGAACCTTAAATCCTAGACATCAACCTAAGAAGGAAACTCCTGTTGATGAGTTCGTACCTCTGAGGCGTTCCACAAGAGCTAGGAATCCACCTGAGCAATACTATGGTTTTCATATTACTGCGGAAGGTTATGAATTTATCAGTGATAGTACACTAGTAAATTCGTATGAGCCTGACAAATTTAGGGAAGCCAAGGCAGGCCCCGAGTCCGCCAAATGGAAAGAGGCCATGGACAGCGAGATTCATTCCATGTATGACAATCAAGTTTGAAACTTGGTTGACAATGTACCAGGGCGTAAGACGGTCGGGTGCAAATGGATCTTCAAGAAGAAGACCGACATGGATGGAAAAGTGCACACTTATAAGGCGCAACTGGTTGCGAAGGGCTTTACTCAAACTCCAGGAGTTGACTATGATGACACCTTCTCACCAGTAGCAAAGATTAAGTCTATTAGGGTTATGCTAGCCACAATTGCATTTCATGATTATGAAATATGGCAAATAGATGTCAAAATCGCTTTCCTTAATGGAAAGTTGGCTGAAGATGTTCACATGAGTCAGCCAGAGGGTTTTGTCGATGCAAATCACCCTAATAGAGTGTGTAAGCTTGAGAAATTCATCCATCGATTGAAACAAACATCTCGCAGATGGAATCTTTGTTTCGATGAGAATGTCAAAGAGTTTGGTTCTTCGAGGAGCGAAGATGAGTCCTTTGTATATGTTAAGGCTACTGGGAGTATAGTTAGATTTTTGGTATTGTATGTGGATGACATACTACTCATAGGAAATGACATCCCAACCTTGCAGGAGATTTAATCTTGGCTTTGGAAGTGTTTCGCTATGAAGGACCTTGGAGAAGTTGCTTATATCCTACGGATAAGGATATTGAGAGACAGGAGTAAGAGACTAATTAAATTTAGTCAACGTACCTACTTGATAAGGTTTTGAAAAGGTTCAACATGCAGGATTCCAAGAAAGGTGACTTACCAATCCAGAGTAATGCAAAAATGAGTACAACTCGGATCCCGAGTACCGAGGTTGAGATAGCTGAGCGTAGTCGAGTACCATATGCTTCCGTTGTAGGCTCGATCATGTATGCTATGACTTGCACTCACCCTGATGTGGCCTTTGCTTTGAGCATGGTCAGTAGATATCAAGGGAATGCGGGGAAGGCTCACTGGACTGCGGTAAAGAATATTCTTAAGTACCTATGGAGGACTAGGGATTGGTTCCTTACCCTTGGTGGGAGTATGAATTGAGAGTTGTAGGTTATAGTGATGCTAGCTTCCAGACTGATAAGGATAATTTCCGCTCTCAGTCGGGCTGGGTCATTACCCTAAACGGAGGAGCGATTACTTGGAAAACTTCCAAGCAGGAAACAGTAGTTGATTCAAATTGCGAATCAGAATACATAGCAGCAAGCGAGGCGGCAAAGGATCCTATATGGCTAAAGAACTTCATTGGAGACCTTGGAGTTGTACCAGTTATTAAGGAGCCTATGGAGATTTTCTGTGATAATGAGGGTGCAGTTGCCTTAGCTACGGTACCAAGGGATCACGGCCGATCCAAGCACATTGACAGAAAATACCATTGCATTAGACATCGGATAGAAGAAGGACTCCTCATGGTAAAGAGGGTATCATCGGATGAGAACCCATCAGATCCCCTCACGAAGGGACTGTGTAGGGTTAAGCATTTGCAGCATGCGAGGCGCATCAGGCTGAAGGATGATACTAGTTTTACAGATTAAATAGCTATTTTTGAAACTTGTAAAAATGTAATTGACATTTGATGATTAAATATAAGTTTTTGTTTATTTATATGTAAAGTGTTGCTATCTTTTGTTAATTGTTTACTATTGTTTCAATTTTGCATGCTTTGACTTCCAAAATAATTACTTTATTCAAACTCTCAACAGTCAGTCATATGTAGGAAATAGATATGAATCAAGACTATCATGAATTGGGCTTGTAGATGTCTAAGGTGTTAGACATAGCAAAAGTTGTTACAACATTCATGAGTGCTCATAAGTTCTGAGTATTGGATTTAACCCCGCTCACTTGTATCACTTCATGGAATTTATCTCGAGTGATCATGAGACGGTAATATCATATAAGTCTTCAAACCTAGAGATATGAGTTGTTGATTATGAGTTGGTTATGCATTGATTGTACGAAAACTCATCGGTAACTCGATGTTTTTAAACGTGCTTTTGTGTATGATTCAACAAGTAGTTAGTACAAGCATATGAGTCGAAGTTTATCTATTCCTTCTAGTCCTTGGAGGAATAAAAGAGATATCTGGACCCCTCGATGATTTTCTTTTGACCTATGTACCGGGCCCGGTCAGAACCAAATTGAGGTGTTCAGTTAAGTTCTATGTCAAATAAATCGGAAATCGGGAAACAAACTGTTGGTTAATAAGTACGATATTGTTCCATGTATTTGTCCGGCTAATATCTAGAACAGAGGATTATATGATCACTTATCTTAATTGACGCGTCATCTTAGTTCCGTGAGACATTGAAAGAGCTACGATTGCTGGTAGGTTCTTGAAGTCATACTCGTAACTATAGTTATTAGATTTATCCAAGTGGGAGACTGTTGGATAAGGTCTCTAAGTCCATAACTATATTTAGTATGTACTTGACCCGATTTGGCATGGTCCATTTGAGTAGCATGGCATCATAACAATTGGATAGACAAAACGAGAATAAGGACACTTATGGTTTGTTAATATATTATATGTTCTAATATATTAATATGAAATCATATTATTTAATTAGTATTGATCAAGAATTAATTTGGAATAAATTTTGTGATTAAAAAGAGACCAATTAAATATATGGCGATTGATTTGTAAATCATTCATTCTTATATAGTGGGTATGGTCCATGATTCACTAGATTGGGCTAGGACCCATTGGGTACTCCATGGATGATCCTGATGGGTTTTAGCCATAAGAACTTTCCTATGTGCGCATGCAAAACCCTAATGCTCGGATCTAGGCTTTCTAATTAAACATGATTTGAATCCAAGACTTCTAATGGCTAATAAGGTTTAAACAACAACATTGAAACAGATCTAGAACCATACCTTTGAGTTCCTTGTTGACCTTGTTGTCTTGGAGCTTCTAGAGTCACAAATGTCACTCCTCTAATGGCTTACAAACACCAAAGTAAGGAGGATGATTTGGGAGAGAGGAGAGGGGAGGAATTTCGACCAGAGGTTCCTTACTTTAGGTTAAGTGTCAAATTCCCTCAGCCATAGGGTCTATTTATACTTGTAGACTCCTTAAGGATTACAGATTAATCCCTAATTGGATAATCTTCTCTTAAGGCTATCCAAATCCATTCCTAGATAACTCATATGGACGATTTTAGCTATCCTATATCTCTTAGAATTCGTCCAAAGCATATCCCAATGGATTTACAGTCTAAAGTTTAACTATCAAACAATTGACAGTTTATACCCCTTTATTTAATTAATCTCTTTAAGTCACCAAATTAATTCCAATTAATTCTACGACTTATATTAATCAAATAACCATATATTATTCTTTATAATATTTACTCTCTCTCAATAAATCATCCCATCAAGTTGCTATGGTGAAGGCAACCCAAAAGGACCATGCACAACCAGGTCAAGTACTTGCCCAATATAGTTGCAGCCTTAGACACTATTCCAATAGTCTCCCACTTAGATAAGTCGAGTAACTATACAAGTACAATTCGGTTTGCAATCGTAGCTCTCAAAGACGCTGTCAAACTCTGATCTAATCAATCTTGTCCTTTAGATAAGGGATCGTATAGTCCTCTGTTAGATATCATGCTGACAATCCTATGGAATGGTTAGTCAAGCATTTAGGTTTCTCGATCTCTGATTTATTCGACATAGAACTTAATCGAACACATCAATTCAGTTCTGACCGGGCCCGACACATAAGTCAAATCAAATCATCGAGCGGCCGAGATATCGCTTTTACCTTCTTAGATAAAAGTTACAGATAAACTTCGACTTATATGCATTTACTTATTCATTAACCAACTATACACAACAATGCGTTTTATAACACCAAGTTACTGATGCGTTTTCGCATTATCAATGTACAACCAATTAACAAATAACAAACCATATATCTAAGTTTTAAGACTATATGATATTATCGTCTTGCGATCACCCTTTTATATCTTATTCCATAAGGTGATTCCAGCAAGCGTGGGTTTGTTCCAATGCTCAAAACTAGTTCATAAGCACTCATGAATGTTGCAGCAACCCTTTGCTATGTCTAACACCATTTAGACATTCTACACACCAATTCACGACAATCTTCATTCATATCTACTTCCAACATATGAACGATTGTGGACAATTTGAACAATTCTATTATTCCTAATAATTTAATTATTCTGGAAGTCAAAACATGCAAAGTGAAACAATAGTTAAACAATTAACATAAGATAGTAACATTACTCATAAATAAAACTCCTTTTATTTAATCATCAAATGTTAATTACATTTATCTATTACGCGTTTCTAATACTATCTAATCTATGCTAATATCATCCTTCAGCCCAATACTCCTAGCATGCTGCAAGTGCTTAACCCTACTCAGTCCCTTCGTAAGCGGATCTGTTGGGTTATCTTCTGATGATATCCTCTTCACTACGAGTTGTCCTTCTTCTACACAATGTCTAATGAAGTGATATTTTCTGTCGATATGTCTTGATCTACCATGATCCCTCGGTTCCTTGGTCAAGGCAACCGCTCCTTCATTATCACAGAAAATCTCCATGGGCTCCTTTATGGCAGGTACAACTCCAAGATCACCGATGAAGTTCTTTAGCCATATTGCCTCCTTCGACGCTTCGCTCGCTGCAATGTACTCTGATTCGCACATTAAATCAGCTACGGTCTCCTGCTTGGAACTCTTCCATGTCACTGCTCCTCCATTTAGGGTAAAGACCCAGCCCGACTGCGAACGGTAGTTGTCCCTGTCGGTCTGAAAACTGGCGTCACTATACCCTCGCACCTTCAAGTCATCACTCCCTCCGAGGACTAAGAACCATTCCTTCGTCCTCCGAAGGTACTTAAGGATATTCTTCACCGCAATCCAATGTGCTCTGCCAGGATTCCCTTGATATCTGCTAACCATGCTCAAAGCGAAGGCTATATCAGGGCGAGTACAAGTCATAGCATACATGATTGAGCCAACTGCAGAAGCGTATGGTACTCGGCTCATTTCTGCTATTTCAGCTTCAGTACTCGGACTTTGAGTCTTACTAAACTTGGCATTACTTTCTATCGGTAATTCTCCCTTCTTCGAGTTTTCCATACTAAAATGTTTTATTACCTTCTCTAAGTAAGTGTTCTGACTAAGTCCAATTAGTCTCTTACTTCTTTCTCTTATTATCCTTATTCCCAAAATGTAAGAAGCCTCTCCGAGGTCCTTCATAGCGAAGCACTTCCCGAGCCAGTACTTAACCTCCTGCAGAGTCAGGATGTCGTTTCCTATGAGTAATATGTCATCGACATATAGAACGAGGAAGCTTACTATACTCCCACTGGCTTTGACATATACACAAGACTCGTCTTCGCTTCGTACAAATCCAAACTCTTTGACTTTCTCATCGAAGCAAAGATTCCATCTGCGAGACGCTTGCTTAAGTCCATAAATGGGCTTCTCAAGCTTACACACTCTATTCGGATGCTTCGGATCCACAAACCCCTCGGGCTGAGCCATGTAAACATCCTCAGCCAACTTCCGTTAAGGAAAGCGGTCTTGACATCCATTTGCCAAATCTCATAATCATGAAATGCGGCAATAGCTAGCATTACTCTAATAGCTTTAATCTTCGCAACTGGTGAGAAGGTCTCATCATAGTCAACTCCGGGAGTTTGAGTAAAGCCCTTCGCAACCAATCGCGCTTTATATGTGTGCACGTTTCCATCCACGTCGGTCTTCTTCTTGAAGATCCACTTGCACCCAACGGTCTTACGTCCGGGCACATAATCAACCAAATTCCAAACTTGGTTGTTATACATGGATTGGATCTCGCTATCCATTGCCTCTTTCCATTTCGTAGACTCCGGGCCTGCCATGGCTTCCTTATAGCTATTAGGTTCATCAAGATTTATTAGTGTACCATCACTAATATACGTGTCCCCTTCGGTAGTAATATGAAAACCATAGAACTGGGGTAGAACTCTAACTCTATCGGAACGTCTAAGAGGTAAGGACTCGTCAATCGGTTCAACCGGAGTTTCCTCCTCGGGTTGAGTGCCAGCGGTAGAGGTTCCTTCATCTATCGACTCTTGAATCTCTTCAAGCTCAATTTGCCTCCCACTGTCTCCTTGGCTTATGACTTCTCGCTCTCGGAAAACTCCTCTCCTCGCAACGAAGACAACATTGTCCTTCGGTCTATAGAAGAGATATCCAAAGGATGTCTGCGGGTAGCCGATGAAAATACATCGCTCACTTTGAGGTTCAAGCTTGTCATGAGTATCTCGTCTTACTAAAGCCTCGCAACCCCAAACCTTGATATGTGCCAACGAGGGAGCTTCCTTGCTCAAGAACCCAAGAAATAGCATGATTAGAATCATTAGATTTAATTTTGTATATACCTGCAAAAGATGGCTTGATCTTTCCTTCTTTGATTGCTTGCAGGTACTCTGGGCAGCTTCTCTTCCAATGTCCTATCTTGTGGCAGTGGTGGCACTCTGCCTCCTTCGGGTTAGAGCAAGGATTAGCGGGATCAACTTTGGTCCCACTAGAAGAGCCAAGACAGGAGCAGCAGGTGGATTGGGAGTTGGTGCAGCAGACAGGAGCAGCAGGTGGATTGGGAGTTGGTGCAGCAGACTTGTCTTTGAAGTTGCTCTCAGCAACCCTCAAGAGACCTTGGAGTTTGCTTAGGGTGACCTCTTCTTTATTCATGTGGTAGGTCATCCTAAATTGGTTGTACATCGGAGGCAAAGAGTGAAGCACCATGTCGATTGCCAAGTCTTCCCCAAAGTCAACATTTAACTTGCGAAGACGGTCGACATACCTTTGTATCTTTTGCAAGTGCACGGTAAGAGATTCTCCATGACCCATCTTAGCGGAGATCATGTTAGTGAAAATCTCGTAACGCTCTTGTCTCGCGTTCTGGTGGTACCTCTCCAATAAGTCTTGGTGCATCTCGTACGGGTACATGTCCTCGTAGGACTTTTGGAATTCGGAGTTCATGGTAGCGATCATGATGCAATGTACCTTCGTTGCATCTCGCTCATGAGTCTCAAAAGCGGTGATTTCGGCCGGAGTAGCGATTTTGGGGTTGATTTTCTCGAGCTTCTCATCAAGGACATACTCCTTGTCCTCATAGCGAGCAATGGTGCGAATGTATCTTATCCATTCGCTAAAGTTCATTTCATCGAAGGTGACCTTTTGGCAAAGGCTCATCAACGTGAAAGAACTAGCAGCAGCATTGTTAGCGTTTGATATCTACAATTAGAAGAGGACAAAGATACATTAGGATAAGAATCCCTAATTATCACCCAATAAGAAAAATTAGGGCTAGGATCCAACAATAACATTTACATATTAGAAAAGGGATGCCGTAATCTAACATGCAAATAAATTGAAGGTAAGTGAATGACGATTCACTAATTCTCCATCACAAAAACCTAAACTATTAGTCCTAAGTGTTTTTTAGAATTCCTAGGTTCGGATGAGATTCATTGAAACTATTCAATGGCATGTTTAAATCTCGATATGCCCCTCTTGTTTGTGACTAGGATGCCGAGGATCACAAAGCGGGTGTGAATTACCATGCAAATTCACATGGTGCCTTCATTGTAACGATCACCTATTCGATGTGCCGGTAAACCACACACACTCCATCGAACTATGATATACAATGAATCACCCTTTGCCACCTTTGCTTAGAACCAATTAGTGTGCTGGTAAACCACACACGCTCCACTAACTTCTTAGCAAGGGTGCAAAGTGTAATTTCATGGGATTGCATCAATTCACTTTTCCTAAAGTAACTAAGATTGGGATGTTTTTAAAAAAGTGTAGTTACTTTGTATTACTTATTTTACTTTTAATGAGAGGATGAGGTTGTCCTATCCTACCCGTTCGGCTAACGACACTCCACCAATCAAGCAAGTGGTGGGTGTGAGTGTACACCCATTAAGCGCCATTTTATAGGCCGCAACCTTATACCCACCTTATAGATCGGCTTCGTGAATGAGGCCTACTAACAGTAGACTAGCATTTAGTTATACATATATATATATATATATATATATATATATATATATATATATATATATATATATATATATTATACTAGTAGTATCATATTAGTATAGGGTTGTATTATAAACCTTTTAAAATCTAGGGTTTTGAAATTTAAGTTGTCTAAATTAAAACTTTTAATCACAAATTCCAATTTCAAAACTTGAGGGCAAGTTTTAAACATTTAAAACATGGAGGATCAAATAACAAATAATTCCAATTAACAATTAATATCCTAATTATCTATATTTGATTTTATTCAAGATTTCTTTGAAAGATAATTACCAAAATAATTAAAATAAGTAATTAATTATCATATAAGGAAATTAAATATTTTATTAGTTGATAAATACCTTTAACTAGATCCAGATAATAGTCATATATATCATAAAATCGGATTTAGGTTGACCTATTATGATTAAGGTAAGTTTCCATAAGATAATTACAAAGAAATCCCGAATCTGGTCATTCCTGACGCCTAGACTCGCCGAGTGCACAAAGGGACTCGCCGAGTCAGGCCTACTCGCCGAGTCCACTTTGAGACTCGCCGAGTCCATGACTCAGAAACCAAAAAAAAAATCGAATTTTGCAGGTTTGTTTCAGTTATTCAAGCAATAATTTAAAGAAAACCAAGCTAGGCTCTGATACCACTGATGGGTTTTAGCCATAAGAACTTTCCTATGTGCGCATGCAAAACCCTAATGCTCAGATCTAGGCTTTCTAATTAAACATGCTTTGAATCCAAGACTTCTAATGGCTAATAAGGTTTAAACAACAACATTGAAACAGATCTAGAACCATACCTTTGAGTTCCTTGTTGACCTTGTTGTCTTGGAGCTTCTAGAGTCACAAATGTCACTCCTCTAATGGCTTACAAACACCAAAGTAAGGAGGATGATTTGGGAGAGAGGAGAGGGGAGGAATTTCGACCAGAGGTTCCTTACTTTAGGTTAAGTGTCAAATTCCCTCAGCCATAGGGTCTATTTATACTTGTAGACTCCTTAAGGATTACAGATTAATCCCTAATTGGATAATCTTCTCTTAAGGCTATCCAAATCCATTCCTAGATAACTCATATGGACGATTTTAGCTATCCTATATCTCTTAGAATTCGTCCAAAGCATATCCCAATGGATTTACAGTCTAAAGTTTAACTATCAAACAATTGACAGTTTATACCCCTTTATTTAATTAATCTCTTTAAGTCACCAAATTAATTCCAATTAATTCTATGACTTATATTAATCAAATAACCATATATTATTCTTTATAATATTTACTCTCTCTCAATAAATCATCCCATCAAGTTGCTATGGTGAAGGCAACCCAAAAGGACCATGCACAACCGGGTCAAGTACTTGCCCAATATAGTTGCAGCCTTAGACACTATTCCAACAGATCCATGGAGGTTAAAACCCATGGATCATGGGGGAAATGAAAAGCCATGCACATTAGGGTTTACATGGTGTAACCCTACATGTGACACACCATATAAGCAACCTCATATGGAGCAAAATTGGCACTAAGACAATAACAATGAGGGCTAGCCTATTTTGAGTGAAAGTGTTCTTCTCTCAAGTTATTCCAAGAGTTGTGGTGTTGTGTGAAACATTTGAGGAATCACATTTGGGGTGCTAGGCTCATAGGGTCTTAAAGGAATCCAAGCTACAACAAAGGTATGTTATTCTACTAGTTTTTTTATATTACAAGTAACCCATGCCATGTTAGTTAGGATGAGAACCTTGGAAAAGTCAAATTTGCATGAATATTATAGAAAACATAGATCCAAGGTTTCTAGGGTTGCATGTACACCATAGGAGTGTTAGAATGCTAAAAACCCATCAAATTGATCCTCTAAGGACATCTGCATTTGTATTGCTAAGAAGAGGAATCATGGATTGTAGAAATGGTTAAATGAAGTAGATGAATCATACTTTATTCCGAAATCAAGTCTTAGAGTTGCACTCCAAGATTGTGCCTTGAGTGACATAATCCTAAGAAAGTTTTATGACTCTTATCAAATGTAGAGTAAAATGTTACTTACTCTTGTACATTGAATTTGGTAAGTTGTGATGTGTTGGATAAAACAAAGATCAACTAAGACCGATTGTCAGAAGTGTTTATCTTTATAAGAAACTACACTAACTCTTGAATATTTGTTTGTCAAGGAATGTTCTTGACAAAGAGAAACTAATATGTCAAGAGTTCATTGGGAGTCTTAAAGATCTTGAAAAGTTTCAAGAACTAATCAAGAATAAACATGTTACTAATCACTAGCACATGACTTGAGGTCAATAACCTATCGTGTTGACATATTTTTGTTTCTATGCCCATTCCAGTTAAAGTTGACTATGCATGTGAGTTCTTAATTGGTTTTATAACAACCTGGAAGCAATGGTAGACCCTCGTGCTGCCGGGGGCATGAAATTAAGATTGAACAAGTTCAGTCTGTATGAGTTTGGATTTGTCACTAACCTTGTCTTGTGGTCATGGTTTTGACAACTTCACATGGATAGGAACACATACACCAAAAAATCTAAGTATCATAAGGTTTCTCTCCAATTCATGAAAATTATTTTGAGGAAACACTTTCACTAAGTAGATTTTAAGGAGATAGAAATTGTGATATTTTCATTCTCAAATTCGATTATGATTACCACATCCCTCTTCATAGTTCAATTTGTGAGAAATGGCAAAAGGTCTAAACATTTGAGACTTATTGTTGTAAGTTCTAAAATTGTTTAGACACACATGTAAGCTATCTAAGGAAAGGTGTATGAGTTTGACAAGCCTAGATAAAGTATTATCGAAGCATCTCATATCCGAAATCTGAAATTTCTTAATGAAATTCAATAAGTATTGACTTCTAGAGGTTCAACTGATTCATGGGTACATGTCAAAGCTAGTGGGAGCATAAGTTTTATGCAAATAAGAATATAATTATTATGCTAGTGGGAGTGTAATTATTATGGTATGTGTTGCAACTTAGCAATGTTAATGATAGAAAACAAATGTTTCAAATTGCATAGTTGCAAGGTTTGAAAAGTTGTTTTGCTATAATTAAAGGAGAGGAATTCATACTTCATTTCAATTCTAAAAGCTTAGATTGAGATTTTAATCAAATTTAGTCAAAGATATATATGAATGTTATGTTGAAAAGATTAGATATAAGGAAATTTCACATATGGAAATATTATAGCAAGGGACTGGTAAAGTATCATGTCTTTATGTGAGACATTATGGATCGTATCCTATATGCTTCGGGTATAGGGTCGATTGCATATAATATAATATTTATGTATTCTGAATTTTCCAAATGCCTAAAGCATTAAGAGGGAAAATGGACTAGAAATGGATATGACTAAAATGATTAAGCAATTGTCGAGGACAATCTGAGGCTTACCAAAGATTGATTGCTCATGGACAATTCGAAGTACAGGGTAAACTTTGGAAGGGCCATATTTAAATATTCTGAAAAGAGGCAACTCTTGTTTAGAAGTGATAGTCAAAATGGGAATATGGAAATGTTTCCATAAGTGGAATTCATTCTTCAAAATCTGTATAAGGTTAGAAAAACTTAATGCAAGAAGGATGTTCAAAAGAATGTACTTTGAATGCGAGACTTCGTTTTGCATGGAATTGGAATACTTTGTAATGTCTGTTGCTAAGTCTCTGTGACTTTTGTGCATAGTAATTACAAGAGGATCATTGCATATAAGTTTAGAATCTAACACATTATAGCAAATGGCAAGAATTGGTATTCTTACATTTACAAAAAGGATTTGGAATTTTGAAATGAGCATTTATTTCACAAAGTAAGGACCATAGGTAAACATAGTGTGCATGCTTGGACCATGGAAAACTATTGTTTTAATTCAAGTATTAAGTTGATTAGTCGAAACATTATACAATGAATAATGTGTAATCAATATGGTGACTAAGTAAAAGGTGTTTTATTTATATTCAAATGTTTTGAGACCATATTGGATTCGATTATTATTGTGTTTTACTTTGCATGTTTTGACTTCCCAAATAACTAGGTTATTCAAACTATCCACAATCGATCATACTTTGGAAGTAGGTATTGAGGCAAGACTATCATGAATGGGTCTTTAGATTGTCTAAAGGCGTTTAGACATAGCACAAC
Source organism: Lactuca sativa (assembly GCF_002870075.4). Taxonomy (NCBI): domain Eukaryota; kingdom Viridiplantae; phylum Streptophyta; class Magnoliopsida; order Asterales; family Asteraceae; genus Lactuca; species Lactuca sativa. The sequence goes on along the minus strand of NC_056625.2, from coordinate 171,974,156 downwards.
TTCGTTGCAGTATTCATGAGTACTCTTGTAATAAGATTTGAGTATCGGATTCAATCCACGCTCATTTGAATCACTTCATGGATTTTATCACGAGTGATTGTGAGACGATAATATCTTATATTCTTGAAACCATGACATGTGAGTTGTAATTTACAAGTCGGTTGCACATTGACATATGTAAACGCACTAGTAACTTGGTGTTATAAAACGTATTGTTGTGTGTGATTTGATGAGTAATTAAAAGAAAGCATATGATTCGAAGTTTATCCGTTCCTTTTACCCTTATAGGTATAAAAGCGATATATGTGGGTCATTCGATGATTTAGTGATGACAGCCCTAAGTGCTTGGCCAAGCCTGGACTGATTTGATTTGTTCAATTAGTCGTTCGTCATAAATCGAAATCGGAAAACAATATGTGTACATAGAGAATGATTATAATCCATGTCTCATGTCCATATGATATCTAGAATGGAGGAATATATGATCTCTTATCTATTGGACGCGTCATTGACTAGGTCAGAGTTCGTCAACAGCTTTTAAGAAGGGGGGTCGTACTTGAAATAATAGTTATTAGACTTATCCAAGTGGGAGACTATTGGATTAGGTGTCTAAGCCCATAACTATAATTGGTATGTACTTGAACCGAGAGTAGCATGGTCCATTTCGGGTTGCATATCACCAGGACAATTTAATAGGATGGACGGTTGAGTAAGAGGTTAATTATGATTTATTCATATACTGTAAGTTCTAATATATTAATACGAAATCATATTATTTAATTAGTATTGATCAATAATTAATTTGGAATTAATTATGTAATCAAAAGAGACTGATTAAATATATGGGGATTGATTTAGTAAATCAATAATTCTTATAGTTTGGGCCAATTGTTATTTAGGATGGGCTAAACCAATATGGTAGTCCATGGATAGTCCATGGAGGTTTAAACCATGGAGCCTAAGTAATATGAAAGGTCACGGGCATTAGGGTTTGCATGGATGTAACCCTATACTTTGCCACATTATAAAAGGACTTCCTTAGCACCCAAAATCGACCACTAGAGTTCTTGGAGTTCATTAGAGCTGGTTTTGGAGCGAGCAACATCTCTCTCAAGTTCTCCTTTGTCCTAGGTGTGTTGTGAACCGTTTGAGGCATCACACTTGGGGTGCTAAGTCCTTAAAGGCCAAATACAACATGTTCTACAAGCTACATAAAGAGGTAAACTCCTAACTAGTATTTTATGTTGTTTATGTCAATTGTATGCTAATTGTAGGCGTAATGCTTTGGAAACAATATTGCATGTATAATTAGAGAAAATATAGATCCAAAGCATTTAGGGTTGTATGTGCACCATATGATGTAGTAGTATACTAAAACCCAAAAGGAAACCACGACAAACAGAGCAGACATTCAAGACATTCCTCCCGCAGATTCCGCCCGTTCGTCAAAGATGATCCAAGAAGCAACATGTCGGAAGTACACGCCGTAGAAATAACCCCACAGCGGACAGAGAAGGAAAAAAAGCAAATAATGTGAATACCACAAGAGCAAAACACACGACACCGGAGAATGTGCGATACTCAAAAGAGAAGTAGCAGACAATAAATTAAACGGATACATAATAGAAATAACAAGGACCATACGGTCAAAGTTCAAAGCTGACCAAAAAGATGGAAGAACCCGAAAGGAAGCAAGCAAACAACCAATCAAAAAAGAGGAGATTTTCACAATAGAGAGCCACAAGGATCAAGACAACTACCAATGGCCGGACAAAGGTGATGCGATCCCACCCGGAGGCACTCTAAACATCAGTTTCTCGCCATCAGACCCGCGAGTGCCCAACTAGGACCCAACAGATCCAATCATAATATATGCCATGGTCATACAGTAGAAGACCCGGTAAGCCTTAGTCGAAGGAGGTAGCAGCATCGATATCCTCTACGAACACTATTTCAAGCAACTCCCACCATGCTGGAGAAGGAACCTGAAACCCCCAGCCCAAGCACACCTCATTGGCTTCACAGGACACAAGTTGTGGCCATTCAACACCATAAACTTACCATTGACTATAATCAAAACCGATGGGAAAGAACAAGTAACCAGAATAATTGAGTTCTCAATAGTAAAGGAAAGGTCCGATAATGATATAATTCTTGGGCACCCGACTCTTTTTCAATTATAGGCTATCCCATCGACAATACATTGCACAGTCAAGTTCAGAACAACCAAAGTTTCAGCAACGGTCACAGCCATTAACACACTAGCAAAGCCAATCTAGGCAATCGTCGTGTGGGCCACGGCGCGCATCCCAAAAAGAAGATGGACCTTAATACTCACATCCAAAACGGTAAAAAATGAGGAGAAAGACACCCACACCTCTGTTAAGAAGAAAAAGCGCAACCCCTGGCATGTAGCCCAGAGGGGGAAGGGTGCGGTAGCAACAACATTACCATGCTAGATACATCGCGTATTGTTATTATGAACACCAAGAAGGGTTGGGTACCACTAAGCATACCCACGCGCCTTCGCGAAGTGAAGACACAAAGTACTAAGAAGAAGCCTGACAGAAAACTAAAGCAGGTGATCGTAAAAGCCGGGGAGGGAAAGATAGGGAACCACCATGCAAAAAAAGATACGGATAGGAGGCTACCAGCAACAACAAGAGCCCTCAATTAGTCGAAGCTTTCCCCAGGATGGCACTTGGTCCAAAACCCTGTGAAAAATAGAATCAATAACAACAATGCAACAACAAATAACACGAAACCTCCCAAAGACACTAACCAAACAATCGGCACTAGATAATGGAAGAGATTGAAAATCGTCTTTCGAAGGATGATTGTCTCAGAAATAGCCAGTCACGTGAACACAATCATCAAAGAACTTGTAAGCATAGGAAAGGCACAAAGTAAGAAGGAACAAGAAGAAGAAGAAGAACAAATCCCGATGACCTGGGAGCCCTAGGGAGCAAGCCAATGGTCCTAGCTTGGAAGGAATCAGGAGAAGGCGCTATGTCAACACACTCCCATCGGATAATCACAGCCCAACTAGCTAGTACAAGACCTAGAAGTAGAATAGTGTTAGCTATCGAACCCTCGATACCTACCTAAACGATGTAGGTGTCTCCAAGACATCAAACAAAATATATATGCGATGAAAATTTAGAATGAACAAGTATCAATATACTTTCGTACAAACAGAAAACAAAAAAGGAATGATCATCCGTGCCACATAACAATAAAATCATGGACGAAAACAAAATTGCAAGCCTCAAGGGCTCATAATTTCCCCTTAACAAACATGTCAACAAGATCAGTAGAGGCGCAACTCCTAATCATGACAAACAAGAGGCTTTAAAGGATCATAACCTTCCCCTCAAAACATATAAACTCCCAGACTTCGAGGTGACAATCTCAGTATGGTTTAGATGACAAGGGCCATAGTGCAACTCTCCTTGGCCCGACGCACAGAAAAAGGCTCTAAAACAAAGACCTTTATCTAACAAAAGGACGTTCCAACGAAGCAAGCCAGCTAGGGTCCGCACCTAAAAGCCAACCAAAGCCTCACACTATAAGGCTGGGTCAAAGATGGCCAACATAAACATCTGGGAAGAATTCAAGCCAAAGATGGCCAACATAAACCATCAAGTATAAGGACATCACAAAACAATAGTGTGATAGACCAAAAGAAATGGAATTTAACATATAAAGAATAAATTGTCTACCCAGAGAACCCTCAGGATTTACACAAAGACCACGTGGGGCCAAAGAAAAGCAGCGAAACATTGTTTAAGTACCAAACAAACATAAACATTATCTTGAAATATTCAAAAAAGAAATAAAAGCCATCACTTAATAGGGGAAGCACCAACATGAAATGAGCCACCTTCGACCTGACTATCCTTGGCGTCAGAGTCACTACACAATTGGAAAAGGCCTTCCATGTCAAGCTCACCCAAGCGGAGGTAAGAGGCAAAGTCTATCTCTATAAACGCTTTCACAAAAGCATGCATCGCCTTAGTATGCTCTGTGGTAGCAACTGCCTACCTAGAGACAAACTTCCAAGTAATGACTTGTTCCTGTACCTCCTTATTGCTATTCTCCACACCAAAGACCATGCACGCCATCTTCATCCTGTTGAACCCCATTGCAAACTCAGAACTTTCAACCACCTTGTCCACCAAATGGACAATTCCTTTCTAAAGCAGCCACCCTAGATCATCTTCCACGCTCTTCATCCTCGCCACCTCTTACCCCAACCGCCTATTAGCGCGATCCACCTAGTCTTAAAACGTGTTCTTATCTTCCACCAACACCTCTATACGCTGGGAGAAATGTTCCACTGACCCATCCAAAGCAACGACCTTGTCCTCTAGAGATCAGAACGAGCTCGACAGAATTGGGATCGCCCTGATGAAGGTGAGATGAAGTGGCAACAAAATGTGAACCAACCTGGGCAGCCGCATATAAGAGACTGTTAGAAATATGAGAATTCGAGAAAAGCTCCAAGGCCTCGATGGTGGCAGGGTGAAAAGTATGACGACCCCAATCGTATGCCACCATGTGCTAGGAAAGGTGAGATTCTCGATTTATCCTTTACCTGGGTATGTACAAGGTCGGCGCTGTCGGAGGGATAGGAATAGAGCCCTCAATAGGGTTTCCCCTAGCCAAAAGTCGAACTGGTGAAATAGGAGTGCCTTTATGACCAACTTTCTGGTATACATCAAAAACGCTTTCGGCAGCAGTATCAATTGATTCTTCCTTGGGGTCACGGGGTAGTTCTGTCGCCCCTTCTTTCATCCCCTCCGACTGTTTCAAAGTGTCTTCATCGGGGATATCCACAACTATCGTGTCTTCCCCCAGAAGGAAATCCACGTTCCGTCTCTTCAAAAGACGATGCCCCAAGGAGCTGGCCTCGGCAGACTCCACTTGTGGAGATTACAACCAGGAAAGTCGTCGTTTAGAAACCGTGCAGGTCCTATACTGGACTAACCCAATCGAAGGCTCCTCACCCTCGACATCAGAAGGAAGGAGGTCTTCATGAGAAACACCACCAACAAGTGCATCAACCAGCACCTGGCCAACAGGTGAATCGGACCCATACGGACAAACGACAGGAGGAACGCCGAGAGCCAAAGCACGGTCAATACCGATCGCATGATGAAGCGTCTCAACCAAGGGCACCTCCCAGTATTGTAGGATACCATGAAAATGGCTCCTTAATACCATCTAAAAGAGAAGCATCCTCTCATGACCTGCAAGCAAGGAAACGTCCAAACACAGTCAACACAACACATATGTGAGAGTATATCAAAGGGGGGAGGGGGAAGGAGAAGTGATTACCTTCTTTCTCGACATAGAACTGGGCATCATCCATCGGGTCCTCTATGCAACACTTATCCCAACCGCATCAAGCATGTGGTCCTCCTAATCCTCGACGTTAATGCATATGGTCTACAACACTTGTGGTACGGTGGCACTGGAACCCGACAGTTCTACGGTGGCACTGGAACCCGACAGTTCAGGAGCCCTGCCAAAGAAAGTGGTCAAGCGAGGATAGCCGAAACCAACAAAATTATGGGTCACCAAAAGCTACCGATCCTACTAGTTCTTTTTCGAAGATTTTTGATTGATGATAAAGACATGAACACCCCTCCCTTGGGAAAAGTATGAGGGCCTGACTAAGTGGAGGAATTGAAGAAAGCCTTAAACACCCATAACTGTGGCAAAACTCCAAGGGCCTTACAAGCAAGTTCGAAGTCGACGATCTTGTTGACGGCGTTCGGAGTCAGTTCGTCCACATGGAGTTTATATTGACGCATAATCTCATCAAAGAAATCCATCTTCGGAAGCCTCATCCCCGCCTCGAAGATCGGAATCGGAATTCCGATCTTCCCCTCTGGTGGACGAGAATGATGGCCCCCTTTCGAGTGGTATTCTATGCCATGCTCGAGAAGAAACCCAAACCACTCTTACATACTCGAAAACTCACTCAGGGAAGGAACGATTCCAGTGTTAGAAGAAGCTATTGCTTGAAAAGAAATAAAGAGTAGAAGGAAATGAAAATAGGAAGTGGTAGATGTGAGGGAAACTAGGAAAAAGGGAACCGACTCAAATAAGGAAGTTTTAACTACAAGAATGAAGCCCAAGCGGTTGTGATGATGAAAACTGTCTGGACAGACGCCTCTGTCACATCAACTACGGCCAGAAAACCATCCCTGTCGAACGTGTGTCCAGATCTATGCTAGAACTACTCAACTACTCTAAGAAAATGCTTACATCTACTAGTCTAGGGGACTTGTTGATGTATCCCACCGGGAACCCCTCAAAGATAACAGAACTACTAGTTCGACAGACGGATCGACCAAGGAACAACCCGTGACTAACGTCGGGCCTTCGCCCACGCCTTCGAGACCCCGTATCCGTTCCTTCGTGCCCAAGCACCAAGGCTAACGTTGAAGACAAAACAATACCAAGAGTGCCCCACAGCGATAGGTGTAGTGTTCTGGACGCCACTTCTAGCAGAATCTTCACAAGTAGAGAACAACCACCCATGGAACACGATCCTCCAATCAAAATCCATTAACCCATGCCAAACCTAAAACGTTAGAAGATACTGTCAGTGATCTGTTCCACCTAACTACATGTATATAAGGCACCCTTATCCCCAAGAGAAGGGCCAAGATCTAAAACCCTTCAACACCCTCTTTATGCTTTAAATCCACTCTCTCTCAGACTCTCACTGACTTGATCGTCGTAGCCTCGTTCCGGGACAACCTCCCGGACGATGACTGACGGTCCTATTTTCTTTCTTGTGATTCCCAGGCTCTTCATTTCCACCCCTTAGAAAGACGGAGTTAAGTGGGTAACATATTACAACAAGCATCAAGGATAAATGAAGCACTTGGAAGCACATGTGAGCATCAGTAATCATATCAGATCATTTCGAGTTAGACTATAGCATCTGAAAACGGAATGATGCATCATCTTATGCGCCATAAAAGATGACGAATCATTGGTAGCAGAGTGTGCCAGATTTGGCATAAGGTGCTCCATCGTGTGTGTCATTGTTATTATTCATGAGGAGCTCTGAACTGTTGATATGTTGATGATGTTTTGAGTAAATGAAAGGATGCACCACTAATCATCATCATGCACCACTTGACCATCATGATGCGTCATTAGAAGACATGATGTATCATACAGGTTCATGATTCATGGTGCACCATTTTGGCTCTTTGTTTTGGAAAAAAAATTGATAAACTATTTCGTAACTAACTTAGTAAGTGTGGTGTGATGTTTTAGATAAAAGAATGAAGTAGGTTGTTGAACCCGAGGTTGTTGCATGCGGTACTTCCACGTTTTTGCTTCCGTAAATCTTTGATCATTGAATAATTAAAGAGAATATTGATTTTTTTACTCATATATATATGTGACAACTCGAAAATTTTTTCTTTGAAAGCTCAGTCAGTCAACTCAACTGAGTGTGAGACTCATTTCTGCTATCATTTAGCCTTGTTTAGAGTCTGTTCAAAGGTTCGTAGCTCAGTACATTCAAGCCTTGAGTACAGGATTGGGTCGCGTACACTTCTAAACCAACAAACAAGCCATACACTCCATTTGAGGGAGTGTATGGCCGTACACCCATGCTGGGCCATACCCACCCCTCCCTAACTATGTTATCCCTTCATTTCTCCTTCATTCTTGCATTTCACCTCAAGAACACTAGTGTTTTCTCTCAATTATCATCCCGATTTTCATCCTTGATCTTCAAAAGTTGTAAGTGTTCTTTCCTTGATTTGTTGTTACACTTCATCTCCTAGTTACACTCTGTGATTTCATCCATGGAAATCATCTTTTGACTAGATCTTCAAATCTCACCTAGGACACACACTTGTTCTTGGTGATTTTGAGCCCTTTTGAGCCTCCAAATCGGAAGTACTCTTTCCTGATCTTAGATCTTGTTAAGAACACTAGATTAACACCTTAAAAATGCCTAGATCTTATGAACATGAGGTGTGTATGGCCGTACACCCATGTGTAGTCGTACACTCCTCAAAACACCCTTAAAGGGGCTTCAAAGTGCATTCCTAGCTTCAACACTTGAAGAGAAATTATCCCACAAGTATTTCTACCCTTGGAAAAGGTTTTTGTGCACTTAGTACCATGAGTGTACGGTCATACACTCCCTGGCCGTACACTCTTCATAGTGGCCGTACACTCTTCATATTGGCCGTACACTCCCTTTTAGTGAATCACATGTAATTCCAACACCTGGTTAAAGTGTTTCCTAGTCTCGTGAGGTGTTTCCTTGCATTTGGTTGCTTCTAAACACTATATTTATGTCAATATATGCCATTATATGTCATTTAGGACTCGTTAAGTCCCGAGACTTCATTCGTGGAACTTCTCATCCTTACGCGCATATTCGTTTGAATGACCAACATAAGGTGAGTTCATACCCCGTAATGAATCTTTTAACTGTTTTAAATGTTTTAAGGGGGGAATAAAACTTGAACACAATGATAATTGTGTAAATGTTTGTTATAAACATATTTTAAAAGATTGCTTATGTCTTTTGTAAGTAATCAAAACATTTCAAAAACTCTTTTAAAGTTATGTTGCTTTATAGTTTAACAAAACTCCATTTTAAAGTACAAGCACAACTTAGTAGTAAAATGAGTCTTTTCAGTAACAGTTCAAGTAAAGACACTAGTAAACTATAAGGGGTATATTTTAGAGGTTCAGTTCATAATAGATACTAGAGCATACTATAAAGAGAAACAGGGAGGCAGATACACTACATCAGAGAGACATACTATACACCATACATGATAACAGAAGGAACATACTAAGATACTATAATAGAACGAACATACTAAGATGCTATAGCATGAGAACAACTACAGGATCTAATTATACCAATGAATCACTAACTCATTGTTCTAAACAAAAGGTGATAGTTAAATCGGGTATACATGATCGTACAAATTTAATGTGAATTAATGCGGCCTAGCAATTTGTTTGCGGAGGTCGTGTTTGGTCCCTAAAATCTCTTGTAGGGAGAGCATATAGTATGGGTACTATCCATCACATTATGACCTAAATAAAACATACACGTTTTAAGGTAAGCAGTACGTCAGGATGTCAATTTAAAAGACAACTGTGTACTTACATTTTCACATTACTTTCATATTGTGACAGTACCACTTGAAAGTTAATGCAAACTATTTTCGAGTCAAGATAGTTATAAACTAAGGAAAACTTACAACTTTTCAAACGACAAACAGAACAGTCGGGTCTAGTACATTCAGTAGAAAGGGACCTATAATGCTAACCTTATGATTCCTTAATGTATACATTAAGGGATATATATATATATATATATATATATATATATATATATATATATATATATATATATATATATGTAGATATATATTAATAGGATCTGATAGGTAATAGGATGTGTGCTTTCCGCTTCATTTCCTGTTCCTTGTTTGGTTGTGGGCTTAGAGCGGATTCACCCAGCCTATTATCAATTCGATCTTAGTTAAATATATGTTCCGTATACATTAAGTCATCATAAGGGGTATCATGTATGGGTCAAGTCATGGGAAACTAATTCAATGCACTATTTTCTAGTATAAAACATACTTTTCAAATCAAAACATTTGGTATACAAAACTAGAAACTTACCAGTAAAGGGTTTAATCCATTTTATTAAACCAATATAAACTTAAAGGACCTTAGGTGGTTAACTCTATAGTACATTAGTTTATATATATCAGGTTTATATATAATCAATACCTGATAGGTAGTTGGATGTGTGCCTTCCGCCTCATTTCCTATTCCTTGTTTGGTTGTGGGCTTAAGGCAAATTCACACAATTAACTATCTTTTCGATATTAGATTATATATAGCTAGTATAAACTAAGTGATTATAGAAGGAACCACTGTAGTTACCATTTTTATTATAAGAAATAAGGGTTTTCATAAAGAATCTTTTCATCAAATATAAAGGAACTATTACAGTTAACTCCGTGAGTACCAAATAAATACGCCTGGGTTATATACAACGATGATCTAAAAACCAATGGGTTGTGTGCCTTCCACCTCATTTCTTGTTCCTTGTTTGGTTGTGGGCTTAGGTCAGATACACACAACCAATGGGCTGTGTGCCTTCCGCCTCATTTCTGGGTTTTATATATCTTGTATCCATTTAGTACTCATAGAAAGGATTATAGAGTCACTTTAACTTATCTTTCACCAAAGCAGGAAATATAGGATTTTATGGAGGAATAGGCAAACTTTTTCTAAACAAAACTTACAACTTACTACATCTTACTAAGCTTTCTACAACTTACTTACTCATACTGGGAATTCAGAAGATGGAGTAGTATAGCTCCAAGTCTTGTTTTGTTATTTACATATGTATTCTATGTTGTGTGAACACATACTTTGTAAACACATTCTTTCTAATGAAATGATTGTTCACTACATTGATTACTATGATGCATGTCTTGTCATACTAAACATGACGTCCTCCACCCCAGAACGTTTTTGTCGTTCCTGTTTTGGGGTTTGACAGATTGGTATCAAAACATTGTTTATAGTGAACTAAGTATATCAACCGATAAAGATATTCAAGTATAAATACAATGGAACTTAAGTTCTCTGAATAATAATATATTTTAAGAGTATAACAATAAGTTATAAAAATATACCTACTTGCTTATACATATATACATACTAGAACAACTATCACAAGAAGAACAGAACAGAAGTATTTAAAGGTTGAACACTGCGGTCAAACCTGGACAATTATGTAATCATATCGAGGATCAATATAGTTTGATCAACTATATTCATTCGAGATGTGACTCACATGTGTTTGGGAGTGATGTGGTGTTGCAACAGTCTTAAAACTCACCTAACGCTAAGAGAATTCTAGATCAAGTACATAGAGTTAGAATACTATAGGAGTATTCTATGACACGATAACAAGTTTAAAATATACTAAGTACATTACATTAAAATACTATAGGAGTATTTTAGGCACTATATAAATAACTTATGTGATAACTTAAAAGACCCTTACGGATAGGTCTATTGTCACACCCCAAAACCAAGAACGGCGGAAACGTTCTGGGGCGGAGGACGTCATGTTTAATATCAACAACAATGTAAAGTAGTAAACAAGCAACAACATCATCCATTGCATTAATAAAATAATTATTATACAATTGTATTCTGTCAAATTTTGATAAACACTAAAGCATAAATCAAAATGAAAGATAAGTCATGAATAAGCTTCATCTTCCTTTCTCCTTGCATCGGTACCTGTCTATGATGACCTGAGGATACAAGTAATTTTGAAAACGAGTATCAGCTTTAAAGCTGGTGAGATCATAAGCATTTAGTGTCTTAATTTGTATGTAAGTATATGTAAGTCTATGCATTGTAAGAATTTGTAAATGTATATGAATTGTAAGCGTTTGAAAAACCCTAGAATCCCTATGATTCCTTCTAGTATGTGAAGGTGTCTTCTACCAAGACCTAACTGTTCTGTGTGTGTGTCTCTTGTAAGAGTATGTGTTTTTCCAAAGTATAACTATCATTATCCAAAAATATAGTTTGTACAATTTTGTTTAAGTGAGGTCATCACTAAAATATGTACTGGAAAAATTAACGTAGTACTAAATCGTAGCTCTAAAAGGGCTACTATTTATCAATAGATAAAAACTACATTACTGTGCTTCCTATGAAGAATTCACTAAGTGAATGTAATAGGAAGAAATGGTACTATGGTGTAGTGTCGAACTACAACCGTACCTATTACCTTAAGTCTAGGGTAATATTTCCAAGTACCACAATATTTGGATATATATATATATATATATATATATATATATATATATATATATATATATATATATATATATATATATGAGTATATATATCAGTACACCGATACTCAACTTGCCTTATTTGAGGGATAAGGTATAATGTGATGTCTAGATCCCAGAATGTTTCGCTCCCCTATCAGAGGGATTTTAGGACCTACTCACGACCCCTGCATGAATGCAAGCCGTGGGCATCCACATTACTATGATCATGTATACTCGATATACCAATCACAATTGTAGTGTGATTTATCAGTATAGTTAGATCCTGAACTGGTTCTGAGCTATAGCCCCTAGTGACGTCTGTTCTATGTATATGTATATGTATATGTAAGCGTATTCATGTAAGTGTGATCATGAAATTGTACACTGGTGTACTGAAATGTTCTACGTGTGCTAGCTGAAATATGTGTTCTCTCTATCTAGCAAGTATTGTTACGTAAGCGTTCTAGTATATCTGTATATGTATTGTTTCTAGTATATCTGTATATGTATTGTTTCTAGTATATCTGTATATGTATTGACTCATGAATGAACTGACTCATTGTATGATATCGCTTTCTAGTACTGGTTCTAGTATCTTCCTGAACTACCCATATGGTAGCTTACTAGTAATCTAAGTAGTACGTATGGACGTGGATGTATACCCTTGCTACCCAAGGGCATAGAATGAACTGGAAGGACCTTTTATGACTTTATACGTATTCATGATATATAACAAATATTTAAACGACTTTCGGACGAGTATCCGATATCCCACCAGACCACATCTCAAGCGCGAAAAGGAAATAGGGTGGATAGCCTTCCTAAGCCTTTTAAACATTCCTTATATAACTATACATATAGAGGCATGCAATTTTATAATATCAAAGCATAAATAAATTTAGTAACATTTGAAATATAAATATTAGTCTAAAGAAAGATCGACTTGATGTCAATCTATAAAACAATTTGAAGGCATAAGTTGATAAAACAGTATAAGTACAAAGAACATTTGTTTGAAAACACAGTTGTAAATGAGTTTGAAATATGATGACAGAGTAAGAAGTACAGTGTAATAAGTAGTTGAAAACATATAAAATTTTTTATAAAAATCTTTTGAAGGAAAACTATTTGGTAAAACGGCTAATGAGTAGCCAAATCTTTTGAATGCTGTATATTAATCACATGTGATTGATGTAATAAGTAATATAATCCAACTTACTAATCACATGTGATTGACCTAATAAGTAGCATGATTCTACTTGTATCCCCCCCCCCCCATAAAACATTTGAAATAGTTTAAAACATTAGTTAAGGGGTATGAACTCACCTGCAGTATGTGACTGGAAATGAACGGGCTGTTATCGTACGGAAGGATCGGACAAGTGCTTGGTGTCAAGTGATGACTTAGACACACACAATGATCCTAATTACATATGAAGACATATGTATATAAATAATTAGTGATTATAACACTAATTATACAAGTAACAACATTTAAGCGCGAGGACAACACTTTTGGTCGAGTGCTAGGAGGCAAATGGGTTGCAATAAAGGAGTGCAATGCCCCTAATGGAAGTTTAAGGTCAAAAGACCATAATCATTAGAGTTTACGGCCCAGGGGAGCAAGCTCCTGGCCGTAAACTCTCAAACAAGCCATGAAATGGAGTTTAGAAGTACTACAACTTTGGAGGGGAATTGTTTCAAGGCTAGGCAAGCGTTTAAGGCACCATATTGACTCCTAAGGGGAGTTTACGGCCCAAAGACCCTTTTCCCTTGGAGTTTACGACCGTAAACTCCCTTGGGAGGGTTCTTATTGTCTTTTCAAGTGTCTAACAATTCTAGGAACAAGTCTAGGCTTCAATACTTGGATTAAGGGAGGTTTAAGGCACTAAATGGGACCATTTGATGGAGTTTACGGCCATAGAACTCTTTGGGTCGTAAACTCCCTCACACATGAGGTCCTAAGAATGTTAACTAGTCCATATCTCATCTAAGTACTTGCCCTAAAAGTTTCTTGGCCTAAGGAAGTGTTTAGGGTGCCCTTTGACCCTATTTAAGGAGTTTACGGCCAAAGAAATACTCTTGGCCGTAAACTCTCAAACACTTATGCTTTTTATGTGTTTTCTAGGTCCTAAACACATTAGGGTACATGCCAAAAATGAATACTAAGCCTTAGGAAGAGTTTAAAGGCATTTTGGAACCTAAAACTTGGAGTTTACGGCCCAAGGAGTTTCTTGGCCGTAAACTCCCTTATAGAAATGATTTCTAAGGGTTTTGATGGCATAAATCAAGAGTGTAAAGCTTCTAGGTGTTTGTTCTAAGGCTAGGGATCACAAGGCACTCATTTGTGCCCTTTACTTGGAGTTTACAGCCCAAGAGGTTGTTCCTTGGCCGTAAACTCCTCAAACTACTTGCTTTTGATTTTTTTCTAGCCTCCAATGATCATACACTAGGTCCTTAGTTAGTTGCCTAACACGGAAATGGGACTATGTGGCCTTTAGGCTTGATTTTGGAGTTTACTCCCCAAGAACGTCCTTGGGCGGTAAACTCCCGGATCTTGTGTTTTGGACATGAAATCAATGTTATAAAGCATATAACAAGTATTAAAACACATTTAGGGAAGTAGACTCACAATCTGGGATGAAAACCCGAAGATCCGTGAGAGAGTATTTGGCTTTTCTCTAATTGGAAATCAAATAATGAACCAATTTGGTTCAGAATTCTATTTATAGTCCAGAGATTTTTGGCAGAAAATATTTCTATTCTCGGAATGGATTCTAATGACTTAGAGTAATGGATTTACAGTGTTGCACAAAATCCTAGTGCAACCACTCTCCTAATAACTCCTTAGGGGTAAAACCCTAAAACTGCCAAACTTATTCCAAAAGTTTGAATTCTCACTGAAACTGCTCTACTTCTATTGGATTGATGTGGTTTGATTTGAATGGAAAATTTCGGGTTGTCACATCTATAATCTTGCATTGTATACTCCCAAGGTTATATATAATTGAGGTTTTATAGACTTAGAATTTGTTATCTACGCTTCATTTCATGTTCCTTGCTTGGTTGTGATTTTGGAGTAGGATTAATTATTCGAAGGTCTATTTAATCTTGAATTATATACAACTTGTATACATTGTACAATTATAGGAGGACTCTGTAAGGATCACCTATAATGTTTCACTTAAATCTCATAGATTCTCTAGTCACATCCATTCTCGCATGACAAACCCAAATAGATGTAACCACTTCCTTATAGTAGGCAACAGAAGAGTCAAGGAGGAACAAGAGCAAGTTCAAGAGAAGTTTTCAAAGAAGGATCAACCAAAATAATCAAAACGCCTTAATACGTCACACTAATAAATAATAATCTTGGTTAACTTAAAGAGTTAGTGGAAACACTGCTCATCCTATATGTTAGGATTATTTTCCTTACATGAAATTGGTAACAGTTATTCAGGTCACAGATATTCATTCGAGGATAGCCATTTCTAATTCATAAGGTTTATTCGGTATAGACTCATTTATGAATCATTTACAGAACCCTGTGGAAGTCAGGACCCGATACCCTCAGAACTAGGATAACCTTTTCTTTCAGCTTTCGACTTTTATCCATTGCTATAGACTTATTCCCATCTCATCTTTGTATTCTTTGAGCAAAGATGCCTCCTCGTAGATCAATCAGAAGCACTTCTCCGATAACTCCAACTCAAAGACCACTACCTTCGTCACAATTCAATACTGCTGCTCTTCAAGCAGCGATATCCTCCGCAGTGGCAACTGCTGTGGCTCACTTCGGCAAAAGTGGTACCTTCGGATCTGGTAGCGGTACCCACTTAGCCAACCCCGGAGATTCTCGCGGACAACCAAGGGAGTGTTTGTATAAGGACTTCATTAATTGCAAACCCATTTCCTTTTATGGAAATGGTAGAGTCATCGCTCTGATGCGATGGTTCGAGAAAACAGATTCGGTCTTCGCAATCTGTTCGTGCCCAGAAGGGAGCAAAGTGAAGTTTGATGTCTGCATCTTCTCCGACAGAGCCCTGACATGGTGGAACAGCCATGTTAAGTCACTGACCTTATCAGTGACTAACTCAATAGGTTGGGAGAACCTAAAAGAGTTAATGTTGGAAGAATATTGCCCGTTGGGCGAAGTTCAAAAGCTGGAACAAGAATTATGGGAGCTCACGATGGTTGGCTCAGACATAGTGGCCTATACTGACAGATTTAGTGACCTAGCAGTGTTATGCCCCACCATGGTTAACCGAGAGAGCAAGAAGATAGAAAGACACATTTGGGGTCTAACTGTCCCGATCCAAGGAGATGTGATGTCTTCTAACCCAGCCACATTTGATAGTGCTAAACGTTTGGCTCAGTGACTCATCGACCATGGAGTTTGCCATGGTGTAGAAGTCCCCGTTCCCGATCCATCAAAAGGAGAGGACTACAAACGGAATTCGGAGAATACTAGGAAGAAGTGAACAACAAAGGAAACCCCACAAGAGTAACAAACGAGTACCATGTACGCCGCTACAACGCCTGCTGCTCCAGCACCTACCAGTCGGTATGCTGGAACCCTCCCGAAGTGTGGGAAGTGCAACTATCACCACACTGGAGTATGTCGGGAAATGCAGTGTCTGAACTGCCACAGAAAGGGACACACAGTTCGTTTCTGTAGGACACCGGCTCAACCGATCTCCCAAGTCCCCAGTGTCGAAGAAAACCAAGCCTGTTATGGTTGTGATGAGACTGGACACTACCAGAGGGATTGCCCGATAACAAAGAACTCAGGAGCTGATGAACGAATTCTGATGATCACCGTAGGAGAATCAACCCCGAAGTCGTCAACGAGCAGCGGTACGTCTTCGATCTATGAATTATTTTAAAAATAATTAATTTATATTTATATAAGATTAAAACTTGGGGGTAAATATTTAAAAGTAACTATAATAACTCACCTATGGAAACAAGTCATAGGATTCAAGAGAACTAAAAGATCCGTTCAGAGAAGCTATTATGGCTTAGAATATACATCAGGGTTGTGCATTGCTAAGACGTTGCAGACTTAGAGTGAGTGATTCCGCCTTAATTCCTGTTCCTTGTTTGGTTGTGGATTTGAGGCAGAGTTACTCAGTCGACTATCTTATTCAACTTAATTGTTCATAACTTGTATATGACAGGCGATCGTAGTGGTACCAAGGAGGATCATAGTATAAACTATCGACACTAGTTATCAAAACACTTCCATTTTGTATGTACTCGCTCATCGCGGTACGATACGGGGAAGTGTTTGATGGGTTTTAGCGATAAGAACTTTCCTATGTGCGCATGCAAAACCCTAATGCTCGGATCTAGGCTTTCTAATAAACATGCATTGAATCCAAGTCTTCTAATGATTAATTAGGTTAAATAACAACACTGAAACAGATCTAGAATCATACCTTTGAGTTCCTTGTTGATCTTGAGGTCTTGGAGCTTCTAGAGTCACAAATGTCACTCCTCTAATGGCTTACAAACAACAAAGCAAGAAGGATGATTTAGGAGAGAGGAGAGGGGAGGAATTCGACCAGAGGTTCCTTACTTTAGGTTAGATCACGAATTCCATCAGCCATAGGGTCTATTTATACTTGTAGACTCCTTAAGGGTTACAACCTAAACCCTAATTGGATAACTTAGACTTTAAGTTAATCCATATCCTTTCCTTGATAACCCTTTGGACGATTTTGGCTTATCATAGCCCTAGAAGTCGTCCAATCCTATATCAATAAGGATTTACAGTCTAAAGTTTAACTATCAAACAATTGATAGTTTATACCCCTTTATTTAATTAATCTCTTTAAGTCACCAAATTAATTCTAATTAATTCTATGACTTATATTAATCAAATAACAAATATATTATTCACTATATTATTCCCATAATATATTAGTAATATTTACTCTCTCTTATTAAATCATCCTATCAAGTTGCTATGGTGAAGGCAACCCAAAAGGACCATGCACAACCGGATCAAATACTTGCCAAATATAGTTACAGCCTTAGACACTATTCCAACAGTCTCCTACTTGGATAAGTCTAGTAACTATACAAGTACAATTCGGTTTGCAATCGTAGCTCTCAAAGACGCTGTCAACTCTGATCTAATCAATCTTGTCCTTTAGATAAGGGAACGTACAGTCCTCTGTTAGATATCATGCTGACAATCCTATGGAATTGTTAGTCAAGCATTTAGGTTTCTCGATCTCTGATTTATTTGACATAGAACTTAATCGAACACATCAATTCAGTTCTGACCGGGCCCGGCACATAAGTCAAATCAAACCATCGAGCGGCCGAGATATCGCTTTTACCTTCTTAGATAAAAGTTTACAGATAAACTTCGACTTATATGCATTTACTTATTCATTAACCAACTATACACAACAATACGTTTTATAACACCAAGTTACTGATGCGTTTTCGCATTATCAATGTACAATTAATTAACAAATAATAAACCATATATCTAGGTTTTAAGACTATATGATATTATCGTCTTGCGATCACCCTTTTATATCTTATTCCATAAGGTGATTCCAGCAAGCGCGGGTTTATTCCAATGCTCAAAACTAGTTCATAAGCACTCATGAACGTTGCAGCAATCCTTTGCTATGTCTAACACCATTTAGACATTCTACACACCAATTCATGACAATCTTCATTCATATCTACTCCCAACATATGAACGATTCTGGACCATTTGAACAATTCTATTATTCCTAATAATTTCAATTATTCTGGAAGTCAAAACATGCAAAGTGAAACAATAGTTAAACAATTAACATAAGATAGTAACCTTACTCATAAATAAAACTCCTTTATTTAATCATCAAATGTTAATTACATTTATCTATTACACGTTTCTAATACTATCTAATCTATGCTAATATCATCCTTCAGCCCAATACTCCTAGCATGTTGTAAGTGCTTAACCCTACTCAGTCCCTTCGTAAGTGGATCTGTTGGGTTATCTTCTGATGATATCCTCTTCACTACGAGTTGTCCTTCTTCTACACGATGTCTAATGAAGTGATACTTTCTGTCGATATGTCTTGATCTACCATGATCCCTCGGTTCCTTGGTCAAGGCAACCGCGCCTTCATTATCACAGAAAATTTCTACTGGCTCCTTTATGGCAGGTACAACTCCAATATCACCGATGAAGTTCTTTAGCCATATTGCCTCCTTCGACGCTTCGCTCGCTGCAATGTACTCTGATTCGCACGTTGAATCAGCTACGGTCTCCTGCTTGGAACTCTTCCATGTCACCGCTCCTCCATTTAGGGTAAAGACCCAGCCCGACTGCGAACGATAGTAGTCCCTGTCGTTCTGAAAGCTGGCGTCACTATACCCTCGCACCTTCAAGTCATCACTCCCTCCGAGGACTAAGAACCATTCCTTCGTCCTCCGAAGGTACTTAAGGATATTCTTCACCGCAATCCAATGTGCTTTGCCAAGATTCCCTTGATATCTGCTAACCATGCTCAAAGCAAAGGCTACATCAGGGCGAGTACAAGTCATAGCGTACATGATTGAGCCAACTGCGGAAGCGTATGGTACTCGGCTAATTTCTGCTATCTCAGCTTCGGTACTCGGACTTTGAGTCTTACTCAACTTGGCATTGCTTTGTATCGGTAGTTCTCCCTTCTTTTAGTTTTCCATACTAAAACGTTTTAGTACTTTCTCTAAGTAAGTATTCTGACTAAGTCCAATTAGTCTCTTACTTCTTTCTCTCACTATCCTTATTCCCAAAATGTAAGAAGCCTCTCCGAGGTCCTTCATAGCGAAGCACTTCCCGAGCCAGGACTTAACCTCCTGCAGAGTCGGGATGTCGTTTCCTATGAGTAATATGTCATCGACATATAGAACGAGAAAGCTTACTATACTCCCACTGGCTTTGACATATACACAAGATTCGTCTTCGCTTCGTACAAATCCAAACTCTTTGACTTTCTCATCGAAGCAAAGATTCCATCTGCGAGACGCTTGCTTAAGTCCATAAATGGACTTCTCAAGCTTACACACTCTATTCGGATGCTTCGGATCCACAAACCCCTCTGGCTGAGCCATGTAAACATCCTCAGCCAACTTCCCATTAAGGAAAGCAGTCTTGACATCCATTTGCCAAATCTCATAATCATGAAATGCGGCAATAGCTAGCATTACTCTAATAGATTTAATCTTCGCAACTGGTGAGAAGGTCTCATCATAGTCAACTCCAGGAGTTTGAGTAAAGCCCTTCGCAACCAATTGAGCTTTATATGTGTGCACGTTTCCATCCACGTCGGTCTTCTTCTTGAAGATCCATTTGCACCCAACGGTCTTACGTTCGGGCACATAATCAACCAAATTCCAAACTTGGTTATCATACATGGATTGGATCTCGCTATCCATTGCTATCTTTCCATTTCGCAGACTTCGGGCCTGCCATGGCTTCCTTATAGCTATTAGCTTCATCAAGATTTATTAGTGTACCATCACTAATATACGTGTCCCCTTCGGTAGTAATATGAAAACCATAAAACTGGGGTAGAACTCTAACTCTATCGGAACGTCTAAGAGGTAAGGATTCGTCAATCGGTTTAACCGGAGTTTCCTCCTCGGGTTGAGAGCCAGCGGTAGAGGTTCCTTCATCTATCGACTCTTGAATCTCTTCAAGTTCGATTTGCCTCCCACTGTCTCCTTGGCTTATGAGTTCTCACTCTCGGAAAACTCCTCTCCTCGCAACGATGACCACATTATCCTTCGGTCTATAGAAGAGATATCCAAAGGATGTTTGCGGGTAGCCGATGAAAATACATCGCTCACTTCGAGGTTCAAGCTTGTCGCGAGTATCTCGTCTTACGAAAGCCTCGCAACCCCAAACCTTGATATGTGCCAACGAGGGAGCTTTCCATGTCCACATCTCGTGAGGTGTTTTGGCAACCTTCTTGGTAGGGACTCGGTTAAGGATATGGGCGGCAGTCTCTAAGGCATACCCCCAAAAAGAGATTGGTAGTGAAGCACGACACATCATAGAGCGAACCATATCCAATAAGGTTCGATTACGCCTTTCTGCCACACCATTCAACTGCGGTGTCCTAGGAGGCGTCAATTGTGAAACTATTCCACACTCCTTGAGATAATCGTGGAATTCAAGACTTAGGTACTCTCCTCCTCGATCGGATCGAAGCATCTTGATTTTCCTGCCCAATTGATTCTCCACTTTATTCTTGAACTCTTTGAACTTTTCAAAGGTTTCTGAATTTTGCTTGATTAAGTAGATATACCCATATCTACTATAGTCATCGGTAAAAGTCACGTAGAAGCGGTTCCCATCCTTCGTGGTTGACCTAAACGGTCCACATACATCGGTATGTATTAGGTCCAATAGACCTTCGCCCCTTTCACATGTACTCGTGAAGGGTGACTTAGTCATCTTTCCAAGCAAACAAGACTCGCATGTGTCATCTTCCCTAAGGTCGAATGACTCCAACACTCCATCCTTTTGGAGTTGGGCTATGCGTTTCTTGTTGACATGTCCAAGTCGAAGAATCAATATTCAAAACATCATTTCCTAAGTTATCAACAATCATAACAGTTTCATATATTCCATTACATGGTATAGCTTCAAAGTAAAAGACACCATTTGGATAAGCTAAAATAGAACCATTCTCATTATTAAAAGAAAATCTAAATCCTTGTCTATATAAACCATGAAATGAAATGATGTTTCTAGCCATTTCTGGTGAATAGCAACAATTGTTCAAATCTAAAACCAAACTATTCCTAAGCACTAAAGAATACACTCCAATCTTGGTTACAGGTGACGATCTTCTGTTCCCCATGATTAGATTAATCCTTCCTTGCTCCACATCCCTACTTATTCTTAGTCCCTGCGAAAGATGGCTTGATCTTTCCCTCTTTGATTGCTTGCAGGTAATCTGGGCAGCTTCTCTTCCAATGTCCTATCTTGTGGCAGTGGTGGCACTCTGCCTCCTTCGGGTTAGAGCAAGGATTAGCGGGATCAACTTTGGTCCCACTAGAAGAGGCACCATCTCGGGCTTTCACCTTGCGATAGTTCTTCGATGAAGCTTTCCTCTTCTTTCCCTTTCCTTGACCAATAGCCAAGACAGGAGCAGCGGGCGGATTGGGAGTAGGTGCAACAGACTTGTCCTTGAAGTTGCTCTCAGCGACTCTCAAGAGACCTTGGAGTTTGCTTAGGGTGACCTCTTCTTTGTTCATGTGGTAGGTCATCCTAAATTGGTTGTACATCGGAGGCAAAGAATGAAGCACCATGTCGATCGCCAAGTCTTCACCGAAGTCAACATTTAACTTGCGAAGGCGGTCGACATACCTTTGCATCTTTTGCAAGTGCACGGTAAGAGATTCTCCATGACCCATCTTCGCGGAAACCGTGTTAGTGAAAATCTCATACCGCTCTTGTCTCGCGTTTTGGTGGTACCTCTCCAATAAGTCTTGGTGCATCTCGTACGGGTACATGTCCTCGTAGGACTTTTGGAATTCGGAGTTCATGGTAGCAATCATGATGCAATGTACCTTCGTTGCATCTCGCTCATGAGTTTCAAAGGCGGTGATTTCGGCTGGAGTAGCTATTTCGGTGTTTATTTTCTCGAGCTTCTCATCAAGGACATACTCCTTGTCCTCATAGCGAGCACTGGTGCGAATGTATCTTATCCATTCGCTAATGTTCGTTCCATCGAAGGTGACCTTTTGGCAAAGGCTCATCAACGTGAAAGAACTAGCAGCAGTGTTGTTTGCGTTCGACATCTATAATTAGAAAAGGACAAAGATAGATTAGAATAAGAATCCCTAATTATCACACAATAAGAAAAATTAGGGCTAGGATCCAACAATAACATTTACATATTAGAAAAGGGATGCCGTAATCTAACATGCAAATAAATTGAAGGTAAGTGAATGACGATTCACTAATTCTCCATCACAAAAACCTAAACTATTAGTCCTAAGTGTTTTTGAGAATTCCTAGGTTCGGATGAGATTCATTGAAACTATTCAATGGCATGTTTAAATCTCGATATGCCCCTCTTGTTTGTGACTGGGATGCCGAGGATCACAAAGCGGGTGTGAATTACCATGCAAATTCACATGGTGCCTTCATTGTAACGATCACCTATTCGATGTGCCGGTAAACCACACACGCTCCATCGAACTATGATATACAATGAATCACCCTTTGCCACCTTCGCTTAGAACCAATTAGTGTGTCGGTAAACCACACACGCTCCACTAACATCTTAGCAAGGTGCAAAGTGTAATTTCATGGGATTGCATCAATTCACTTTTCCTAAAGTAACTAGGATTGGGAAATTTTAAAAATATGTGTAGTTACTTTATATTTCTTATTATACTTTTAATGAGAGGATGAGGTTGCCCTATCCTACCCGTTCGGCTAACGACCCTCCACCAATCAAGCAAGCGGTGGGTGTGAGTGTACACCCATTAAGCGCCATTTTATAGGCCGCAACCTTATACCCACCTTATAGATTGGCTTCGTGAATGAGGCCTACTAACGGTAAGACTAGCATTTAGTTATACATATATATATATTATTCTAGTAATATCATATTAGTATAGGGTTGTATTTTAAAACTTTTAAAATCTAGGGTTTTGAAATTTAAGTTGTCTAAATTAAAACTTTTAATCACAAATATAAATTTCAAAACTTGAGGGCAAGTTTTAAACATTTAAAACATGGAGGATCAAATAACAAATAATTCCAATTAACAAATAATATCCTAATTATCTATATTTGATTTATTCGAGATTTCTTTTAAGATAATTACCAAAATAATCAAAATAATTAATTAATTATCATATAAGGAAATCAAATATTTTATTAGTTGATAAATATCTTTAATTAGATCAAGATTGCAGTTATATTTATCAGAAAAACGAATTAACATTGATCTAATTAGTTTATGGAAAGTTTAGATAAGATAATTACAAAGAAATCCCGAATCTGGCCATTCCTGACGCCTGGACTCGCCGAGTGCACAAGGGGACTCGCCGAGTCCACCTTGAGACTCGTCGAGTCAGTGACTCAGAAACCTAAAAATCGAATTTTGCAGGTTTGTTTCAATTAATCAAGCAACAATTTAAAGAAAACCAAGCTAGGCTCTGATACCACTGATGGGTTTTAGCCATAAGAACTTTCCTATGTGCGCATGCAAAACCCTAATGCTCGGATCTAGGCTTTCTAATAAACATGCGTTGAATCCAAGTCTTCTAATGACTAATTAGGTTAAATAACAACATTGAAACAGATCTAGAATCATACCTTTGAGTTCCTTGTTGATCTTGAGGTCTTGGAGCTTCTAGAGTCACAAATGTCACTCCTCTAATGGCTAACAAACACCAAAGCAAGAAGGATGATTTAGGAGAGAGGAGAGGGGAGGAATTCGACCAGAGGTTCCTTACTTTAGGTTAGATCACGAATTCCATCAGCCATAGGGTCTATTTATACTTGTAGACTCCTTAAGGGTTACAACCTAAACCCTAATTGGATAACTTAGACTTTAAGTTAATCCATATCCTTTCCTTGATAACCCTTTGGACGATTTTGGCTTATCATAGCCCTAGAAGTCGTCCAATCCTATATCAATAAGGATTTACAGTCTAAAGTTTAACTATCAAACAATTGACAGTTTATACCCCTTTATTTAGTTAATCTCTTTAAGTCACTAAATTAATTCTAATTAATTCTATGACTTATATTAATCAAATAACAAATATATTATTCACTATATTATTCCCATAATATATTAATAATACTCTCTCTTATTAAATCATCCTATCAAGTTGCTATGGTGAAGGCAACCCAAAAGGACCATGCACAACCGGATCAAATACTTGCCTAATATAGTTACAGCCTTAGACACTATTCCAACAGTGTTAACATCAAAGGGAAAAACAGAAAGCACAAGAACAATTACGAGGTGTACATTGTCGTACACACTAGCGGTACATCATCATATAACAAGCGTTTCTTTCAAATCGGCCAAACTTTGTTCAGTAAAGATTTTGTTACTATCATTCGTCATGAGTTTGCGTGGTCATCACCATACTAAGTTCATATGTTCCCAACGCCTCGACCTTCAAGTTCGCAAAACCTTCGTCATTCGTAACGACAGCCCGACCTAAACCTCAGTTTGGTCTTTTGTATTCTAAACCCCGAAGTACTCGTGCGAAGAATACTTTGAGTGTGAGACTCATTTCTGCTATCATTTAGCCTTGTTTAGATTCCGTTCAAAGGTTCAAAGCTCAGTACATTCAGGCCTCGAGTATAGGATTGGGTCGTGTACACTTCTAAACCAACAAACAAGCCATACACTCCATTTGAGGGAGTGAACGGCCGTACACCCATGTTGGGTCGTACACACCCCTCCCTAAGTATGGTATCCCTTCATTTCTCCTTCATTCTTGCATTTCACCTCAAGAACACTTGACTTTTCTCTCAACTATCATCTTGATTTTCATCCTTGATCTTCAAAATTTGTAAGTGTTCTTTCCTTGATTTGTTGTTACACTTCATCTCCTAGTTACACTCTTTGATTTCATCCATGCAAATCATCTTTTGACTAGATCTTCAAATCTCACCAAGAACACACACTTGTTCTTGGTGATTTTGAGCCCTTTTGAGCCTCCAAATTGTAAGTACTCTTTCCTAATCTTAGATCTTGTTAATAACACTATATTAACACCTTAAAAATGCCTAGATCTTATGAACATGAGGTGTGTAAGGTCGTACACCCATGTGTGGTCGTACACTCCTCATAACACCCTTAAATGGGCTTCAAAGTGCATTCCTAGCTTCAACACTTGAAGAGAAATTGTCCCACAAGAATTTCTACCCTTGGAAAAGGTTTTTGTGCACTTATTACCATGAGTGTATGTCCGTACACTCCCTAGCCGTACACCCATGGCCGTACACTCCCTTTTAATGAATCACATGTGATTCCAACACCTGGTCAAAGTGTTTCCTAGTCCCGTGAGGTGTTTCCTTTCATTTGGTTGCTTCTAAACGCTATATTTATGTCAATATATGACATTATATGTCATTTAGGACTCCTTAAGTCCCGGGACTTCATTCGTGGAA
This sequence comes from Lactuca sativa, assembly GCF_002870075.4. Taxonomy (NCBI): domain Eukaryota; kingdom Viridiplantae; phylum Streptophyta; class Magnoliopsida; order Asterales; family Asteraceae; genus Lactuca; species Lactuca sativa. The sequence continues at coordinate 171,948,110 of NC_056625.2, read as the reverse complement.
CTTCTCATCCTTACGCGCATATTTGTTTGAATCACCAACATAAGGTGAGATCATACTCCGTAATGAATCTTTTAACTGCTTTAAATGTTTTAAGGGGGGGGGGGAATACAAGTTGAACACAATGATAATTGTGTAAATGTTTGTTATAAACATCTTTCAAAAGATTGCTTATGTCTTTTATAAGTAATCAAAACATTTCAAAAACTCTTTTAAAGTTATGTTTCTTTATAGTTTAACAAAACTCCGTTTTAAAGTACAAGCATAACTTAGTAGTAAGATGAATCTTTTTAGTAATAGTTCAAGTAAAGACACTAGTAAACTATAAGGGGTATATTTTAGAGGTTCAGTTCATACTAGATACTAGAGTATACTATAAAGATAAACCGGGAGGTATATACAATACATCATAGAGACATACTATACACTATACATGATAACAGAAGGAACATGCTAAGATAATATAACAGAACGAACATACTAAGATGCTATAGCATGAGAACAACTATAGGATCTAATTATATGTGACAACCCGAAATTTCCATTTTGTACGAACATTAACTATTCAGTAGAAGCTAGTCCTGTTTCAATGAACTTCAGACTTTTCCGAATAAGTTTGTGTACATTAGGGTTTACATTTAAGGAGATATCAGGAGAGGGGATGCTCATGGGTTTGTGAAACTTGAGCATTTCAACACTTCATCATGTTAAAGTCCAATTCCAGAATAAAATATTTTCTGCCAAAATATTTCAGGACTATAAATAGATTTCTGAACTAAATTATTCATTATTCACATTTCCAACTAGAGAAAAGCCATATTCTCTCTCACGGATCTTCGGATTTTCATCCCAAATCATGAGTCTACTTTCCTAGTTGTGTTTTAATGCTTGTTATATGCTTAATAACATTGTTTGCATGTCAAATATGTAAGATCCGGGAGTTTACCGCCCAGGAACGTTCTTGGGGAGTAAACTCGAAAACGAAGCCTAAGAGCTATCTAGTCCCATTTCCTTGTTAGGTAGCTAGTTAAGGACATTATGTATGATCTTTTAAGGCTAGAACACAATCAAGAACACTTAGTTTTAGGATTTTACGGCCCAAGAGTTTCTTGGACCGTAAACACCAAATTTCAAGGGCTTAAAGTGCCCCAAACACTCGTAAGACTTTAAGACAATAACCCTCTATTACTTGTAGCTTGAATGGGGAGTAAATAACATCAACATCATCCCTAAAGGGGAGTTTATGGCCAAGAAATACACTTGGGCCGTAAACTCCAAGTAAAGGCACCAAAGTGTGCCTAAAGTCCCCTTTAGCCTTAAACAAAAGTCTAGAATTTATCCTTTGTGTGCAAGAGCCTTAAATGAATTAAAACACCCACCCCATAGGATTTTACGGCCGTAAACTCTAGGGGATATGGTCTTTAGGCCGTAAACTCCTCAAAGGAGCTTTCTAAGGCCCTAAACTACCTAAAGGATTAAACCACCAATGCTAGGCTTATTCTATAATTCATTTAAGACTTCAAAACACCCAAAACCACCAAGTCAAGAGTTCACGGCCGTAAACTCAAGGGTTTACGACCGTAAACTCCAAAGGTGGGGTTTTTTGGGTGGTAAACTCATATACAAGGTCATTTGGGGCATTAAACCCCTTTAGCCTTGTCCCGTAGCAACTTAGATGCAACCATTAGGACCTATAACACTTATACAAAGTGTTTGCATGTTCCTGAGTGTCCCAACTTATTTCATTAAGTTATTATTTCGCTAATTAGTTATATATATGCTCGTTATATGATAACTAGGCTCGTGCGTGTGAACAAGTCTCCGTTTGTCACCTAGCACGGTATCCGACACTACAATCCAAACCGCTCACCACAAGTGAGTTCATACCCCTTTAATTAACCTTTGAAATACTTTTAAAAGTTTTAAATACTTTATGGGGGGATACAAGTTCAATTCTTATAGTTTTGGAAATCAATCACATGTGATTGCATTAATCACATGTGATTAATAACTAGAAAACCAATGATTTTATCACTGTTCAAATTGTTTATCAAACAACTTTACTTCAAACTGTTTTACAAACTCCTTTCTTATTAAATAATCTTATTTAAACTTTATTATACTTCTTATAAATTGCATGCCCATATATGTATAGATATATAAGAAATGTTTAAAGGGCTTAGGAAGGCCATCCGCCCTATTTCCTTTTCGCGCTTGAGATGTGGTCTGGTAGAATTTTGGGTAGCCCTCGGAGGGTCGTTTAAATATTAATTAAACATCAAATGTACATATATAGACATAAAAGTACTCCTTTATTCATACGTATCAGTACATCATTAGTAAGTTACCATCGGGGTAACACAGGATCATACTACTACAATTTCTAGATCAACGAGTCAGTTCATTCATGAGTCAATACTTATTACTAAGAGTACATATACAACTGTACTAGGACTAGAACATATACAACGATACTAGAACAAGTAACATTACATTACATATACATGAATACGTTAACAATTGTGATCCACTGTATGGGATCATGCCTTAATTGTCATGACCCGAGTTCTAGCCAGAGTCTCTTGGAGGGAGAGCGTGAGTTTGCGTATAGATCTATACTGGATTGACTATCCTACACCTTGCTGCTAGCTACAGCAGGACCGGCAGGTCTGCAGGTGCCAAACGTCATATCTTATTTTCGACTATACGTTGTCGTTGTTACCAGTCTATAGTATGGTGCAATTTATCACATAATACCTTAATATAAATCCGGTTTAAGGTAGTTAGTACAGCAGTAGTTCCTATAATACAAAACTACAGTACTACAATGATTTACCCATTACATATTTTTAGTGATTATTTCACTTAAACATTAATGTACAAACTATATTTTGTTAAATGATAGTTACACTTGGGAAATTACACACTTTTACAACAAACGAGCATACAAAACAGTTAAGCCTTGGTAGAAGGCTACTTTAATAGAAAATATAGATTTTTCTGAGAGATTCAAACTTTTACAAACACTTACATACATTTTACAACTTATACTTGCGACAGGTTCAAACGTTTTGATAACAAACACTGACACTAAAATACTTATGAACTCACCAGCTTAATGCTGATAAACTCTTTCAAAATAACTTGTATTCTCAGGACATCAGTAGACAGGTACCGATGCCAGCTTTTGAGAAGATGGAGAGTATTCAAGACTCATCATATTATTTTGTTTTACATTATTTTGGAGTCTATAACTGTACAGAACACGCTTGTATTAAAATTATATATTTAATGCAATGGATGATGTTGTTTGCTTATTTACATTTACTGTGTTGTGATACTTTACATAACGTCCTCCGCCCCAAAACGTTTCTGCCGTTCTTGGTTTTGGGGTGTGACAGATTGGTATCAGAGCATTGTTTATAGTGAATCAAGTATATCAAGCCATAAAAGATATACTAAACTATAAACCCATTAGGGATTAAAGCACTCTGACCAGGAGTCTATACTTTAAATATTAAAATATTTAATTAAGTATACTAGTCTGCATTCATACTAAAATCAGTGTCACAATGACAAGAACAAAAGTATTACGATTGTTAAATATCACAAGTGAGCTCGGGGATGTATGGTCAGTCCTGGGAATGGCATAGCCTGATCAACTATGCTGGTCCGAGGAGTGATTAGCACATGACTTAGAATGGTTGTGATGTGTTAACAAGTCTAAAAAAAAACTTACCAACAATACCCCAAGAAGATCATTAGAACTTAAACTTAAAATACTATAGGTGTATTTTGTACTACTATTTACATGTATACTATATTCTTCTACCTCTCTTCTCGCGTAGATTTAAATGGTTGGATTCCATCACGGTGACCCGTACTTTCCAAATGAAGGCAATGCTGGGTGGATCGAAGAAGAGCCCGAAGATGAGCATCCAATCCCTTTGGATGATCACCTCGCAGAAGGCTTTTCTGATGGATCTGACTCCGAGCCTGAAGTCAACAACCTACCACTAGTAGGTCAAGCCCCGAACAACAACCCCCGACCAGCTTTTCCAGGTCCTACTCCCTTGTGGGCAACCAACTTGAATCGCTGGAGTGACGAACAAGGTCAACCCTTACCATACTTTGGGGACTGAAGTTTTTACAACGTCAGTGAAAGTGGTTCTGCTGACCGAGCTCTGCCCGTCATTATCCGCAGAATAGCTCGTAATGTTGAGCAAGGTCGAGCAGCCATCGACCGGGTCATGGATATTGATGCCAACTCAGGTGTCAACACAGTCCGCATCCGCCGTCTTGAGGAAGACATGGAACGGACCCGGAGAACCAATGAAACCCTACAGCAACAGCTGGCTGCCTCCCGAGCTGAAGTCTTGGAACTTCGAGCCCGCCAGAGGGCTCAGGAGCGACACCTTCAAGAGGTGTTTCGTCAAGTGTCAGACCTCAGGGCACGCCCGAGGAATTCCTATCGCCGTTAGATGATGTCTAGTACATCTCTGTCCTTTGGTTAAGGAATAGCCTTTAACATCTGTGCTCTAAGTAGCACTTGTCTGTAAAATATTCCTAACTTTCAGTACTCTAATTAGGAATCTAAGAACTGTCAAACTTTTATGTATGGTATGATGTAAGACCTACTGTTAGGTCAATTTTCCCTGAACTTATTACATCAGTAATACCAGTATTATTGACATCTAACTAATCTGTGGGAAAAATATGTACATTTGTGTTTTCCTACGAATATTCCTTGATGTGATCTCAAACACTCATTCAACTGTTAGTCTATGGTTAGTTAGTCCATGTGTCACTCTCACGTTGCTTACAAATTGATTCTTACCATTTTTCTTACCTTTATAAACTTATAGCTGAAAGATGCCTCCTCGCAAGTCTCCCTGGAACAACCCTTCACCTCCACTACCTCCTCCGCCTCCGGTCATCGATATTGCAGCCCTGAATGTTGTCGTAGCTGCAGCAGTGGCAACTGCCATGGCTCAGTATCACTCATCTGATGCCAGCAGAGGTGGAACCCCTGTTGAATCAATCCCGGTTGAAACCCCTGTACGCTCGAGAGAGTGCTCTTACAAGGATTTCACCAACTGCAAGCCGAAGTCCTTTCATGGAACCGGCGGAGTCATTGCCCTCTCGTAATGGTTCGAGAAGACTGAAGCGGTCTTCGAAATCTGTTCATGCCCTGCTTCGAGCAAAGTAAAATATGCCGCATGCACCTTTGAGGGAAAGGCCCTAACATGGTGGAACGGCCATGTTAAGGCACTAACTCTAGTGGTGGCGAATGACATGGGTTGGGAAACCATGAAGGACTTCATGATCGAGGAATATTGCCCGAGGGGCGAGATCCAAAAATTAGAACTGGAACTATGGAGCCTAACCATGAAAGGCTCCGACGTAGTCTCCTATACCGCCAGATTCAGCGAACTGGTGGCCCTCTGTCCCAATATGGTTCCCACTGAAGGGAGAAAGATCGAAAGGTACATATGGGGGCTAGTGCCTCCGTATCAAGGGAATGTCCTATCATCTAAACTTGCTACCTTCGACAGTGCCAAGCGATTGGCACAGCGACTCATTGACCATGGAGTCAAAACCCCTGCAACCACAACAACCCTAGCCTTCTCAGAACCCTCCAAACCCGCTGATACAAAGCGGAAACTTTGGGAGGAAAGGAAGAAGACGAAACGAGCTGCCAAAAAGCAACAAATTGTGGCAGTGCATGCCGCAATAACCCCTGCTGCTACTACTACTACTCCGGTGGGACAGTATGCTGGAAGTTTGCCCAAGTGCAACAAATGCAACTACCACCACAATGGCCCCTGCCATGAAATGCAGTGCTATAACTGCCACAGGAGAGGACACACAGTCCGTTTCTGTAAATATCCGGCAAAACCGATCGCCCAAGTCCCCGGCTCTGGCGTGAGCCCGACCTGCTATGGATGTGACGAAGCAGGCCACTATAAGAGGGACTTCCCCAAAGCAAAGAATGTTGGTGCAGCAGGGAGGGTACTAGCTATAGGCCACGGGGAAGCAGTTGCTGACCCGACAGTGGTGACTGGTACGTTCCTCCTCGATAACTCCTATGCATGCATTCTGTTTGATAGTGGAGCGGAGCGAAGCTTCGTAAACCATAAATTTGCTCACATGCTTAAACAACCACCACACGCACTCAAAGAACTATTCACAATAGAAATGGCTAATGGAAAAACTGAAAGTACGAATAGCATATACTTAGGTTGTACCCTAACTCTAGATAACCATTCATTCCCAATCGACCTCATGCCGATCTCAATTAAAAGCTTCGACGTTATCATCGGCATGGATTGGTTGAGTCTTCATCGCGCCGACATCATGTGCTACGAGAAAGCAGTCCGTCTAAACCTCCTGTCTAACGAAACTCTTATAGTCTACGGCGACAAACCCGGTGCAAGTCTTCATATAATATCCAGTATTCAAGCACAAAAGTATCTGCGCAAAGAATACCATGCATTCCTTGCTCACGTCGTCGACACAAGCCTCGAAATGAAAGAACTAAAGAACATCCCAGTAGTGAGCGACTTCCCCGACATTTTCCCAGAAGAACTACCTGGGTTACCTCCACAATGACATGTCGAGTTCAGAATCGACTTAGCCCCAGGAGCTACCCCAGTAGCCAAGTCGCCCTACCGCTTAGCACCAGCTGAGATGCAGGAACTCTCTGGTCAACTTAACGAACTGCTCAGTAAGGGCTTTATAAGACCAAGTTTCTCACCTTGGGGAGCACCGGTCTTGTTCGTTAAGAAGAAATACGGATCATTCCCTATGTGTATTGACTACAGAGAACTCAACAAACTGACGGTCAAGAATCGTTACCCTCTGCCTCGCATAGACGATCTATTTGACCAACTGCAAGGGGCAAACTATTTTTCCAAAATTGATCTAAGATCCGGATATCACCAGTTACGAGTACTAGAGGAGGATGTGCCGAAGACAGCCTTCCGAACTCGTTACGGACTTTACGAGTTCGTGGTGATGCCATTCGGATTGACCAATGCGCCTGCAGTCTTCATGGATCTGATGAATAGAGTATGCCGACCTTACTTGGATTAGTTCATCATCGTTTTCATTGACGACATCCTGATCTACTCCTGAAGTAAGGAAGAGTATGGCGATCACCTGCAACAAGTTCTAGCGACATTACGAAAGGAGAAACTTTATGCGAAGTTCTCGAAATGTGAATTTTGGATCTGAAGAGTCGAATTCTTAGGACACGTGGTAAGTGAAGAGGGAATCCATGTGGACCCATCCAAAATTAAAGCCATTGAGAACTGGTCAACACCGAAGACGCCTACAGAAATTCGTCAATTTCTAGGCCTCGCTGGCTACTACCGCAGATTCATTCAGAACTTCTCCCGAATAGCGAAACCCCTTACAACCCTGACCCAGAAAGGCGTGGCCTTTGACTGGGAAGAGAAACAAGAGAGAGCGTTCCAAACGCTCAAACGAGCCTTGTGCACCGCGCCAGTACTATCCCTTCCTGAAGGGATAGAAGACTGCGTAGTCTATTGCGATGCATCGAATCAAGGGCTCGGGTGTGTTCTGATGCAGCGAGGTAAGGTCATCGCCTACGCCTCGAGACAGTTGAAGACACACGAGGTTAACTACACGACACATGATCTTGAACTGGGAGTAGTGGTGTTTGCTCTGAAGATCTGGAGACATTACTTGTACGGAACGAAAAGCACTATCTTTACCGACCACAAGAGTTTACAACACATTTTCGATCAGAAGGAGCTCAACATGAGACAACGACGGTGGGTCGAGCTACTCAGTGACTACGAACGCGATATTCGTTATCATCCGGGTAAAGCCAACGTAGTAGCAAACGCCCTAAGTCGGAAGGAATATTCTGGTCGCAAAGTCAAGTCATTATCAATAACCATCCATTCGCACTTGTCTAGGCAAATTCAGGCGGCCCAACTTGAAGCCATGAAATCTGAAAATGTGACGAGTGAATCCCTTTGAGGAATGGACAAGAATTTAGAAGCCAAGGGTGACGGAGCCTTATATTTCATGAACCGGATCTGGACACCGAAACACGGTGGTTTCCGAGACTTGGTCATGACCGAGGCGCACAACACTCGGTATTCCGTCCACCCAGGTTCAGATAAGATGTATCTGGATCTTAAAAAGCTATAATGGTGGCCTAATATGAAAGCAGAGATTGCTACCTTCGTAAGTAAATGCCTTACTTGCACAAAGGTTAAGGTCGAGTACCAGAAGCCCTCTGGTTTACTGCAACAACCAGAGATTCCAGAATGGAAGTGGGAGCGGATCACTATGGATTTCATAACCAAGTTGCCCAAGACAATGGGTGGACTTGATACCATATGGATCATCGTCGATAGATTGACCAAGTCAGCACACTTTCTGCCTATCAAAGAAACTGACAAGATGGAGAAACTTACGAGAACATACATTAGGGAAATCGTACGGCTTCATGGTGTACCTATGTCCATTATCTTCGATAGAGATAGTAGGTTCACCTCAAGATTCTGGCAATCACTACAACATTCCTTAGGAACAAGGCTAGACATGAGCACAGCCTACCATCCACAGACCGACGGACAGAGAGAGAGGACCATCCAAACACTGGAAGATATGTTGCGAGCCTGCGTGATTGACTTTGGGAAGGCATGGGATACTCATTTACCCCTTGTCGAGTTTTCCTATAATAACAGTTATCACATGAGCATCAAGGCTGCTCCATTTGAAGCTCTCTACGGCCGAAAGTGCAAATCTCCTCTATGCTGGGCTGAGGTGGGTGATACCCAATTAGCCAGGGGGCAAGCTTCCGACAGTACTCTCACCGGTCCGGAGATCATTCGGGAAACGAAAGAGAAAATTGTTCAGATCCGTGAACGATTAAAAGCCTCTAGAGACCGACAAAAGAGCTACGCTGATAAACGGAGAAAACCTTTGGAATTTCAAGTGGGAGACCGAGTCCTTCTCAAAGTCTCACCGTGGAAGGGCTTGATACGCTTTGGAAAGCCTGGGAAGCTTAATCCGAGGTACATAGGGCCTTTTGAGATTCTTGCAAGAGTCGGCCCCGTAGCTTACAAACTCGACCTACCCGACGCACTTCGTAACGTACATTCTACATTCGATGTGTCTAACTTGAAAAAGTGTCTTTCCGACGAGACTCTTGTAATCCCACTCGACGAGATCGAGATCAACGAGAGCCTCAACTTCGTGGAAGAACCTGTAGAGATCATGGACCGTGAGGTCAAGCAGACAAAGCAAAGTCATATCCCTATCGTGAAGGTTCGCTGGAATGCCACGCGAGGACCGGAATTCACTTGGGAACGCGAGGATCAGATGAAACTGAAATACCCTCATCTTTTCGCTTAATTGTTTGTAACTTCTTGTTTGCTTAAATTCTAATTTCGGGACGAAATTCCTTCTAACGGGGGGATGATGTGACAACCCGAAATTTCCATTTTGTACGAACATTAACTATTCGGTAGAAGTTAGTCCTGTTTCAATGAACTTCAGACTTTCCGAATAAGTTTGTGTACATTAGGGTTTACATTTAAGGAGATATCAGGAGAGGGGATGCTCATGGGTTTGTGAAACTTGAGCATTTCAACACCTCATCATGTTAAAGTCCAATTCCAGAATAAAATATTTTCTGCCAAAATATTTCAGGACTATAAATAGATTTCTGAACTAAATTATTCATTATTCACATTTCCAACTAGAGAAAAGCCATATTCTCTCTCACGGATCTTCGGATTTTCATCCCAAATCGTGAGTCTACTTTCCTAGTTGTGTTTTAATGCTTGTTATATGCTTAATAACATTGTTTTCATGTCAAATATGTAAGATTCGGGAGTTTACCGCCCAAGAACGTTCTTGGGGAGTAAACTCCAAAGCGAAGCCTAAGAGCTATCTAGTCCCATTTCCTTGTTAGGTAGCTAGTTAAGGACATTATGTATGATCTTTTAAGGCTAGAACACAATCAAGAACACTTAGTTTTAGGATTTTACGGCCCAAGAGTTTCTTGGACCGTAAACACCAAATTTCAAGGGCTTAAAGTGCCCCAAACACTCGTAAGACTTTAAGACAATAACCCTCTATTACTTGTAGCTTGAATGGGGAGTAAATAACATCAACATCATCCCTAAAGGGGAGTTTATGGCCAAGAAATACACTTGGGCCGTAAACTCCAAGTAAAGGCACCAAAGTGTGCCTAAAGTCCCCTTTAGCCTTAAACAAAAGTCTAGAATTTATCCTTTGTGTGCAAGAGCCTTAAATGAATTAAAACACCCACCCCATAGGATTTTACGGCCGTAAACTCTAGGGGATATGGTCTTTAGGCCGTAAACTCCTCAAAGGAGCATTCTAAGGCCCTAAACTACCTAAAGGATTAAACCACCAATGCTAGGCTTATTCTATAATTCATTTAAGACTTCAAAACACCCAAAACCACCAAGTCAAGAGTTCACGGCCGTAAACTCAAGGGTTTACGACCGTAAACTCCAAAGGTGGGTTTTTTTGGGTGGTAAACTCATATACAAGGTCATTTGGGGCATTAAACCCCTTTAGCCTTGTCCCGTAGCAACTTAGATGCAACCATTAGGACCTATAACACTTATACAAAGTGTTTGCATGTTCCTGAGTGTCCCAACTTATTTCATTAAGTTATTATTTGGCTAATTAGTTATATACATTCTCATTATATGATAACTAGGCTCGTGCGTGTGAACAAGTCTCCGTTTGCCACCTAGCACGGTATCCGACACTACAATCCAAACCGCTCACCACAAGTGAGTTCATACCCATTTAATTAACCTTTGAAATACTTTTAAATGTTTTAAATACTTTATGGGGGGGATACAAGTTCAATTCTTATAGTTATTGAAATCAATCACATGTGATTAATAACTAGGAAACCAATGATTTTATCACTGTTCAAACTATTTATCAAACTGTTTTCTTCAAACTGTTTTACAAACTCCTTTCTTATTAAATACACTTATTTAAACTTTATTATACTTCTTATAAATTGCATGCCCATATATGTATAGATATATAAGAAATGTTTAAAGGGCTTAGGAAGGCCATCCGCCCTATTTCCTTTTCGCGCTTGAGATGTGGTCTGGTGGGATTTCGGGTAGCCCTCTGAGGGTCGTTTAAACATTAATTAAATATCAAATGTACATATATAGACATAAAAGTACTCCTTTATTCATACGTATCAGTACATCATTAGTAAGTTACCATCGGGGTAACACAAGATCATACTACTACAATTTCTAGATCAACGAGTCAGTTCATTCATGAGTCAATACTTATTACTAAGAGTACATATACAACTGTACTAGGACTAGAACATATACAACGATACTAGAACAAGTAACATTACATTACATATACATGAATACGTTAACAATTGTGATCCACTGTATGGGATCATGCCTTAATTGTCATGACCCGAGTTCTAGCCAGAGTCTCTTGGAGGGAGAGCGTGAGTTTGTGTATAGATCTATATTGGATTGACTATGCTACACCTTGCTGCTAGCTACAGCAGGACCGAGAGGTCTGCAGGTGCCAAACGTCATATCTTATTTTCGATTATACGTTGTCGTTGTTACCAGTCTATAGTATGGTGCAATTTATCACATAATACCTTAATATAAATCCGGTTTAGGTAGTTAGTACAGCAGTAGTTCCTATAATACAAAACTACAGTACTACAATGATTTACCCATTACATATTTTTAGTGATTATTTCACTTAAACATTAATGTTCAAACTATATTTTGTTAAATGATAGTTACACTTGGGAAATTACACACTTTTACAACAAACGAGCATACAAAACAGTTAAGCCTTGGTAGAAGGCTACTTTAATAGAAAATATAGGTTTTTCTGAGAGATTCAAACTTTTACAAACACTTACATACATTTTACAACTTATACTTGCGACAGGTTCAAACGTTTTGATAACAAACACCGACACTAAAATACTTATGAACTCACCATCTTAATGCTGATAAACTCTTTCAAAATAACTTGTATTCTCAGGCCATCAGTAGACAAGTACCGATGCCAGCTTTTGAGAAGATGGAGAGTATTCAAGACTCATCATATTATTTTGTTTTACATTATTTTGGTGTTTATAACTGTACAGAACACGCTTGTATTAAAATTATATATTTAATGCAATGGATGATGTTGTTTGCTTATTTACATTTACTGTGTTGTGATACTTTACATGACGTCCTCCGCCCAAGAACGTTTCAGCCGTTCTTGGTTTTGGGGTGTGACATTATACCAATGAATCACTAACTCATTTTTCTAAACAAAAGGTGATAGTTAAATTGGGTATACATGATCGTATAACTTTAATGTGAATTTACACGGCCTAGCAATTTATTTGCGGAAGTCATGTTTGGTCCCCGGAATCTCTTACGGGGAGAGCGTAAAGTATGGGTACTACCCATCAAATTATGACCGAAATAAAACATACACGTTTTAAGGAAATCAGTACGTCAGGATATAAATTTAAAAGACAACTGTGTACTTACATTTTCCCATTACTTTCATACTGTGACAGTACCACTTAAAAGTTAATGCAAACTATTTTCGAGTCAAGATAGTTATAAACTAGGGAAAACTTACATCTTTTTAAACGACAAAACAGAACATTTGGGTCTAGTATATTCAGTAGAAAGGGATATATAATGCTAACCTTATGATTCCTGAATGCATAGATTAAGGGATATATATATATATATATATATATATATATATATATATATAGATATATATATATTAATAGGATACGATAGGTAATAGGATGTGTGCTTTCCACTTCATTTCTTGTTCCTTGTTTGGTTGTGGGCTTAGAGCGGATTCACCCAGCCTATTATCCATTCGATCTTAGTTAAATATATGTTCTGTATACATTAAGTCATCTTAAGGGGTACCGGGTATGGGTCAAGTCATAGGACACTAATTCAATGCACAATTTTCTAGTACAAAACATACTTTTCAAATCAGAACTTTTGGTATACAAAACTAGAAACTTACCAGTAACGCGTTTAATCCATTTTATTAAACCAGTATAAACTTAAAGGACCTTAGGTGGTTAACTCTATAATACATTAATTTATATATATCAGGGTTATATATAATTAATACCTGATAGGTAGTTGGATGTGTGCCTTCTGCCTCATTTCCTGTTCCTTGTTTGGTTGTGGGCTTAGGGTAGATTCACACAATTAACTATCTATTCGATATTAGATTATATATAGCTAGTATAAACTAAGTGATTATAGAAGGAACCACTGTGGTTACCATTTTGGTTTTCTTAAAGAATGTTTTCATCAAAATAAAGGATCTGTTACAGTTAACTCCATGAGTACCAAATGAATACGCAAGGGTTATATACAACGATGATCTAACAACCAATGGGTTGTGTGCCTTCTGCCTCATTTCCTGTTCCTTGTTTGGTTGTGGGCTTAGAGCAGATACACATAACCGATTGTTTGTTTACTCTTGGTTTTATATAACTCGTATCCATTTAGTACTCATAGAAAGGATTGTAGAGTCATTTTTACTTATATTTCACCAAAGCAGGAAATATAGGATTTTCTGGAGGAACGTGCAAACTTTTCTAAACAAAACTTACAACTTACTACATCTTACTAAGCTTTCTAAAACTTACTTACATCACTAAAATCTTATGAAGTCACCAGTTTAATTGCTGATCAATTATTTCAAAATAAGTTGTATTCTCAGGAAACTAGTAGATAAGTACTTGTACTGGGAATTCAAAAGATGGAGCAGTATAGCTCCAAGTCTTGTTTTGTTATTTACATATGTATTCTATGTTTTGTGAACACATACTTTGTAAACACTTTCTTTCTAATGAAATGGTTGTTCATTACTTTGATTACTATGATGCATGTCTTGTGATACTAAACATGACATCCTCCACCCCAGAACGTTTCTGTCGTTCCGATTTTGGGGTGTAACAATATAAAACCATCAAAACTCAATCTAATTCCATTTCATTATATCTCAATTCAATTCTATTTTCTTTCAATTCCATTCCAACTTTCTTCAACAAAATAAATTCAAACATTTGTAAAAATAGTAATGGAACGTATTGCAGACGATCCATCTTCATTCAACGATGAACATAACAACGCTAATTTGGTAGATGCATTATCTAGTAGTGTACATTGTACAAGTTTTGTTTAAGAATAATGTCAATTCAAGGACCATTCTTTCTTTTTTTTAACCGGAAAATCTAATCTACTGCTAAACTAATACCATATAATTCCACCTATGTCCACGACGGGACTTGAACCCTCGACCTCAAAGAGGGAGGGCACCACCTGATACCGCTGGGCTACAAGTCCTTTGGTTCAAGGACCATTCATACAAGAAATACAATCCATAGAGATCGTATATAGGCTGATAAACAACTAGTCCGACAAAAAGAAAAGGTTCAATGTTGCATAAGAACGAACAAGAAGGATGTAGAACGTGCTTTTTGGGCCCTTAAACCACTTTGTGACATATTAAAATCGTCTGCACGGTCTATATCATCGAATAGAACAAGATATAATGCACACATATGTTATATTACACAATATGATACTACAAGATGAGAGTGATGCGGTATCTCATGTGTATCAGTTTGATCACCCAAATCCGTGGTAGGGTCAGGATCAAAGTAAAGGTGTACCGAAAAAAATTACACTACTGAAATATTTATAAGGAACATCTCAGGTTGCCCCCGGGAACCATCTAGATCCGCCTATTACCCAAATGACAGACCTGGTGACTTTTGTGATTTGCGCAATGTTGGGATCCACTATGCACCAGCTTCAATCCGATCTTTTTGATTCATTGATCATGTCTACGTTGTATATCTGTTGTATATCTGGATAGCTAGTTAATTTTAATTGTCATTTTATATGTTGTTTTTTCTAATTGTGTTTTTTATCATGTATTTTTTTATTTGTATTAGTTTTTTAATTAAAAAACGTTATATTTTAATTTTATTTTACATTCTTTAATTCAATTTAGTAAAAAATAATGATGTGATTTTAGTGGATTGAAAAATAGGTTATGGGTTAGGAAAGATAAATAAATAAATAATAAAACTAAATAAAAATAAAATAAATAAATAAATATGGTATGGGAGGGATCCCATTCGGTCCAAATAGTTGAAACAGATAAAACTACATACAGAAAGATCAATAAAAATAAACTAGTCTAAATAGTTTATAGGCTATTTATGATTTATCAAAAATAACAACATGAATAAATATAAAAATAAACTAACTTATATGTTAAGAATAACCTGAAATCTATACAAAGGATCTATTATTAAACACAAAACAATTTATGGTTGGTTAAAGGGTCAATCGGCTTGGATACGGTGTCCACTTTTTGTCCAAAGACAAGGAACATGGCTAAGAATGATTAAGTTGTCGAAAGATTATTTATAATTGAAAAATTCCTCAAATAATAATTATTTGAATGACTAAAATCGCAACAGATTTTGTATAATATTTAATTTATATGCTGTGATTAGTATTATAATATATAAAATATCTTCCGTAAAATCTATAACAGTGATCGTATAAGATTTATTCGTGTGTGGTAATTACTGTCAACCCCGTTTTGACGCCGTCATTTGGCATTTTATATGGCCGGCGTCAAATTTTAATAGCTTTGAAAATAAAAAAAATCTCCAATGTTTTTATTGATGACATTTACTAATTTATCATCAAATTTTAATAAACACATTTTTATTTGGAAAAAAATATTATAATTAAAAAATTTAATGACACAAAAACCTCAAACAGTATCCAATGATCCAGCTATGATGCATTGAAATGAGCATACTCAATTTAATTTCAGGCACCAATATCATGTTCTTGGTGGTTGGGTTGGTCTTATTTGACATATACAATAATTTACATGAAATGTGTTTTGGTATAAATCTATAAAATGTATTGATTTTTGCATATAAATAAAACTAATATTTTATTTTTGATAGATCGGTAATAAAGCCAAAAGAAATTTAAAGAATATCGATACGTTCTGGTTTTCTTATAAAAGAGTATCAAAATTATGTAACCAACAAAACAATCATTATATTGAACACTTAGTATTAGAATATACATAACTACAATTTAAGTTTTAAAAATACTATTTTTATCGGGAGTAGTTCATTTTGTAGGTGCCAAGAGAGGCATAACCGTAGAATCAACCCAATGTGGATATTGTAGGGCAATGGATGAAAGCCCAAATCATATCTTGTTCAACTGCAGCTTTGCGAAAACTATATGGTAATGGGTCTGGAAATAGTGCAACATGCCTCAGGTTCAATTTAACACGGTGGAAGAGCTGATCAAATATGCAGCAAAACAGGGCACATGTAAGAAGAAGAGGAAGATCATAATCGGCATATGTTACGGGATTTGGAAGGCTAGGAATGAAAGGATATTCAAAAGACTTATCACTAACCCCACACGGGTAGCTGATAACATCCAAATGACGGTATACACTTGGATGAAATATAGGAGCTCGGCAATAGTTTATGACTGGGCCACTTGGTGCTCATGTCCTTTTATTTAATTGAATTCCAGTTGTTGCACAATATGATACAAGAATTACGTAAACCTAAATGTATTGCTCCCTCTAGCTCCTTGCTAGTCGGGGTTTCTTTATTTTATTATAATATATTTGACGGTTCCAAAAAAAAAATTAATGTAGGTATCATATGTGGCTAAACTGATGTAATATTGAATCCTGTGTGGATTGAGCTTGTTGTTCAATCTTATCGATCGAAGACTTCAATGGATATTAGCTATGTTTTGTTGAGAAATTCGGATTCAAGTTTAAAAGTTTGTTCTTTTTTAAATTTCCTTTGCATTATTTCCAAGGGCAAACGCAGAATTTCATAGTATATGTGTTATGAGAAATTTTAATAGTTGAACTAATAAAAGAATTCAAAAACTACGTCTGGAAAATTCAGGGGTTGTCCATGCCATTACATGCCCTAAACTAAAACCGCCCTGATTATTTCAAGAAAAATCTACTATAATGTTCCTACATTCTAATCTCATATTCAATTAATTTTATATATTTTTCTTCAGATTAAGTCCCGAATACCGGAAATTATATTCATTTTCACTTTTTTCCTGGCTATTAGGTTTCCAACCATCAAATTTTATATTTTTGACCCATATTTTAAATTTTATAACAAACTTAGTCCAAAACTTACACTTTTGACACAAATTTCAAAAGGGTTTAGGTCATTTTTGGTCACTTAACTTTTGGTTTTGTGCTCATTTGGTCACTTAACTATTTTTAAGTTTTAAAAGGTCATCAAACTTTTGGCTTTGTGCTCATTTAGTCACTTAACTTTTGGTTTGGTCACATTTAGTCACCTAACTTTTAAAATTATGCTCATTTAGTCAATAAACTTTTAAAATTTTTCAAAAGTTTCGTGACTAAATGAGCACAATTTTAAAAGTTAGGTGACTAAATGAGTACAAATCTAAAAGTTAAGAGACCAAATCAAAAGTTAAGTGACTAAATGAGCACAAAGTCAAAAGTTTGATGACCTTTTAAAACTTAAAAAGAGTTAAGTAACCAAATAAGCACAAAACCAAAAGTTAAGTGACCAAAAATGACCTAAATCCAATTTTAAAAACTTGTTACAAAACTTTTCTGTTAGAAAATGTTTTTGTATGTGAATATATATATATATATATATATATATATATATATATATATATATATATATATATATATATATATATATGTATATATATATATATATATATATATATATATATATATATATATATATATATATATATAATTCTTTTATAAAATTAGTCCAATTTTTTTCGCATAGAAGATTTTTTATGTGAAAATGTGTTTTTATACTACAAAAAAACATATTTTCACAAAAAAAAAACCTTTTCTTACAAAAAAAATCATTTTTCAGTAAAAAATATATTTTTATTTATGCACCTATATATTTCAAAAACGAATTGCATGACAATTTTTTTTAAATAACTTGGTTTAATGTGAACATATGTTTTTTGTTTTAGTAAATATCTTGGTTTTTTATTCTAAAATATCATTTTTAATTTTTACGCAAAATCTAGTACACATAACCAACTTCAACATTTTTTCTTATTGTTCAACCAAGGATAAAAAAAAATGTTTTTACGTAGGATGAAAAAATTAATTTTGTTTGTGTACCATATACTTCCAAAACGAAAAACATGTCAGAAATAATTTTTATAAATATGTTTGTTTTTTATGTGAAAATATTTTTTTTATTTTAGTAAATATCTTGGTTTTGTATTCAAAAATATGTTTTTTAGTTTTTTAAGCAAAATCTAGTAAACATAACCACTTCAACGTTTTTTATTTTAGTATAAACCAATAACTTGTAACTCACATTTTCACTTATAAAAGTTAATAAATATAAACCTTTGTTTATAAACATGCAAGTGAAAATATAGCTTTTGGCTAACATGATCAACATGACGGTTGTAGTAGCCGTTAAGACGAACACGTGGATATAAAGAACGTCGAAAATGGTGTTCATCTGAAGAGGTTATGAATTTTATAAATTTTTGCGAAAATAATAACAAATATAATGATGTTAATAAAACAATATATATGTGAGCACTGTTTATTTGTTATGTTTTTTTCCAATATTTAAACATATTTTTCACATATAAAAACCTTTTTTAACAAAAATGTTAAAAAAAAGGTTTTTACATAGAAAAAAGAAAATTTTTTATGTGAAATGTTTTTTTTTTTTGTATAAATATAACTTTATAAAGCAAAAAAAAACATATTCAAAACTAAAATTTGAAAAAACAATATGTAAAATACTAAACTTAGGATGAATTCGTAAGAAAATTTTGAAATTTGGGCCAAAAGTGTAACTTTTAGACCAAATTTGTAATAAAATTTAAAATTTGTGCCCAAAATGTAAATTTTGAAATTAGGTAACCTATTGACCGTGTAAACGAAGTCAAAGTGAATACAATTTTCGGTGTTCAGGACTTAAGAGCATCCACAATGGGGAGTTTAATGGAAGAGTTGAATGAGGTGTCATGCCTAGTTGTCATTCAATGGATACAACTCCACCATTGTGAAATGCCACCTTGCCATTCAATGGATTTGGAGTTCAATGGCCATTGTACTCTTCAATGGGAAAAAAGGAAAGTCTTTAAATCTTTAAATAATTTTTTTTAATATGTTCCATTGAACATGTAGAGTTTAATGCATTGTGGATGCCCTAACTGAATAAATTTCCTTGTATTCAAGACTTAATCAGAATATATATATATATATATATATATATATATATATATACACACACACACACACACACCCCATCTTATAAAGGGTTTATAAGTGTGGGCCCTTTAAAATTTAAGACAATTGTCTTACAACTCAATGAAACAAAATCTGGTCCCTTAAATATACATTGGACGGTGAGGATTCTACCATGGATGATCCATGTGATTTGTTTACCACCAATCAAAATAGACTTTTCAATATCCAAACAAAACCTGGTCCCTTAAATCTAATACATTGGATGCCCCATATTCCAACCAAACTCATCGTCTATTCGATTTGTGCAAACCCTCCTCTTCCCCTCGCCGTATACCATCTACACCACCGGTGAAGATGGTATCACATCTATACAACCACAAAAGCCACCAATCAAATCCCTTTCCTCATAACCACCACACATTGAGGATTATCCTATTCACGTTTCCTCTGGTCATTCCCACTTCACCATCATCGAATCCATCTCCCCCAACCCTCGTCTTCTCGCAGCCACTGATACGTCACTACCACCAATCTAAGCAATCAGTGGATCTGGATTCGGTATCTCCTTCACTTTTTCATGTGTGTTTGTAGCACCCGGTTCCTGGTACGTAAATGTTATTTGAGTATTTCCTTTCTTTTAGCCTTGGACTCAGCGAGTCATAGGTCCGACTCGCCGAGTGGATGCGGGACCCAGGACACGTTTAAGTTGGCGACTCGGCGAGTCCATATCCTGGACTCGGCGAGTCATAGCTGTTGGATGAAACCCTAAGTTTCAGGGGTTTGCACCCTATTTAAAGGACTTATCAGCCCCAAGCCGGCCCCCATTGACCCTTAAAGCCCTGTATCTCTCGTTCTAAGCTATTCTTTGAGAGTTTGAGGTTAGTGTGTGTGTTTTTGAAGGTTTGGAAGGAGGAAGGAAGTAGATCCAGAAGAAGAGAAGCCATCCAGGCATTATTTGTGTTCTTCCAGCAGTTCCTTTGAGGTATAACCCGTTTTCCCCATGATTTTATGCTTAATACTTCATTTGGGTCCTTCTTGGTCAAATCCCCAAGCTTGTATGTGCATTATATGACGTAATAAGATGTTTGGCCTCTGGATCTAGGCAAGATTGAGCTCCAGGAGCTTAGATCTATTAGCTTTATGGCCCCATGTTGCTTGTTAGCCCTAGATCTACCCTTTTGAGACATTTTGAGCCCTAAAATCCATATTGGTGAATATCCACACGTAAAGTTGGAAACTTTACGTGTGATTAGTGTCCTAGAAGTCCAGATCTATGAATGGCATGGACTGGAATCGAGCAAATCCGTGTATTCAGTAGGTGCATGGCAACAACTCGGCGAGTCGTTCATATGACTCGGCGAGTCTGTTCGCGAGTCTCCGAGTTTGTCCCCTTTTCATAGTGTCGAGTGAGCAGTGAGTCACGGGGTGTGACTTAGTGAGTTGGAAGCTTAACTCATCTATGGAGGTACTCGGCGAGTCAATGCCCTGACTCGGCGAGTTCTAGGCAATCTCCTTAGATCAAGAACAGACTCGGCGAGTTGTTCATACAACTCGGCGGGTCGCAACATGAGTGTTCTTCGGATGAAGATGGACTCGACGAGTTGTTCATACAACTCGGCGAGTCTTAGCATAAGTGTTCTTCGGATGAAGATGAACTCGGCGAGTTGTTCATACAACTCGGCGAGTAGGATGAAGGACTTGAATATTGGTTAAGAAGGTGAACCCGTCGAGTCGTCGCCTAACTCGACGGGTAGGATCGGGTTTCAGGGCAGTCGTTTGGGTAGGGACTTGGCGAGTTGGAAAGCCAACTCGGCGAGTCGGGTCAACTGAAAGTTGAATCGGGCTTTGGCTTAGGGCAAGGTCAGGGGTAAAATGGTCATTTTACCCAAAGGTCAGCGAGCAGTGTTTGATTGAGTATATTGTGGGAATTGCAGCCGGAGGGTTTCCGGAGCAGCAGCAGCAGTAGTAGGTGATCAATTCCCACACAGACCAGCAACTTTTTTCGAGGTGAGTTTCCTTTCCAGTAGGAACGGGTCTAAGGCACCAAGGCCGACCCGCGTAGACGAGATGCTAGTACTAGAGTGTGGGCCGAGCCCGTATCTCTGGGTTTAGCCAAGTATGTTATATGTGTTAATATGATAGAGTTGCTTATACTTGTTGTCTGCGTGATACTTGTATGTTATGGGTTAGCGGCTGAGTGTGGGCAGGGCCCGTATCTCTCCGAGGTTGGAGTGTGGGCTAGGCCCGTATCTCCCAGATAGCGAAGTGTGGGCAGGGCCCGTATCTTCACAAGTGTGGGCGAGGCCCGTATCTCCCGGCTAGCGAAGTGTGGGCAGAGCCCGTATCTTCCCGAGCGTGGGCAAGGCCCGTAACTCCTAGCTGAACATTGGTTGTTATATGTTTGCATTGTATGGGGTATTATGGGGAAACTCACTAAGCTTCATGCTTACAGTTTTCAGTTTTGGTTTCAGGTACCTCCTCAGCGAGGGGAAAGGAGTCGGCGCGGTAGCAGCATGACACACACACACACTCTCCGATTTCCGCATTTACGAGCTTCATTGGGACTGTTACTCTGATATTCTGATTAGTTGTATGTTTTGGTTTTCAGACATGGTTCGCTTTATGTTATGGTTGAACAAACGATGTTTTTGGTTATTAATATTTTCTAAAGTAACGTTTTTAAACAAAAAATTTTTGTCATAAAAATGGGGTCGTTACAAGTTGGTATCAGAGCCCTGGTTTGAGGGATTCAGACACATCTTCGGAAGTGTCTGAACTCAAATCAAGGGATTAAAAGGTTTTCTAAAGGAAAATGTTTTCTAAAATTGGGAAAAGAGTTTTGAGAAAGAACAAAGTGTGTGTTGTGCGCGACCGGCCGAGCTCAAGTAAGTATTCCCCAAAGTACCCATACAAGTCTATGTTATGTTTATCAGCTTTTGTAGAACAGCATGCTAGAATAGGACTAAGGATCTAGGAGTGATGCCTTATGTGCCTGATATTTGTGTTTCAGTTGTATGAGAAATTGCATGCTAGTTTCTGAGCAGACAGTACGTAGGGTGGCCTGATTAGGTTATGCCTGGTAGTATGAGCTTAGCACTTTATGCTAGCTCAGTTCCTGAAAGTGGATAGAGTTAATTGAGATTGTTACCCTTGTCTGAATTCTGCTTGCTTCGTGCTACGTAGGACTCTGAATAATGGGAGTTAGCCATTAGGCGAATGCGTCACGTCACATGTAATCAGGATTGAATAATCTTAGAGTGCCAAATTTGACCCTACCGCGCAACTCTTGTTTGAGTCCAACCATTGTAGGGACGAGTCGGGTACTCGAAGGATTATCTGAGCCTCGTCACATGTGATGGCATTCGGGTAATGGCTAACTGACATTACAAGGAGGCCTGCAGCAGCTGAGGACTGGCTAGAGTGGAATTAGAGTTTTCCCTAGGGCAAGCCTAGGGTGAGTGTAGCAGTGATCAGCAATAGTGAAAGGGATCTGGTGGAGTCGAGGCATACCTTGGAAAAGGTACGGATAGATGTGGAAGGTAGTATGGGCCCGTACTACTGAAAGCAGAGGATCCGTACCCGAACCGAGGGAGGCCAGGATGAGATCAGGGAACTTGTGGTAGTTATGATCCCTCAAGGAGTGTCAGTATCACTAATGATTGTCACTTATGTATTGCAAAATGGTGGTACTTCGATCGAGGCCGGTGGATGGCGGTTCAGGAGAGGGGTCAGGCTCGGGATCAGGTTCCGAGCCGATTGATGAGGGACTACGCGACTTCATCGCGTCAGAGATCACCAGGGGTATCCTCGAGTCGACTCCCATTATCTTTGGGTCGATCAAGGAAGGGATCATGGAGTTGATGGAGGATCGCCTTCGGGCATTCAGGAGTGATATAGCATCTAGCCAGTCAGGATCTCGCACGCTGTCCTCCAAGGACTTCAGGGGCATCGGTGCGCCGGATTTCCATGGGGTGAAAGACCCCATTATTGCCAGGCGATGGATTGCAGATATCGAGTCTTCCCAGTTGACTAGCTTCTGCCCCGAGGGGTCGAAGGTGAGGTATGCAGCCGGATGTTTACGGGACCGAGCTCGGGATTGGTGGGAGTCAGTGGGTGACTCGTTGGGAGCCTCAGCTATCGAGGCGATGACCTGGTCGGACTTTATGACCAGGTTCAGGGCAGAGTTTGCGCCGGCTGTTGAGCTTCAGCAGCTGGCCAGGGAGTTTCTAGACATGAGGCAGACGACGGAGACTGTGGCGGAGATCACCGCCAAGTTCCGGGAGAGGGCTTTATTGGTGCCCCAGTATGCTGGTGACGAGGACATGAAGAGGACTCGTTACCATGATATGCTACGAGCTGACATCCGGGAGCATGTTAGCTTCTCGGCTTGCCCTACCCTGGACACCATGATTGCCAGGGCGAGGGAGAGGGAGATAGATTTGGAGCACATCCGGAAACGGAAGCTAGAGGAGGGTCAGGCAGGAGGGGCTTCGCGGAAGAAGCCCAAGGGATCAGATGGTAGGCCGAAAGGCCAGTCAGGACCGAGCCGCTGCGGGAAATGCGGCAGGACGCATGTGGGGGCATGTAGGATGGGATCAGTAGGCTGCTACAAGTGCGGCAAGGCAGGGCACTTTAGCAGGGATTGTACTACTCCAGTTTCAGCTATTCAGACATCGGAGTTGCTGTGTTTTCACTGCAACCAGAGGGGCCACAAGAAGGCCAATTGCCCCCAGTTGACAGTTTCAGCGCCGATGAAGGCGCCAGCTCTAGCGACCCTGCGGATCACGGATGGTCGGCAGGGCAAGGCAGAGGCTCCAGTGGTGAGGAGCCGGGCATTTCAGCTGACTACCGAGGAGGCATGCGCCGCACCCGATGTGGTGACGGGTATGATTCTTTCCCTCTATCTTATTTTTATGATGTTATGTTATTGATATGTGCTCTGTATGTATATGTATGTATTAGGATCGTTCCATGTGAATGGCCTCCCAGTTCAGGTGTTATTTGATTCGGGTGCATCCCGATCATTCGTTTCCCTTGCGCTTAGCAAGAAGTTTCATGAGTCATCGGGCGAGTTAGATTGCCCTTTGGAGGTGGAGATTGCTGCCGATCGATCGGTGCGAGCATCGATGGTATTTCGAGATTGCGTGCTGCGTTTGTTTGAGGAGCGCTACTTGGTAGATTTGGTTCCCATTCCGTTGCGTGGGAACAAGGTGATTATAGGCATGGATTGGCTGAGCCCTAATGGGGCGGTGATAGATTGCGCGCAGCAGCTAGTGCGGATCAGGACCCTAAGCGGGGGGGAGTTAGTGATTCATGGAGAGAGGCCTCAGTGTGGACCCACTGTATGTTCAGCTGCGAGGGCTAGGCGCTACCTTCAGCAGGGATGCGCAGGTTATGTCGCATATGTGATGGATACCCGGGAGACGGGTAAGGCGACAGTGAGCGAGGTTTCGGTGGTCCGAGACTTTGCAGACGTTTTCCCAGAGGAGCTTCCTGGGATACCTCCGGAGCGATAGGTGGAGTTCAGGATTGACCTTGTTCCTGGCGCGGCTCCGATAGCCAAGGCGCCGTATCGGTTGGCTCCTCCCGAGATACAGGAGTTGTCTATGCAGCTGCAGGAGCTGCTAGACAAGGGGTTTATTCGCCCGAGCAGTTCGCCCTGGGGAGCCCCGATTCTGTTTGTGAAGAAGAAGGACGGGTCGCATCGGATGTGTATAGATTATCGGGAGCTGAACAAGGTAACGGTGAAGAACCGTTACCCGCTTCCGAGGATTGATGACCTCTTTGACCAGCTTCAGGGAGCATCTTGGTTCTCCAAGATTGATTTGCGTTTGGGTTATCATCAGATGAGGGTCAGGGAGGAGGATATGCAGAAGACCGCGTTTCGGACACGCTATGGCCATTATGAGTTTGTAGTGATGCCGTTTGGGCTCACCAATGCTCCTGCCGCGTTCATGGACCTCATGAACCGCGTATGCAGACCGATGCTGGATCGGTCTGTGATAGTCTTTATCGATGACATCTTGGTTTATTCCAAGACTCGGGAGGAACATGAGGAGCATTTGAGAGAGGTGTTAGAGACCCTGAGGAGGGAGAGCTTGTATGCCAAGTTCTCCAAGTGTGAGTTTTGGTTGCGTGAGGTGCAATTTCTAGGACACCTCGTCAACCAGAACGGGATTCTGATCGATCCGGCCAAGGTCGAGGCCGTGATGAGATGGGAGGTTCCGAAGTCTCCATCTGAGATTCGGAGTTTCCTGGGATTGGCAGGCTACTATCAGAGATTTATTCAGGATTTCTCCAAGATAGTCGTGCCCCTGACACGGCTGACGAAGAAAGCCGTGGTCTTTCGGTGGGGGCCCAAGCAGCAGGCTGCATTTGAGACGCTGAGACAGAGATTGTGTGAGGCGCCGATCTTAGCCCTGCCAGAGGGCGTAGAGGATTTTGTGGTTTATTGTGATGCGTCCATTTCTGGGTTGGGCGCGGTACTGATGCAGAGGGGGCATGTCATTGCCTACACTTCGAGGCAGCTCAAGCCTCATGAGGCGAACCACCCGACGCACGATTTGGAGTTGGGGGCGGTGGTATTTGCCCTCAAGATTTGGCGACATTACCTCTACGGGGTTCGATGTACCATCTACACGGACCACAAGAGTTTGAGGTACCTCATGGATCAGCCGAATCTGAACATGAGGCAGCGTCGGTGGTTGGATGTGGTAAAGGATTATGATTGTGAGATCCTTTACCACCCGGGGAAGGCCAATGTGGTGGCCGATGCGCTTAGCCGCAAGGCGGCGCCGATCAGGGACGTCTGCTTGAGGATGACCGTGGTGACTCCCCTGTTGGGGCAGATTCGGGAGGCTCAACAGGAGGCTATCAAGGAGGAGCATCGGAAGAGCGAGCGCGTGCTAGATTTCGGTGGTAGCTGGGATACCTATCTTCCCCTGGCCGAGTTCTCCTACAACAACAGCTATCACGCGAGTATCAACCGCCCTCCCTTCGAGATGTTGTACGGGCGGAGGTGTAGGACCCCGATATGCTGGGGTGAAGTTGGCCAGAGGGTCATGGGGAGCACCGAAGTGGTGCTCAAGACGACCGAGAGGATCCAGCAGGTCCGGAGCAGGCTTCAGACTGCTCAGAGTCGGCAGAAAAGTTATGCCGACAAGCGTCAATCCGATTTAGAGTTCCAGGTCGGGGATATGGTTCTCCTGAAGGTGTCGCCGTGGAAAGGCGTCATTCGATTCAGGAAGCAGGGCAAGGTGGGCCCGCGATTCATCGGACCGTTCAGGGTCGTAGCCCGGGTTGGCAAGGTAGCGTATAGGCTGGATCTGCCAGCCGAGCTTAGCCAGATCCACAGCACTTTCCATGTTTCTCAGTTGCGAAAGTGCCTAGTGGACGAGTCTGCAGTAGTACCTTTGGAGGATATTCAGGTTGATGACAGCCTGAATTATATTGAGCGCCCAGTCGCAATCCTCGGCAGGAAGTCGAAGGATTTGAGGAACAAGAAGGTGGAGCTAGTGAAGGTGCAATGGCAGCACCGCAAGGGTTCGGAATGGACTTGGGAGCCGGTGGACGAGATGATGGAGCATTATCCCGAGCTGTTTCAGGATCGAGCAGCAAACTTCGAGGACGAAGTCTAAAATAAGTGGGGGAGATTTGTAGCACCCGGTTCCTGGTACGTAAATGTTATTTGAGTATTTCCTTTCTTTTAGCCTTGGACTCGGCGAGTCATAGGTCCGACTCGCCGAGTGGATGCGGGACCCAGTACACGTTTAAGTTGGCGACTCGGCGAGTCCATATCCTGGACTCGGCGAGTCATAGCTGTTGGATGAAACCCTAAGTTTCAGGGGTTTGCACCCTATTTAAAGGACTTATCAGCCCCAAGCCGGCCCCCATTGACCCTTAAAGCCCTGTATCTCTCGTTCTAATCTATTCTTTGAGAGTTTGAGGTTAGTGTGTCTGTTTTTGAAGGTTTGGAAGGAGGAAGGAAGTAGATCCAGAAGAAGAGAAGCCATCCAGGCATTATTTGTGTTCTTCCAGCAGTTCCTTTGAGGTATAACCCGTTTTCCCCATGATTCTATGCTTAATACTTCATTTGGGTCCTTCTTGGTCAAATCCCCAAGCTTGTATGTGCATTATATGTCGTAATAAGATGTTTGGCCTCTGGATCTAGGCAAGATTGAGCTCCAGGAGCTCAGATCTATTAGCTTTATGGCCCCATGTTGCTTGTTAGCCCTAGATCTACCCTTTTGAGACATTTTGAGCCCTAAAATCCATATTGGTGAATATCCACACGTAAAGTTGGAAACTTTACGTGTGATTAGTGTCCTAGAAGTCCAGATCTATGAATGGCATGGACTGGAATCGAGCAAATCCGTGTATTCAGTAGGTGCATGGCAACGACTCGGCGAGTCGTTCATATGACTCGGCGAGTCTGTTCGCGAGTCTCCGAGTTTGTCCCCTTTTCGTAGTGTCGAGTGAGCAGTGAGTCACGGGGTGTGACTCAGTGAGTCGGAAGCTTAACTCATCTATGGAGGTACTCGGCGAGTCAATGCCCTGACTCGGCGAGTTCTAGGCAATCTCCTTAGATCAAGAACAGACTCGGCGAGTTGTTCATACAACTCGGCGGGTCGCAGCATGAGTGTTCTTCGGATGAAGATGGACTCGACGAGTTGTTCATACAACTCGGCGAGTCTTAGCATAAGTGTTCTTCGGATGAAGATGAACTCGGCGAGTTGTTCATACAACTCGGCGAGTAGGATGAAGGACTTGAATATTAGTTAAGAAGGTGAACCCATCGAGTCATCGCCTAACTCGACGGGTAGGATCGGGTTTCAGGGCAGTCGTTTGGGTAGGGACTCGGCGAGTTGGAAAGCCAACTCGGCGAGTCGGGTCAACTGAAAGTTGAATCGGGCTTTGGCTTAGGGCAAGGTCAGGGGTAAAATGGTCATTTTACCCAAAGGTCAGCGAGCAGTGTTTGATTGAGTATATTGTGGGAATTGCAGCCGGAGGGTTTTCGGAGTAGCAGCAACAGTAGTAGGTGATCAATTCCCACACAGACCAGCAGCTTTCTTCGAGGTGAGTTTCCTTTCCAGTAGGAACGGGTCTAAGGCACCAAGGTCGACCCGCGTAGACGAGATGCTAGTACTAGAGTGTGGGCCAAGCCCGTATCTCTGGGTTTAGCCAAGTATGTTATATGTGTTAATATGATAGAGTTGCTTATACTTGTTGTCTGTGTGATACTTGTATGTTATGGGTTAGCGGTTGAGTGTGGGCAGGGCCCATATCTCTCCGAGGTTGGAGTGTGGGCTAGGCCCGTATCTCCCAGATAGCGAAGTGTGGGCAGGGCCCGTATCTTCACAAGTGTGGGCGAGGCCCGTATCTCCCGGCTAGCGAAGTGTGGGCAGAGCCCGTATCTTCCCGAGTGTGGGCAAGGCCCGTAACTCCTAGCTGAACATTGGTTGTTATATGTTTGCATTGTATGGGGTATTATGGGGGAACTCACTAAGCTTCGTGCTTACAGTTTTCAGTTTTGGTTTCAGGTACCTCCTCAGCGAGGGGAAAGGAGTCGGCGCGGTAGCAGCATGACACACACACACACTCTCCGATTTCCGCATTTACGAGCTTCATTGGGACTGATACTCTGATATTCTGATTAGTTGTATGTTTTGGTTTTCAGACATGGTTCGCTTTATGTTATGGTTGAACAAACGATGTTTTTGGTTATTAATATTTTCTAAAGTAACGTTTTTAAACAAAAATTTTTGGTCATAAAAATGGGGTTGTTACAGTGTTAATGTGTTGTTTCTTTCTATTTCACATGTTAGGGCTCAAATGAGCTCAAAGGCTTCC
Source organism: Lactuca sativa (assembly GCF_002870075.4). Lineage (NCBI taxonomy): Eukaryota > Viridiplantae > Streptophyta > Magnoliopsida > Asterales > Asteraceae > Lactuca > Lactuca sativa. The sequence goes on along the minus strand of NC_056625.2, from coordinate 171,918,875 downwards.
AGCAGCTGTGATTTTTTGGTTTTTGTGTGTGTTAACCTATTATGTTTTGTGTTTCGGTGTTACATAAATATGCTTTATAGGGTTTTTTATATATATAAATCTTCCAGGAGCCTAAAACCTTCCATATCTTCATACCACAGTCATCGTTTCTCCACCTTCTCTGTTAGTAAAACAATACACCCTTACTACACCCTCAATTCTATCATATCTTAAACAAAGGAGAGAGAGAAATATATTCTATACATTTTTGTTCTATGACCTATTTTATAGATTTCATATATTTCTGAAACTTTATACATCTAACAAAAAGATTTATCTTTGTCTTTTGTTTATATATTTGTAAACATAACGGTTAAAAACTGGTTGTTGGATCTATATTGTATTTCATACATATCTATATCTTATTTTATATATTTATAGATCTTGAAGAAAATCGTTGTTGGAACTGTATGAAATCGGCTCACAGATCTGGATGCTGAAGGATTTGGAAAACATAGTTGCCGTATTTTCATATATGTTTTTTTTCTTTTCGAGGCTATCTAACTGATCGTTTTTTTGGTATATATGTTGCAGATTTACAAGATCCTTGAAAAAATATTTAGACAAATTTCATTACTGAGGTGAAGATCTATTTTTTTAGTTTTGACATGATCAAATCTTCTTAAGTTTTGTTTTTAGTATATTTTGTGTTTCTGTATATTTTGTGTTTCTGGTTTCATCATTTAGTTTATTTGATTATTTACAGAAAAGAATAAAATTGTTCTTAATTTATCTTTTAGTATTTTTCTGTATTTGTTTGTATATTTTGTGTTGTTTTTGCATTAAAAGTCATTCAAACTTTAGAATAAGATTTTTTATCAAGTCAAATTTCATTTTCTTGCAATTCTCATTTTTTGGGGATAATTTGTGGATGAATAATACGATTTTTGTTTCTTTCACATCTTGATACATTAATACTAAAAGTGATAGAGAAATAACTCGCTTAGTTTTTACAAGCAAAGAGCAATTCTAAAAATTCTTGATGGAATAATATGTGTTGAATGTCCTTGCAAAATCAAATACTAACAGTGTTGTAAAACTCACCGAGTTGGCCGATTACTCCTCCGAGTACTCGCTACTCAGCCCCTTACCGAGGCGAGTTACAGAATCTCGAGTACTCCCCGATCAGCCACTTACTGAACTGAGCAATGTTGTAAAACTCGGTCAACTTGGTTATTAATATGTATAATATACTTAATGATTTATTATTTAACATACACACATGTGATTATTACTACATATATATCTTAAATTTTCGTAATTATTCATGAAGTGAGACCATTATTTGATTTTTTTAGTTTTTGTGTATTCACATATATCTAATTTTGTTATATATTTCAATCAACTTATGATTTTAACTTATAATTTTGACATATATAATTTCCCTAAAACTATTACTACATGAATTACCAAATCCGAGTACTCCCGAATACTCGCTACTCGGTAGTCGGCCGAGTAGGTACCGATTAACGAGTTCAACAACCTTGAATAGTAGTACTTAATTATTTTAAGTTGTTAGGGCCCCTAGGAAATTGGATTTTCTATATTTTTTATGTTTGTTTTATGAATTCGCTTAGTTTTTACATGCAAAGAGCAATTCTAAAAATTCTTGATGGAATAATATGTTTGAATGTCCTGGCAAAATCAAATACTAATACTTAATTTAATAAAAATACAAAATAAAATTAACCTTTTAACATAAAAAATTTACTATCATAAAAAAGAATTACACCATAAAAATAGATACTCAATTGAAATGCACATGACTCAGGATGAACTATCTACAACTTTATTATTTTCAGCTGTTACGTGCCCTTAGGAAATTGGATTTTCCATATTTTTTTCTGTTTGTTTTATTAATTCGCATAGTTTTTACAAGCAAAGAGCAATTCTAAAAATTCTTGATGGAATAATATGTTTGAATGTCCTCGCAAAATCAAATACTAATACTTAATTTAATAAAAAATACAAAATAATATTAACCTTTTAACATCAAAAAATTAATATCATAAAAAAGAATTACACCATAAAAATAGATACTCAATTGAAATACATACGACTCAAAATGAACTATCTACAACTTTATTATTTTGAACTGCTACGTTCCCCTAGGAAATTGGATTTTCCATAGCTTTTTGTTTGTTTTATGAATTCGCTTAGTTTTTACAAGCAAATAGCCATTCTAAAAATTCTTGATGGAATAATATGTTTGAATGTCCTGGCAAAATCAAATACTAATACTTAATTTAATAAAAATACAAAATAAAATTAACCTTTTAACATCAAAAATTTAATATCATAAAAAAGAATTACACCATAAAAATAGATACTCAATTGAAAGTCACATGGTTCAAGATGAAATATGTACAACTTTATTATTTTCAGCTGCTATGTGCCTTAGGGAATTGGATTTTCCATATTGACATTCAAACATATTACTCAATCAAGATTGCTCTTTGCTTGTAAAAACTAAGTGAATTCATAAAACAAACAGAAAAAATATGGAAAATCCAATTTCCTAAGGCACGTAGCAGCTGAAAATAATAAAGTTGTACATATTTCATCTTGAACCCTGTGACTTTCAATTGAGTATCTATTTTTATGGTGTAATTCTTTTTTATGATTTTGATGTTAAAAGGTTAATTTTATTTTGTATTTTTATTAAATTTAGTATTAGTATTTGATTTTGCCAGGACATTCAAACATATTATTCCATCAAGAATTTTTAGAATGACTCTTTGCTTGTAAAAACTAAGCGAATTCATAAAACAAAGAAAAAAAATATGGAAAATACAATTTCCTAGGGGAACGTAGCAGTTGAAAATAATAAAGTTGTAGATAGTTCATTTTGAGTCATATGTATTTCAATTGAGTATCTATTTTTATGGTGTAATTCTTTTTTATGATATTAATTTTTTGATGTTAAAAGGTTAATTTTATTTTGTATTTTTATTAAATTAAGTATTAGTATTTGATTTTGTCAGGACATTCAAACATATTACTCCATCAACAATTTTTAGAATTGCTCTTTGCTTGTAAAAACTAAGTGAATTCATAAAACAAACAGAAAAAATATGGAAAATCCAATTTCCTAGGGGCACGTAGCAGCTGAAAATAATAAAATTGTACATATTTCATCTTGAACCCTGTGCCTTTCAATTGAGTATCTATTTTTATGGTGAGCCTTTTTTATGATATTAAATTTTTGATGTTAAAAGGTTAATATTATTTTGTATTTTTATTAAATTAAGTATTAGTATTTGATTTTGCCAGGACATTCAAACATATTATTCCATCAAGAATTTTTAGAATTGCTCTTTGCTTGTAAAAACTAGGCGAATTAATAAAACAAACAGAAAAAAATATGGAAAATCGAATTTCCTAAGGGCACGTAGCAGCTGAAAATAATAAAGTTGTAGATAGTTCATCCTGATCCATGTGCATTTCAATTGAGTATCTATTTTTATGGTGTAATTCTTTTTTATTATAGTAAATTTTTTATGTTAAAAGGTTAATTTTATTTTGTATTTTTATTAAATTAAGTATTAGTATTTGATTTTGCCAGGACATTCAAACATATTATTCCATCAAGAATTTTTAGAATTGCTCTTTGCATGTAAAAACTAAGTGTATTCATAAAACAAACAGAAAAAATATAGAAAATCAAATTTCCTAGGGGCCCTAGCAACTGAAAATAATAAAGTTGTAGATAGTTCATCTTTAGCCCTGTGCATTTCAATTGAGTATCTATTTTTATGGTGTAATTCCTTTTTATGATATTAATTTTTTGATGTTAAAAGGTTAATTTTATTTTGTATTTTTATTAAATTAAGTATTACTATTCAAGGTTGTTGAACTCGTTACTCGGTACCTACTCGGCCGACTACCGAGTAGCGAGTACTCGGGAATACTCGGATTTGGTAATTCATGTAGTAATATTTTTAGGGAAATTATATATCAAAATCATAAGTTGATTGAAATATATAACAAAATTAGATACATGTGAATACACAAAAACTAAAAAAAAACAAATAATGGTCTCACTTCATGAATAATTACGAAAATTTAAGATATATATGTAGTAATAATCACATATGTGTATGTTAAATAATAAATCATTAAGTATATTATACATATTAATAACCGAGTTGACCAGGTTTTACAACATTGCTCAGTTCAGTAAGTGGCCGATCGGGAAGTACTCGGGATTATGTAACATGCCTCGGTAAGGGGCCGAGTAGCGAGTACTCGGAGGAGTAATCGGCCAACTCGGCGAGTTTTACAACACTGCTAGTATTTGATTTTGCCAGGACATTCAAACATATTATTCCATCAAGAATTTTTAGAATTGCTCTTTGCTTGTAAAAACTAAGCGAGTTATTTCTCTATCACTTTTAGTATTAATGTATCAAGATGTGAAAGAAACAAAAATCGTATTATTCATCTACAAATTATCCCCAAAAAAATGAGAATTGCAAGAAAATGAAATTTGACTTGATAAAAAATCTTATTCTAAAGTTTGAATGACTTTTAATGCAAAAACAACACAAAATATACAAACAAATACAGAAAAATACTAAAAGATAAATTAACAACAATTTTATTCTTTTCTTGAAATAACCAAATAAACTAAATGTGGAAACCAGAAACACAAAATATATAGAAACACAAAATATACTAAAAACAAAACTTAAGAAGATTTGATCATGTCAAAAATAAAAAAATAGATCTTCACCTCAGTAATGAAATTTGTCTAAATATTTTGTCAAGGATCTTGTAAATCTGCAACATATATACCAAAAAAACGATCAGTTAGATAGCCTCGAAAAGAAAAAAACATATCTGAAAATACGGCAACTCCGTTTTCCAAATCCTTCAGCATCCAGATCTGTGAGCCGATTTCATACAGTTCCAACAACGATTTTCTTCAAGATCTATAAATATATAAAATAAAATATAGATATGTATGAAATACAATATAGATCCAACAACCAGTTTTTAAACCTTATGTTTACAAATATATAAACAAAAGACAAAGATAAATCTTTTTCTTAGATGTATAAAGTTTCAGAAATATATGAAATCTATAAAATAGGTCATAGAACAAAAATGTATAGAATATATTTGTCTCTCTCCTTTGTTTAAGATATGATAGAATTGAGGGTGTAGTAAGGGTGTATTGTTTTACTAACAGAGAAGGTGGAGAAACGATGACTGTGGTATGAAGATATGGAAGGTTTTAGGCTCCTGGAAGATTTATATATATAAAAAACCCTATAAAGCATATTTATGTAACACCGAAACACAAAACATAATAGGTTAACACACACAAAAACCAAAAAATCACAGCTGCTGGAAGCCTTTGAGCTCATTTGAGCCCTAACATGTGAAATAGAAAGAAACAACACATTAACACACATGAAAAAGTGAAGGAGATACCGAATCCAGATCCACTGATTGCTTAGATTGGTGGTAGTGACGTATCAGTGGCTGCGAGAAGAGGAGGGTTGGGGGAGATGGATTCGATGATGGTGAAGTAGGAATGACCAGAGGAAACGTGAATAGGATAATGCTCAATGCGTGGTGGTTATGAGGAAAGGGATTTGATTGGTGGCTTTTGTGGTTGTATAGATGTGATACCATCTTCACCGGTGGTGTAGATGGTATACGGCGAGGGGAAGAGGAGGGTTTGCACAAATCGAATAGACGATGAGTTTGGTTGGAATATGGGGCATCCAATGTATTAGATTTAAGGGACCAGGTTTTGTTTGGATATTGAAAAGTCTATTTTGATTGGTGGTAAACAAATCACATGGATCATCCATGGTAGAATCCTCACCGTCCAATGTATATTTAAGGGACCAGATTTTGTTTCATTGAGTTGTAAGACAATTGTCTTAAATTTTAAAGGGCCCACACTTATAAACCCTTTATAAGATGGTGTGTGTGTGTGTATATATATATATATATATATATATATATATATATATATATATATATATATATATATATATATATTCTGATTAAGTCTTGAATACAAGGAAATTTATTCGGTTAGGGCATCCACAATGCATTAAACTCTACAAGTTCAATGGAACATATTAAAAAAATTATTTAAAGATTTAAAGACTTTCCTTTTTCCCATTGAAGAATACAATGGCCATTGAACTTCAAATCCATTGAATGTCAAGGTGACATTTCACAATGGTGGAACAATTCTAAACTTAGGATGAATTCGTAAGAAAATTTTAAAATCAGATACTAATACTTAATTTAATAAAAATTCAAAATAAAATTAACCTATTAATATCAAAAAATTAGTATCATAAAAATGAATTACACCATAAAAATAGATACTCAATTGAAATTCACAAGGTTCATGATAAACTATCTATAACTTTATTATTTTCAGCTATTACGTGCCCTTAGGAAATTGGATTTTTCATATTTTTTTTTGTTTGTTTTATGAATTTTAGTTTTAATTGTAACTAGACACGGTCTATTAGTCCGACATAGTTATTTCATCAAGTTACATTTTCACGTACACAAAAAATAACCATATTACAATTTTAATCGTTTTCATATTTTATTAATTTAAAAAAATTAAGATTTTTTCATGTTTGAAATATTATTGAATAAATGTGATTTACATAACCAAATATATTAAGTTTAATAGATTTCAAACGATACACCAACAAACAAAAAATTATCTTTCAATGTCTTTACCTTCAATCAATTGATGGGTTTTGTGTTTTTGAAATCCATTTTCAAATGTAGACTACTTTCTGTGAAATATGAAAAACTGGAAAACGAAAACATTGTTATTTATAGTTTGAAATTTGTGAACAAAAGTGGAATATTTGATTGATAACCTTACTTCATTGGAAATATATATATGAATGGGAAAGAAATTAAAGTGTATTGAAACCAGGTTAAAATTTATTGGAAACCAGTTTATATCTATTTATTTTATTTGTATAAAAATAAAGTTCATAACAGAAAATGTTAACTATAGCAAATTTTATGAAATATGTTTGTATGAAATAATAACTATTTATAAAATCTAGAATACTTTCACATACTATTACTCCTATTATATTATATATAGTTATATTTAATAATAAGTAAAATATATATTAATTAACATACTAATATATTATGACCGATTTTCATATTGTTTTTATCTATTTTGTATGTTTTAGTAATTAAAGTATAATTTTATCAATTTTATAATTATATTTATATATTAATATTACATTTTAAACTATTATTATATTTAATACCCAATAAAGAAATAATTCTATATTTTGGAACATCAATTCATTTTTAAACTAAAAGGAAACAAAAGGTTGACAACTATCAATAAAATGGACAACCATTCCAAATAGTAGAATATTTTTGAAAAGAATTTAAAAAAATAATCAAACCATGTCTATATACATGATGTATGATGTAAATAGTTTTTTATATTTGTCATTTCAAAATCAAACATGGAGCCAAGTGAAATATGAAAACATGGTGTTGTCAAAGTTTGGTTATAGCAAATTATAGCTGCAAGCTCTACGAAGTAAAATAACAAAGGTCTTAACATATATTAAAAAATAAAGATAAGATTTTACAAAAAAAAAAAAAAAAATTAGTCATAAAAATTATAAAAAACGAATATAATATACAAAAATATTTTAATTGATTACCTATCATTGAAAAAGAAAACCTAATATGTAATAAAATAAATAAAGTTTATCTTGTGAAAATGATAATTATAAATTAATACTTTTGAATAAAGTTTCAAATATTATGTATCATTTTTTAATTAGAATGACAGAAAAATAATAATCTACGTTTTAACTTTTATATTATTGTAAATATAATTAAAAAAGTAATGTTATTTATGATAATATTTTTAAGAATAAAACAAAATGCCTTAAGGGAAAAAATCAGTAAAAATAAATTATGTATTTAAATAAAAGTAATAGTTATTTGAAAAAGAAATAGTAGCCAAATGTATATTATAAACTTTAGGCAAAAAAAAAAGTAGCCACTATAAATTTTTATCATTACAAAAAGGAAACATAATTTTATTTTTAACACAAAATAGCCGAAAGCAAATTTATTGCCTGTTTTGCAAAATAAATAGTTTTTCCAAAATAAATAGGTTTTTGGATATATTTATTTCATTTCTCTTTAAGTATACCCCTAGCAAATAACCGTAAAGTAAAAATCAAAATAATAGATGACATTAGAAAGGAAAACTATTCAGCCCCCACAACTAGGCACTTAGATATAAAATATTCCTGGTAAAGAACTGTCTAACACAAACAATCCGTCAAAAGTCTCAAACGAACAATTTGACATGAAAATGAATCTAATCGACACATAGAAACTATCGGCCGAAAGCATTATCTTGCGTTGCCGCATCGTGCGGGTACCTTACTAGTATATATATATATATATATACACACACACACACACACACACATCTGAATTGGATTGGCAAACTCTCAAGGTAACCAAGTGGTTGTAACCAAGATTCATAGGTACTTGTCAGAGAATCGATACTAAACAGACCCGCATCAAAGTTACCTCATAGTTTGTGAGTGATACTTGATTAAAAGGTCCTATCTTTGAATCCAACACCTGAGATACATAGTAGGGCTTAAATGTAGGTAGTACTGTGCTTAGATATGTTCAAATGTTGATCCTTAAACGGGCAGTTATAAAAGCCATTTCCAGGTATGGTGTTAACTATGCAAGAGATTTTTGTAGTAAAGATGGGATTTGTTCCTCTTATGTGATGAGATCTTGACATCTAATGTGTGTTACCCAAAGTTGAACTCCAAATGAGATTGATTATGATCCAAGTATCATGTTCAACAGGATGTCTGTAACAAATGGATAACTGATAAGTTTCCCTTATGAATCAATTAAATCTTTGAGCTTTTGGGAATTGGATGTTGATGAATGGCAATCTTCGTCATGTGTTATTTGGGGAAATGAAATCTTGCTAGACGTTCACCATATTCTATATCAATCTATGATGATTCTTGTGCAAGTGGGAGATTGAAAGATCTTGTATTCGCAAGAGTCATTATAGAATGATATTGCTAATGACATATGATCTTATAGGGACACACCTTATAGCAAGTTACTACCATGAAGAATGGACCATTGAGCTTAAAAAACTCAACATAGGTACAAAACTCAACTCGGTATTATTTACTGAAAACCATGAACAATGTTAACTTTATCTATAAAAAAAAGTCAAAGAGCTATCCATTATAAATTATTAGACTATTAATTTGGTATATCAACAAGCTATCCATCAATAAGATTATGTTCCGATCCTTATAAAAAAATTCATCATTTTTATCTGTTTTTTTCTTGACAAAAACTAAAGCATTTCAGGAGCCCCAAATAGATGAAAACTTATAAATAACAATCTACAACAAGTATTTCCCTGGCACATTATTATATTCAAATGATATACCCAAGAAAGTCATTCACGTACTATACCATACGATGGGATATCAACCCCCACCAATGACCAACCTAATGCTAAATGGAAGAAATCAAGTTACACTTCTAATCAATGAACATGTTCAATAGACTCTGGATGCATATTATAAATCAGACATAAAAATATGTTGACATGAATTGCAATTTTTCCACAACTGGTAAGGAATGGAATTTGAGGTGGTGGTTATCCAAACTGGATAGTTTTTTGGACTTGCAGATTTCACTAACTATGTTGCAAAGTGGGATGAGAAAATGCAAGATCATTACTTCCATCTTATATTGTCTACTTTGGTGTATATCGATGGTGAGAAATAAGGAAGTGTTCAACCGGAGTTTCTTATACCTACGAATATCGATAGCGAGAAATAAGGAAGTGTTCAATTGGAGTTTCAATATGGATGAGGTAGGTTGTGTGACAATAGAGTTTGGGTTGTGCTTTAGAGCCCAACGGTATTAGCAAAGGCATAGGGTCGGTCTTTTAAGGATTTTGGGTTTTGTTCAGGAAGTTTTAAGGCTATGGTGTATGTTATAAGCGTAGGGCTTCTCACCACTTTTCCATGGATATAAGGTTCGTTGGAAACAGACCTAAGATGAGGAAGTTATGGCAATTTGAAATAATTGTCACATTTGGCCCTTAATGGAGAAAGGGTTGCAAGTTAAGTCCCATGAGTGCATGGGGGAGGGCACGTACCTAGGGTGAGTACGCCCATCGTAAGCTGGAGGTACGCCCATCGTAATGAGCAGAGTGCCAAACCCTAATTTTTAGGGTTTGGGCACTATTTAAACATCCTTATGAGCTCAAGGAACTTTCATTTTTCCAGCCTCCTTTGTCTTTGAGCCTCATTTCGAACCCTAATATCCTTTGGTGGTGCTTTCTTGAGCTTGGAGTTGATTTTGAAGGTCCTTAGTGTTATTTCAAGAAGGTGTATCTTGGTGATCAAGCTTGGTGTAGCCTTGGGGTTTTAGATCCATAATCTTCACTCTCTTGGGAAGCTCCAGGAGGTAAAAAGTTCTTTCCTTGACCTCTTATTATGCTAGTTTGAGTTTAGGGCAAGATTAAGAGTTTTATGATGTATTAAGTTCCCCTTGTGAGCCACTCCAGGAGCTTGGAGTGATAAATCTTCCCTCTTTTGATGTTCTTTGTTCCTAAAAATGATTGCTTGATGGTTAAGAATGGTCCACGCATGTTCTAGTTGGATTAGAATGGTTCTTAAAGGACTAAGATGATTTTTGGGTCCCATTGAGTCATGCAAATGCATAAAGGTGCCGACTTTATGCATTAAGAGCTTTATTTTGAGGTTCCCTGAAGTTCGGGTGCAAAGTGATTAAGTGGTTAAGTTAGGAAATCAGTTTTGGATTAAGTTGAGTTACGCCCCATGTAAGTGATGGTATGCCCAACGTACCATGTTTAGGTCGAGATCTGGTTTGCTGAGCACACCCAACGTAGCTGAACGTACGCCCAACGTATGACGTTCAGCTGGAGCTGGGCTTGTAATATTTGGGTTGTGCATCTTTGGACCACCTTGTGGCATTAGGCCATCTGAGATCAACTTTTTGGGACTAAGTAATTATTGGGCTTTAGGATAAGGTCCATATGGGGTTGGGCCCAATTTGGAAATTTTGGCCATTGGTGGGCCATTATGGATCTCTTGGTTTTGGGCCTTTTTAGTCTTTGAGCTTGGGCCTCAGTTTTGGTTCATGTTGGGTCAGGGGTAAAATGTTAATTTTACCCCAATTTCAGATTGTGGACCTTAGAATGGAACCTAATTGCTAATTAGGTGTTATTTTGTGTGGTTAGCTCGAGAAGCCATCAAGACAACAGCTAGGGATTTCTCTCAGTGAGTTTTAGCATTCGAGGTGAGTCTTCTCACTATACTTGCTTGTGTGGTAATTTATGTGTGACCAGAGGGTCTTATTTTGTGTTATTGACCAAAGGGTCTTATTTCGTGTTATTGACCGGAGGGTCTTATTTACATTATTGACTGGAGGATCTTATTACATTATTGACTAGAGGGTCTTATTTTCTTATACTGAGATATGTATTATTATGCATCCTGTCTTTGTGACTTATGAAGTTATATGATTCTGTATACATTAAGTTGTGACTAGAGGGTCCATACTGAGACGTGTTGTAACACCCTGAATTCAGAAGACCTAGAAAGGAAAGGAAAACCTCAAAATCAGAAGGTGACGCGTCGAGTAAGTGGGGTGACTCAACGAGTAAGAGCGCATTCCGGGTCGCGGGTTAAGTGATCTACTCGACGAGTCGGAGGACCGAGTCGGCGAGTTGGTCAAGGTTTGGGAAACCATAAATTCGGGACTTGGCACCATATTTAAGCATCTTATTCTCCTCCTCTTAGTTCCATTCCCAGCCCCCATTGTCTAGAACTTAACCTACGAAACCCTAGATCATTTGGTGAGTGTGTGAGCCATTCTTGAGTGATTTAGTGTTCTTGGAGGCTAGAAGAAGAAGGAGGAGATTGAAGGTTCGAGGAGGAACTTATAGATCCAGCAACACCATCTCATTTCCATCATTTTCTGGCAATCAAGTCTTCATCTTGACTTATAGCTTCTTAGATATTTTTATGTCCACTTTATGAGAGTTTTGGTCCATAGAGCTTGATCTATGGGACAAAGATGTCCCAAGCAAAGATGCTTTCAGATCTGGGTTGACTCGGAGAGTCTAAGGGCTAACTCAATGAGTCGACTCGATAAATCGTGACTTTGAGTAGCCATTGAACTCGGTGAGTCAGGGGTTGACTCGACGAGTTGGATCACGATCTCAGGATTTTGACTTTTTGGACTCGGCGAGTTGAAGGAGCAACTCGGCGAGTTGGATCAACTTGGAGCGTTGACTTTGACCGTTGGCTTTGACTTTGGCCAAGGTTGACCTAGTTAGACTTTTGAAGGTATTTTGGTCTAAATGTTATTTTGGTATTGGTAGCTCAGGGAGTCGAGTGATCAGCAGTTCGAGGATCTGCCAGCTAGCAGTGAGGGGTTATTCGTAGGATTCTTTAGTCAACTTGTGAGGTGAGTTTTCTCTAGTAGGAATGGGTCTAAGTCACCAATGTCATACCATTTATATATGTTAGTGTATACCGGATTTAGATCCGATGTCGGGGTTAGCCCGATGCAGCTTATGTGTTCCGGACTTCGGTCTGATGTCGGGGCGGTCCGAGAAGTAGTGATGTATGCGTGATGTCTTTATGATTCATGTATGTTATATGTTATGTGTTATGTGTACCGGGCTTCGGCCCGACATCGGGAATGCCCGATGTATGTTAGTTTATAAGCTACATGTTATATATTTCGGGGCAAGCCCGATGTGTGCTAGTTCATATGTTATATGTTATATGTTCCGGGCTTCGGTATGATGCCATGACAAGCCTGATGCAGATTATGTGATTATGTGTTATGTTGTGTATGTGTTGGGGTAAGCCCGATAATGGGGTGAGCCCGATGCCCGATGCGGTCGGATGCCGGGGTGAGCCCGATGCCGGACAGGAGTCTAATGCTAGGTAAGTTGATGACGGGTTCGTTCCGATGCAGTTGGGCGGTGTCTCATAGTTGATTCATGTGTGATAGGTTATGCATATGATATGTGGTAGTTGGGGGAGCTCACTAAGCATCATGCTTACAGTTTTTAGTTTTAGTTTCAGGTACTTCCGGTAGCAGAGGGAAGAGCTCGAGATGACTGCATGGCACACACCAAGAAGTTTTATCATGGGATGTTTACACTGATAAAAAATATATGTTTTGAGATGTTACTCTGATTTGATATAACAAATTACGTTTATGATTGAGAAATATGGTTTTATTAACGTTTTAAAATGAAATTTTCGGACCATATTTTAGGGATGTTACATGTGTGACTGGAGTTTCTTCAATGAGACACATGACTAGAGGGTCCTTTTCGAAATTTAGCCATGAGAAGCTAATTATTTGTGTATGTGGTATTTTGGAGAACTCATTAAGCTTCGTGCTTAGTGTGTTGATTTAAATGTGTTTTAGGTACTTTGTAGATTCTGAGAAGGCGGAAGCATGATTGTACACATTCGCTGGCTTACGATGTCTTGTGGATTTTGGGATACTCTGATATTGCTTTAATAAAAATGTATAATTTTGTGATCAGTTGGATTTATGAATAATGTTTAGTGAATTAAAAATGAAAATTTTCTTTGATATTTGAGGTGTTGCACAATCCTTCTTGGACGACCCTTCTTGAGCAATGCCCAAGCCTTGGTTGATATAAGAGAGTCCAAACTCACTCTTCGAGTTGGAGAAGAAGTCGTCACTTTTGGAGTTAATAGAGCAATCCAACACTCAAGGATAAGTGATGATATGAATTTCTCAGTAGATGTGTTTGAAGAATTAATAGAGAAGGAGGTTGGAGGTTGGAAAGAAAAAGAAACCAAGGGATATATGGTGATAACAGAAGGAGATTTTAATGTTGAACTTGATATACAAGAGTTAGAGAAACTACTGGAAGAAAGTGAATAAAATGAACTGATAAAAGAAGATGAAGAAACACCACGACGTGGTCATCCAATTTTTCACGATCGGACAATAAATATCGCGACAACATGATGTGGCAGGAGGCCCAAGTTGTGGTGGCTGATCAAAAACCTAAAATAGAGTTGAAAGATTTTCCCGGACATCTGGAGTATGCATTTTTCGAAGAAGATCAACAAAAACCGGCCATCATAGTAGTTGATCTCGCTAAACATGAAAAAGTGTTGATAGAAAAACTTTTGAGAAACACTTGAACAAACGTTAGTACAAGGTAATAGTTGCGGAATAAGTCAATCTCAAAGGGTCAAGTTAGCTCAACAATAATAAGTTAGAAGTGTTAGATAGTTAGTCGCGGAAATGTAAAGGAAATGCGAATGACAACAAGTAATATCAAGTAAACATCAAACTGATTCGTAACAAGGTTTGCAGTCAAACACGAGTTAGTAAATGTGAACAATTTAAGATGAATAGGATCTCATATATTATATATGATAGAGATATGAGAGAATGATCTTTGTATTTCAGTATTAGCTCAAAAGCTCATGAAAGTAGGTACGATTACATGAAGAAGGGAATCTCTATTTATAGAGTCCCAAAAAGTTACATTTGAAATAAACAACTAATATTCTACTGACTTAAGTGACCATGCAAGGTTTACTGGATAAAGCTATGCTAACAAACTAAGTCAGTTAAAGTAACTAAAAGTCTTAATCATTTTTCACTGTGGTAGTGGTTGCAGCTCACTACGGTTCATAAAACAACTTCTTCAACTTCGGTGGACAAACATCAGTTGCGGTAGCAAAACCAATTGCGGTAGAAAAAACATGACTGTTGATCATTAAACTAAGAGGGAAACTTTTTGTATCAACAATTTTCCCCAAAGTGACCTCTTCAACTTTCTTCATCACTTGTTGAGTTTAAGGAATTTGATAATGATCCAGTAGAACTTCCTTACTTCATCTAGCCACTGGATTCTTTGGGTGATTTCAAACTTCACCTCTTCAGTTGTATTCTTGGATATTTAAACCGAAGCGAAGGTGGTATCTAGTTGCTTCTTGGTCAACCAGTGAATTGCGGTTACAGGAATGAAGTATTTGAGATCATTGTTGGCTTTCTTGTATACAACTCCTAACTCTAGATAATTTGTTGCTTTGAGTGACATGTCTTGATAACCTTTTGTAAAGCTTAGTGCGAGCTCGAAGTCTGTAAAGTTGAACTTCTTGGTCAGGACAAGGTGAATTTCGGCATCAATTTTCCCAAAATCGCACACTAATTCCTTGAGATATTCACAATAAATCTTCATCTTCTGATGTTTTTCAGCTTTGATATGAAAAACTCTTGCAATCAAAAAAACTTATTCTAGGTTCATGCAAGGGAAATCATCATGTGTTCTGATGTATTTATCTCCTCACCTGGTGAGGGTATGGTGAACAAAATCTGTCTTCATAAACTTCCTCACTTTGAAATTCTTGACCCCTTCTGGTCTGTCGTTGGACCAGATCTTTTCAAAGTTAGTACAATGCTTGGCATGAAACTGATTTATGCGTTCAAATTCATGGGGGAGTCTTTGATTATCCAGAAGGTTGAGATCAAAAGGCTCATAACAGGGAAAAACTTGGAGTTTGGAGAGATTGGTATGTCCCAATATCCATCAAAAGGAGGATCAGCATAAGTTAGGATCGGTCTGTAATCATCATCTAAAAGCCTTCGGGTAGGGTTTACCCACGAATTGATTAAAGACTCATCCATGGTTGTACCAAACTATGTGCCCTCCATATTTCTTCAGCAAACTTCGCAGCCCGCCAGTCACGTTTTCTTCGAAGAGTGGCCGGTGAGTCATTTGTATGATCCGAGGACAATGTGGGCTCCAGATTTCTAAATTGCGGATGAGTTTGGTGTGGAGATTGATAAGGATCTTGTTGTAGTAGAGTTTGTTGTGGAGATGGTTGCGGAGTTGGAGGTTTTTCTTCTTCTTGGGAAGGAGTCCATTGAATTTTTGGAGGAGTTTCATGAATTGAAGGAGTCTTGGAATAAGAATAACCTTGTTCATGATGGAAATGCAGAGGAGTCTCACTTCCCCCTTTTAAGGTAGTAACAATTTGTTGCTCCTCAAACCACTGTTTAAGTCCATCAATTTTTGAAAAAGTTTCATTAAATTGAGACTTCATTTCTTCATAGAGCTACTGGTTGTTGGGAATTTCTTTGTTTAAAAGTAATTGATAGGTCTCCTTGGTAAGCCGCATGATCTCATCAACACTTGAGTTGGCAGTTAAGGATCTTGGTAAGCCGTTGATGGTGGTTTGTAGGACCACAAGACTGGATTCATACGCATTGTGAGTTTCTTCGACCAGCTTGTTGGAGTGAATGACTTGTTTTTCAAGGGAAACTTTGAACTCATCCTTCAGTGTCCTAATCTCCTTGATAAGCTTTTCCGCAGTGGAGAGGAACTCCTTGTGATCAGCAGTGCGGCGATTATCCAAGTCTCTAATTCCTATTTCAATTTTAAGACTAACCCTTTGAGCAAGCATCCTTTCCCTTATCTCAAGAGTTTTCACACATTCCACTAGAGACTATGGTGTAGGAACTTTGGTATTTAGTGGTTCTTTAGTTGTAACTGCAGCCAGGATCTGATCAACTTTGGCCTGGAGATTGAGAAACTCCTTCCTTAATACTGCAACCATTTTCTTCTTCTATGCTTTTGGTTTCGAGGTGGAGTGTTGGGATCCACTCGAATCTTCATCTTTAAAAGAGTAAATTATACGAATGGTCCCTATGGTTTGGGGTAATTTGCGCACTTGGTCCGTAACCTATTTTTTTAACTCGGAAAGTCCTTACTGTTTGTTTTTGTTACGCGTTTGGTCCCTATTATTTGTTTTAGTTACGCAATTGGTCCCTATCTTACCTAAAAAGACTATTATTTAAATAGGAAAAAATTACGGGATAGGTAAGGTAAGATGAGGGGGTTGGGGTTGTGGTGTGTTTATTTAAATATTTTAAAAAATCAATGGCAAAATAATTTTTTTTAGGTAAGACAGGGACCAAGCGTGTAATAAAAACAAACAGTAGGGACCTTTCGAGTAAAAAAATAAGTTAGGGACCAAACACGCAAATTACCATAAACCATAGGGACCATTCGTGTAATTTACTCTCTTTAAAAACCATCATAAATTCTTCTGAGTGGGGGGTGGGGGGCTGTTGAACATATTCAAGATCAATGTCATCAAACCCGAACATTGGGCCTGATCTTATCTCAGTTGTGATGTCGTTGTCGTTTGAATCGTGTTTTTCTTCATTTTGAGGGGGCTTTGATGGACCAACACCACCTTCCATGACTTGGGCTTGTAGAACGATTGCTTTCATCTGGGGACATCCATTGCTGAATCTTCAAGATGTCCTTATCTGTTTTTGCATCGTTGAACGAGTCTGCCCAATATTTTGCAACTGTCTAAATATCCTTCTTTCTTTTTTTTTTTTGTTGATGTTGGACTTGTTGCACTTTCCTTTCTTGAATTTCCCTTTTAAATATTTCAAATTTCTTGAGTCCGGACTTGGTACATGGACGGTATCGATTCTAATAATCATTTGTGTTGTATCCGTCAAATCCTTGTCGTGCCGAGGTGTCCCTTGGGTCTGTGGTTCCTTGCACAATTGTGCTCCCCACACCTAGACCACTTGTTAGTAATGGTGGTAGAATAGGATTTTCTAAGCTTCCTCGGTCTCCTTGACCTGAAGTCAAGTGTAGCCTCGGCTCAGTTCTAGATAGGGCTGAAGAAGTGCCATGTGGTGGAACAAGTTTTTGCAATGTTTATGTGACACGAATGAGAATGGAGTTCAACTCCTCAAGCTCAAAATAGTGCAAGTGTGATGCCTTAGAAACCTTAGGGTGACTTGAACCAATAAGATCCAATTGGGATCCGACTAAGGGTGTGTCTCCATGACGAGATGAAACATATACACTTACAGTATCTGAGTCATGAGATTGGGTGTGAACGTGTGAGCCTACGGTGGCTCCAATGACTATCAGAGTCTTTTGAGAGACTGCAGTATGCGTCGTGGTCTGCATCTAGATTTGATTGGGGTAAGTTTGAGTTTCTTTCTCCTGAAGACATCTCCAGATCTTGAAGACTCATGAAGAGTGTTATCTAAAACATTTACTGGAGGATCTTTACTCTTAGAAGGAGAGTGATGAACCGCAACAGAGGATTCTATGGTTTTGGACTTTCGTTTCTTAGAGGGAGTAACTCCCTTTTTCACTATCTTCATTGGGGTCTTCCTGGAAGTAACAAGAGACTTAACTCTTTTGGGTTTGGGCTGAACAGATTGGTCTGCGGTTGGGGGGGGGTGAGTTGCGGTAGGAGTTACGATAGAAGAAGGAATATATGTTGCGGTAGGGGCTGCAGTAGACTAAATCAGTTTAGGTGGGGAAGAGTGGTATGGGGAAATACCACTCGTTGCCACAATATGATCAGTTACCTCAAGGTTTGTGAGTCCAATGGACTCTAAAATATACATTGGCAATCGTCTAAGGGGTCCAAAAACAATTTGATCTTTAGAGGCTGTGTAGCTTTTCAGATCGCGAGTTGAGAACAAATTTGTGTCGTTGCCCATATCCAACTTGGCCTCCTTGTGCAAATCCAAGATGCATAGCGACCAGAAACGAGCAAAAGTAAGCTCGGTTGCATCTTCTCTTGGATCTTCCTTGGCAATGTACTGCAAAAAGTCGTCCCACAAGATTTGACCATAGTTCACGGCGTTCCCAGTGTAGATGCTCCGGACGATTTCCAGGAGCTTAATTTCCATGTTATCAGTTCCACATGTTCTTCATTAAAGACTTCTAATTATGAAATGGCATACAATCTGCCAAACTGCAGGAAGCTATGTCTTCTTGAATTTTCTAATTCCTTTGAGCATATTTTGGTAACCCATTTGGTATAGAGTAGATACCACATCATTTGGGCTTGGGGAGTAAAATTCCGTGGAAAGAAGAACCCTAAGATTGATTAAACGCATAAACTTCTCTTTTGTGAGCACCACTAGTGATTTATCCACCAGATTGAGAAAAACTTCTTGTAGATTGTAGCTTGGTCGAAAATCAGAGAAACCACACTTGAACAGAACCGTCATTGGAACAACTTCAGTGAAAGCATTAAATGCGCCATACAGTGGGTGTTTTGGGAGAAACTTGGTCATCAACCTTATTGCTTTGTTGTATGAAGGATGATCTTTGAAAATGGCCCTGAAGTTGCTTGATGCGATAGATGGGGTTTGATCCTTGATGGTAGATTCAGAACTAGTTGGGCGAGCAAAGCCTGAAGCTTTTGATTGCTTCCTTGAAACACCAGACTTCACCATTGTTGCTAAAAAGCTCTCTAGAGAACTTGCAGAAAAGGGTTTTAGCAAGAAAGTGCAGAAGAAGAAGGTCGTCTTAAGGATTCAGATAGCATAAAAGCTATCTTGGGAAGAATTGGGGGGGTTTTTATACCTTCGGATTTCAAAAATCATTTTAATTAATTTAATTACAGCTGTTAAAGTTAAAAACCCTTGGTTTTTTTACCATTATCAACTACAATTAAAATAAATCAAAAATAAAATGTTTCCGGGAAAAGAGGAGCATTTATTGCATTAACAATACTATTAACACACGCCGCCTGAACGTGGGGTTGAGAGTATTTTATCCGTTGTGAAAAATGTGGAAGCAGAAACGGATTTGACATCCAACGGCTGGATATATGACTGGTTGAGGAAAAGATTTATTAAAAGATTTCATTTATGGGAAAAACGATTCATTTGTTTTTATCTGAAAATGGAACCTGTGGAAGGAAAGTTATTTGAGAAAGGACTAAAACTGTCATGTGAGACAAAACAAATGTTTAAAAGATTGTTTTTTTTTTTTATTAAAGTCCATTAAATAGCACACAACGTTTCACAGTGTTTATGAAGTTATGACTGCGGGATCAATCATTGCAACTGCAGTAGGATTCAGATGACTGCGGTAGTAAGCAGTATGACTGCGGCAGCATTAGCTGAAAGAACACTTGATCATGAAGGTTAGAAATAAAGGAAATAAAAGACCCAGAAAAATATATGGCTCATATGTGATTGCGGTATACTAGGTATACTGAAAATAAATACGAGGAATATATTATGCTAGAACCACATTGAAGAGAGTGCTTCAAAAGTTTTTATTTTTTAATTTATAAAGAAAAGAAGGAATTCCTTCACACTTAGAGACAAGATGTGGTCTGTGGTAGCTGTCAATTCAAGAAAAATTGCGGGTTTGGGTTCATCATTCCTAGCATTTCTAGAAAGCCATTTAATTTTGTAGCATCGAGTGCCTTAGTAAAAACATCGGCTATTTCTTCGTGAGTGGGCACAAAAATGAGTTTGATGTTACCCTTGAGGATGCGATCCTTAATGAAGTGGTACGGTAGTTCAATGTGCTTCGTCTTAGAGTGGTGAATAGGATTATGAGAAATCGCTATAACACTGTCTGAATCACAGTAAATTGGCACCTGCAGCATTCTGTAACTGTAGTCCATGAGCTGAGTCTTCATCCCAAGAACTTGGGAACAACGGCTGGCTGCAGCCACATATTCTTCCTCTACGGTAGACAAAGAAACGAAATTTTGCTTCCTTGAAGACCAACTGACCAGTCTTCCTCCTAAGAATTGGCATCCACTCGAAGTACTTTTAAGATATAATCTGCATCTTGTATGATTCGCATCTGTGCACGCTTGAAGGCTGAAGTCATGACCACAGGGTACCAGAGGACTAACGCTTTAGTTCCCTTTAGATATCTGAGAATTTCCTTGATTACGGTCAAGTGAGATACTTTAGGGTCAGCTTGGTACCGAGCACATAAGCATGTTGCAAAGACAATATCCGGTCGAATTGCGGTGAGGTACATCAACGAACCATTCATTCCTCGGTAGGTTTTGTGGTCAACTGACTCTCCGGTAGCGTCAGCTGAAATCTTGTATCCAAAGGCCATCGGGACCTTGGCTGAGGAGTAATTGTCCATTGAGAACTTCTTCAGCAACTCAGTGGTATATTTTTCTTGATGAATGAATATCCCTTGAGGGACTTGTTTCACTTGAAGACGTAGAAAGAAGTTGATCTCTCTATTCATGCTCATTTGAAATTTACTTGTCATGAGCTTTGCAAAATCATTCACCATACCCTGATTTGTTGATCCAAAAATGATATCATCTATATATACTTGGATGAGCATCAAGTGATTACCATTTGGCCTTCTAAATAGCGTGGGATCAATCACACCTCTTTTGTATCCAGACGTGACAAGAAACTCAGAGAGAGACTCATACCATGCCCTTGGTGCTTGCTTCAAACCGTATACTGCTTTCACCAGCTTGTAGCAATGATTTGGAAATTATAGAGTCTCAAAAACTGGAGGTTGTTGCAAGTAAACTTCATCCTTCAGTTCTCCATTCAAAAAAGCACTTTTTATATCCATTTGATGCACTTTGATGTTCTTGTGTGCCACATACGCAAAGAAAATGCATATTTGCTTCCATTCTGGCTACGGGGGAATATGTTTCATCGTTTTCAACACCTTCAAGTTGATTGTACCCCTTAGCAACTAGCCGGGCTTTGTTTCTCACCAATACGCCAGACTAATGAAGCTTGTTTTTATATACCCATATTGTACCGATGATTGTGTGGCCTTTTGGCTTCGGTACCAGTTTCCACACTTTATTTTTGTCAAACTCAACTAACTCCTCTTGCATTACAGTGATCCAGTAGGGCTCCATGAGTGCTTCTTTTATGGTTAGAGGCTCGACTGAGGACATGAACGTTCCATAATGGGAGTGGCCAGTTAAATCACTAGAGGATCGAGTTTGGATACCTGTGGATGGGTTTCTAATGATTTGACTCGGTGAGTGATCCTTTCTCCAAATGTGAATACGAGGTTGTTGGTGATCTGCAGCTGCAGTTGAGGGAATATCTTCAACATCATAGGATTCTACGGTTGGAGAAGGTAGTTCCACCTTGACTTGGGAGCAGCCTACAAATGTATCTTGGACTGTAAGAATTTGAACTACAGTTGTTGAAGGAGGTTCCCCCTTAATTGAGGATGGGAGTTCCCCCTGAACCAAATACATCAGTTCCCCTGGATAGATGAATGAGAGATAACCCTTGAATCTGATCTTGTGTCAATGTTCTCAAATTCTTCATCTTCAGAGTCTGAAGAAACAGTTTGTTGGATAATGACTCTGTGGGTAGAAACCGGAGCTCCATCTTCTAGTACTGGAACCTCGATGGTTTTCACTAGAACCAGAGTTGAACTTTCCCCCTCAACCGGCGAGGTGGAAGTATTGAGTGAATAATCTTCAGACAAGGTTGGACCAGATACCTCAACATGTTGTTGTTGGGCTACCAGAGACACCAGGATTTCGGAGAGATGAGTGGTCTCATCGAGATGAAAAAGATCATCATAGTTGATTTCAACTATGTTCAAAGGAATCGAAGAGGCTAGGATATCACTTTCCAGGATAGCTTTTGTTTCAATTGACGGAGCAGTGTTACGGACATGATAGTCATCAAATTTGACCTTGAAGCTTTCGTCTATCAGTCTTGTACATCTAATGAGAACCGTGTAGGCCACCTTATTATTTGAGTAGCCAAGAAAAATTCTTTCATCTGATTTTGGTGCAAATTTGTTAAGGTAATCCTTATTGTTGATCACAAAACATCTGCACCCAAAAATATGGAAGAATCCGACACTGGTTTTGTGGTTGTGTAGACCCTCATACGGAGTCTTATTAAGATGTTTGTAAATGATTCTTCGGTTTTGAACAAAGCATGCAGTTCCCACTGCTTCTGCACAGAAGTAGAGATGAAGGTTGGCAAAGTTTAAAATCGATCTAGATGCTTAGACCAATGTGTGATTTCTTCGCTCTACTACTAAAATTTGTTGCTATGTGTAGGGAGCTGAAAAGTTGTGACTGATGCCCATGGAAACCAAGAAACTATTCAAGAGTTTTTTAGTGAATTTAGTTTCATTGTCACTTCTTATCCTTCTGATTGGTAGCTTGATTTGGATCTCTATTTCTTTTATGAAGTTGATCATGATCTGCGGTGTGTCAGATTTGAGTCTCAAGAAGAAGACCCAAGTGAATTGAATGAAGTCATCAACCATAACCAGAATGTATTTCTTGTGATGAAGACTGGCTACGGTAGATAGACCACAAAGATCAATATGAAGTAGCTCTAAAGGTTCAACGATTGAAGAATCATTAATCAGAGGATGACTTCCCTTGGTTTGTTGTCCACACTCACAAGCTGGGCATAATGTATCGTTATTGTACTTTAAGATCAGGAGATCACTAACTAGTTCTTCGGTGACCAGGTTGTGGACGTATCTGAAATTGAGATGAGCTAGCTTGCGGTGCCACAACCAACTGATTTCGGATACTGATTCTGACAAGAAACACAACTACGGTTTACCAATGATCAATGAGACATCCAAAAGATCCATTGTCCCTTCATTATGTAGCAATATTCACTATCAAATTCAACCCGATGACCAGCTTTGCATAGTTGGCCTATGCAGATCAAATTATGCTTAAGGCCTTCTACGTAAGCGACCTTTTGAATTGAGAAACATCTCGTTGTCAGTACATCGTAACCTCTGATGATTCCATTTGCATTGTTTCCGAACGTGACGTGTCCACCATTACAGATAGGCCTGAAGTCGCGAAGGTATTCTAAGCTTTCGGTCATGTGCAAGGAGCAAGCATTATCAATTAACCACTCCTCTTCTTATTCCTCCTTGCATATTTCCTAAAAATTAAAGGGTTAGGTTGGGAACCCAAACAAGTTTGGAGCTCGGGGACATATTGATGGGTTTTGAGCATTCTAACACTTCCTATGTGTACATGCAACCCTAATAGCCTTGGATCTATGTTTGTCTAATTATCATGCAAAGTTGAATTCCAAGGTTATATTCCTATCTAGCATACATGGGGAACAATTTTTAACTTGAATGAAAGATAGAATAACTTACCTTGTTGTTGCTTATGTTCCTTGAAACCTTGTGAGCCTAGCACCCCAAGTGTGATGCCTCAAATGCTTCACACAACACCAAATGCTCTTGAAAAGACTTTTGAGAGAACACACACTTCTTAAAATCGGTCTAGCCCTCTTGTTCATATGTGTAACCAATTTTGGTGGAGAATGGGACTCTTATATTGTGTTGACACATCTAGGGTTACACCATGTAAACCCTAATGTGTCATGACTCTTCATTTCCATGACCCATGGGTTTGTAACTCCCATGGAGCATCCTATGGGTGGAACCCAACTTGATAATCCATGGAGCCTCTTAGTCCACTATACAAGATATGGAAGATTTACATAATCAACCCATATATTTAATTAGTTATCTTTTGATCACTTAATTAATTCTAAATTAATTCTTGATCAAACTAATCAAATAATATTATTAATATATTAGAACTTATAATATATTAATAACCTCCAAGTGTTATTTCTCTCATTTAGTCTATCCAATTGCATGGTGCCATGCATCCCAAATGGACCATGCCGGGTCGGGTCAAGTACTTCCCAAAAATAGTTATGGACTTAGACACCTTATCCAACACATATGAGAAAATTTCTTACTGGATGCATATACATGGGTTTTAGGAACAGGTTGCATGTTAGTTTTCAAACCTAGTCTTGGGTGTTTCACAACTTTTGGAATGTTACAAGTTTGGATTGGATGAGACTTTTTTAGTAGATAAAATCCAAAGGAGAGAATTTTCTCGTTTATCCAGACAATATAATTGGTCAACGGTCTGGAGGGTGCGGTTGGAGATTTATGACCGGTCCGTGGGTGGAATTTGGTTGCAATGCCTTTGGGACTCAAAAACGTTTTGGCACATGAACTCCTAGGTTTTGACCTAATGACATATTGATGTGATTTTGTAGGAGTGTTTGAAAAGTTTTTTTGTCACTGTACATTCCTTTTTGTTTGATCCTTTGACTGCCGTATTTTTTTGAAAGATTTTTGGTAGTAGTGGGTTTTTCGAATGTCTTTTGATTTGAAAACTTGGCTTGTTTGAAAGTTTTGTTTTTGAGATCAGTATCCCTCTTTTTACCTTGAGACCTGAGTTCTTCTTTGAAAGCCAATTTTGCTTGAGTCTTTGGAGAGTCGCAATCAGAAATATTTAACTACGGTTTCTTGAAAACCTTTGAATGAGTTGAGAAACGAGGACTTGAGTCATCCGAACTAGAATGTTCAGGACTCTATGAACATTGGCCAAATTCAAAATTTTCAATTGGTAATTCATGAAGAATAGGCTGAATAGTCACTGTGCTTCTGACTACGGTCTGCGGTACGGATGGCTAGACTACCACAGAGTATGTCAAATATGGTTTTTTGTTAGGACATTTTATGGAAGGCGAGGATGGGATTTTAACAACTAATTATGGTCCTTCAACAATGATTTCTTCATCTACATCCAAAGATGACTGGGAATCGGGACAAATTGTGCCAATGAGGGGTAATTGATCAGTTGGATTACCCGAGGATTCATGAAGAATTTCCACAATAACACAATTGTTGCTCAGTTCATGAAGTCTACCAAAAAGACGTCTTCTGTCTTCAAGGAATGTTTTGTCATTGACTGAGTAATGAAACTCATGATCCGATGGGACATAGGGACATTCAAAATTGAAACGGGGAGTAGAGTTCTCTTCGGTAGAGTACCATTAGACTATCCCCAGTTGTAAGTATTGTCTATGATCCCAATTTTAACTAAGTTTTCAATTGCTTCAGTTTCATTAAAGAGATTTTCTATTAGTTGATTCAAACATACGATTTCTTTCTAGGCAAGATCCCTTTGATTTAAAGCAATATCTAATTAAGGTTCATTCAACATCCTAGCATCCTTTTCTAACAAAAAATCCTTTTCTAGCATGGCAACCTTAAGTCTCTTATCCTCAAGTCTTCCTGTCACATGATATAACTCTTGGGACACTATATTCTTTTTGTCTAGTGCTTTTTTGTAGTCTGAAAGGACAATAGCACATATGTCATTAAGTCTATATAGGTATGGTTCACAATCATGCATGCTGAAATTATTAGAATGGATCATGATTTTTACCTATTCGACGATGTTGAGGGTGCCTTCTTTGTCCATATAGTAGTAATTCCTCTACAAATTTGTCAATCCATATTCTTTAGCAGTTGTAAGAATGCAGATCTTTCCTTTCCTCTTGTTATTGTCAAAATCCTTATCTTCTTCTCCGGATGACCAAACTTGATGATCCCTGTTCACTTGGGCAACATATGCTCTTGCCTTTTCTTTTTCCTCCAATTCTTGGGCCATTCTAAGGTAGAATGGCTTGTACTTAACCACATTTGCTTTGTAATCTTTGGAGAAATGATTATCTTCATGGCACTTGTGACAAATGATGACTTCATTTTTCTCTTTAGTAGAGGTACTGGAGTCTGATGGTTTGTTGGACTACGGTGCATCTTTGGAATGATGTGCATTCTATGGTTGCAGTGGATAGTGATGGTTTTGGGGATATTGTGAGTGATTATTCTACGGATTGAAGTTGCCGTTAAAAGGTGGTTTTGTAAACTGCTCATTTTTACGAAATGATGGTGGTGGTAGTCGGTTGAATTATTGGCTAACCAAGGCGAAAGGTTGTCATATGATAATGGGTAGGGTGATTATGTGGGATATGAGTACTGTGGAGTTTTGACTTATGGGGTTTGAGCTATTAGGGAGAGTGGTCCACCGATGTCAGCACAACTGATTCTTGTGCTTGAAGTTATCCGTATAACTTGAACAAGGACAATGTATGAATCTTTCTATCTCCTTGCACAATCATCTTTGCGGTAGACCAATGTCTTCCCAAACTGTTGAGAAACTTTAGGTTTGTTTCATGATTACATTGAATTTTACTCGGATTTGATAACTTCGTGATGATGAGATTGAATCGTTTAAACGAGTCGTCAACAGTTTTACCAGGAAGAGCTTTAAAGTTGTTAAACTCATTGAGAGCTGTGGTGAGTTTTTTTATCTTGAGCTTGTTCTAACCCTTGATAGAGATTCTTGAGCACATCCCAGATCTCCTTAGTTGATATACAGTTGATGATGATGTAAAAGTTGTCTAGAGCAACACTGTAAGAGTTTTCATAGAAGCCTATGACATCATTCTCCATTTTTTCTAGATCATCATTGGTTGATCGATTAATGCTATACCTCCACCTAGTCGTGCTTGAGCACATTCTGCTTGAACAGGAGTAAGAACAGGGACATGGGGTCTTTCTTCCACAGATCTCCACATGTCTCTTCCGATCCTCTTAAGATACCTTTCCATTTTTGTGACCCATGGCAGTATTCATTTGCAACAAGTATTAGTGCTCCATTCGAGACTCCATTCTTCATGTAATCGTACCTTCTTTTCACGATCTTTTGAGATAATACTTAAATACAAAGATCATTCTCTCATATCTCTATCTTATCTAATATCGGAGATCGTCTTCATCTTAAAATTTACACATTTACTAACTTGTGTTTGACTGCAAGCCTTGTTACGAATCAGTTTGATGTTTACTTGATATAACTTGTCATTTACATTTCTTTTACATTTCCGCAACTAACTATCTTACACTTCAAACTTATTATTTTTGAGCTAACTTGATCCTTTGAGATTAACTTATTCCACAACTATTACCTTGTACTAACATTTCCAATAGTGTTGTTAAGTTCTTTCGCAACTATTACCTTGTACTAATGTTCATTCAAGTGTTTCTCAAACATTTTTCTTTCAACAATTGGTATCAGAGCCTGATTGGTTGCTTTTTAAACAAAACTTTGATTTTGAAAAGTATTAGCTCCAACACTTTTCGAGCCTTCCACAAGTATTGGTGCTCTGTTCGAACCTCCAACACTATTGGAAACATTAGTACAAGGTAATAGTTGTGAAATAAGTTAATCTCAAAGGATC
The DNA here is from genome assembly GCF_002870075.4 of Lactuca sativa. NCBI lineage: Eukaryota > Viridiplantae > Streptophyta > Magnoliopsida > Asterales > Asteraceae > Lactuca > Lactuca sativa. The sequence goes on along the minus strand of NC_056625.2, from coordinate 171,890,819 downwards.
AAGTTAGCTTAACAATAATAAGTTAGAAGTGTTAGATAGTTAGTTGCAGAAATGTAAAGCCAATGTAAATGACAACAAGTTATATCGAGTAAAAATCAAACTGATTTGTAACAAGGTTTGCAGTCAAACACGAGTTAGTCAATGTGAACAGTTTAAGATGAAGAAGATCTCGGATCTTAGATATGATAGAGATATGAGAGAATGATCTTTGTATTTCAGTATTAGCTCAAAATATCGTGAAAGTAGGTACGATTACATGAAGAAGGGAGTCTCTATTTATAGAGTCCCAAAAAGTTATATCTGAAATAAACAACTAATATTCTACTGACTTAAGTGACCATGCAAGGTTTACTGGATAAATCTATGCTAACACGCTAAGTCGGTTAACGTAACTAAAAGTCTTCATCATTCTTCACTACGGTAGTGGTTGTGGTTCACTAAGGTTCACAAAACAACTTCTTCAACTTCAGTAGACAAACTTCAGTTGTGGTAGCAAAACTAATTGTGGTAGACAAAACACGATTGCGAATCATTAATTTAAGAGGGTCACTTTTTTTATCAACAAAAAGAAAGCCTAATGGATGTACTCAAGAAACGACAAAATGACATAGCATGCAAGATTACCGACATCAAAGGAATTAGTCCCACATATTGTTTGCATAAAATCAATCTAGAAGAAGGGGCTAAGCCAGTGGTACAACGCCAAAGAAGACTAAACCAGAATATTAAAGAAGTAGTGAAGAAGGAGATAGTTAAAGTTTTGGATGTCGATATTGTTTATTCCATATCCGATAGTCAATGGTTGAGTCTGGTGCACGTGGTACCCAAAAAGGAGGCATGACGATAGTCACCAACGAAGAAAACGAGCTAATTCCAATGAGAACGGTAACTGGTTGGTGTGTGTTCATTGATTATCGTAAGCTAATCGGGGCCACATGCAAAGATCATTTCCTTTTACCATTTGTTTATCAAATGCTCGGAAGGTTATGCGGTCACCTCTATTACTATTTTTAGATGGTTTTTCAGGATACTTTCAAATTCCTATTGATCCTTAAGACCAAGAAAAAACCACGTTCACTTGCCCAAGTGGGACTTTTGTATATAGACGAATTCAAATTGGATTGTGCAACGCATCATCCATATTCCAAAGGTGCATGATGGCCATCTTCCACGACATGATTAAAAATTTTATGGAGATTTTCATGGACGATTTCTCGGTTTTTGGGTCCTCTTTTGGAGATTGCTTGTTTAACCTTGATCTAATGTTTGCAAGATGTAAAAAGACCAACTTGGTGTTAAATTGGGGAAAATGTCACTTTATGGTCAATGAAGGAATTGTATTGGGACACAATGTCTCAAAATTGGGGATAGAGGTGGACCGCGCAAAGGTGGATACTATAGCATAGTTGCCACCTCCAACAAATGTAAAAGGGGGGATAAGTTTTTTACGCTATGCGGGATTTTACTGCAAATTCATCAAGGATTTCTCAAAAATCACAAGGCCATTAACCCAACGTCTTTTGAAAGATACTACATTTGATTTCTCCAAAGAATGCCTTGAAGCTTTTCAACTATTGAAACAGAAATTGACTAGTACCCCTATCTTGATCGCCCCAAATTGGATCCTTCCTTTTGAGCTAATGTGTGGTGCAAGTGACTTTGCAGCTGGAGCTATTCCGGGACAAAGGGTTGATAAGCATTTTCAACATAGATATTATGCAAGCAAGACTCTTAACCCGACTCAAGAGAATTTTACTACTACCTAAAAGGAACTGCTTGTTGTGGTTTATGCTTTTGATAATTTTTGCCCTTATTTAGTTTTATCTAAAGCAATTGTATTTATTGACCATTCTACCCTTAAGTATCTTTTTGCCAAACAGGATGTCAAACCAGGATAAAAAGGGAATGGAAAACGTGGCGGCCGATGACCTCTTGTGACAACCCGATATTTCAACTCTATGTAATGACCTAAAAAGTCTATTATTATAACCACTTTTGTGATAATGAAATTAACTTCGAAAATAAAATGTCCAAAAAGTTTCTATTTAATTACCTACTGTGATAGATGTCTTTAAACCGTGATCGTACGTAAAAAGAACGCCCAAATCCGATTTCGTATATTGAAGTTATGATTTTTCCAAGTTCGGCTTAGCAGCAGGCAGCTAAAAACTCGAATCAGAGATCGAGCGACTTTTGGCCGGAAGGACCTAAACGAGAATCGAAGGTCTCGACAATGGTAATTCAGCGGTAAAAAGTCTGGCAAAAACCGACATCATATAAAGAAGTTATGAATTCTAAAGAAATTCCTGAATCACGACATTTTAAAAATAAAAAATAAAAATAATTTTGAAATTTGCCGACGGAGTCTAAACGAAAGTTGTAGAGCGTAGTCTCACCTACGCGTGGATATAAAGACCATTAAAAACGGAATTCGTATGAAGAAGATATGAATTTTAGAAGTTTATTAATTAAATTAAATATAAATTTAATTATAATTGTTTGGTATTATCCGAAGGGAGTCAGCAGATAGGGCCGAAGTAAGCCCCGCGTACTCAAGGCCTAGGCCTCGGATCGTCCACGTCCCGACCTATGCGAAGCTACCCCTTGTCCCATCCGAAATCCGAGGCAGTCGAGGACTCGGTCATGCATGACGTACGCGTACGCCCCGCGTACCCTCGTACGCCCCACGTACCGAGGCGGTTCTAGCCCCTATAAAAGGGATGCGAGGGTTCCGAAGAAAGGGCTCCATTTCTCTCCTCTCTTGTGCGTTCTTGCCTCGTTTTCCGTGCCCGTTCTAACCTGAAGCCCCGGTCATTTTGCTCAAGTCCCGAAGGTCGTTTTTACTCCTGAGATTCCCGAGAATCCCGAGGAAATCTGTTTCCCGAGACGAAATTTTGCCCGGTTTCCATCTCGCTTTCCTCAAACCTTCAGGTGAGTTCATACCCTACAACCACACTTTAAATGCTTTTTAAACACTTTTAAGGGGGGGGGGGGGGGGGAATACAAGTAAACACACGACTAAAATCGTGTGAAACATCGATCTTTTGCTATACTTTTCATACTGTTGTTTTAACTATCTTATGAAGTCATCATCATGCAAAACACCTCACAACACAACTTTACCCTCTTAGGATACAATATGTTTTATAAATAGAAATAATGTTTTATTTATACGTTTACATACAAATACATCATATCAAGGGTAACATTCTTTAATAAATCATTTTATGCATTCAAAGAACTTATGATTTATGCTTTGTCAAACATTGTGAAAAAGGATAAACTTTGCATACAAAACTACTACTTTAATACAAACTTAGTTGAGAATCCGTGAGACGTGTATATCTTCAAATAATACCTTTTTGCTAAAAGGTACCACTACAAGTCTTGTATATAACCAGAGTCTCCCGTTCGAAGAACGTGTCAAATGTGTTAGATCTATACGGGAAGTCATGATCCCGCGCCCTGACTGTTAGCTACAGTCCGTCCTTTGGGGTGACAGTTTGTCATAACGCTACGACGCCTGAAGAACGTCGCTACAGGCATATTATGTTTAGTATGGTTATAAAAGTCATCGGATATACAATTATTATATTACTTCTGATTGATGAATGAGTAGCTATTAAAACTATTCTTCATCTAACAAACTACAATCTTCTAATAGGTTTTATTATATAAATCTATGTTTCAACCTTCTAAAGCATGTCATTTGCTTTCGGTTTTTAGTCTGGGACATTAGGCTAACTATTACTTTAGGAAAATATGGGATTTTCCTGTATACAAAACAAACAACTAATAGGAAAATAAGGGATTTTCTTGATTCAACTATCTACATTATTCAATACAAATATTCTCATGCATTTCACACTTTTATAAGAAAATAAGGGATTTTCTTGGAAAAGATACACTCAATTTGGAATGGCATACAAATTTTCTAAACCACTTATGAACTCACCAACTTAATTGTTGACACTTTCTCTTTGAAATAACTTGTATTCTCAGGGAACCGCTAAGCAGGTTTGGAAATCAACTTTTAGGGATTAACGCGCTGGCGTTAATTACTTCTTTTGAAAGATGTTTATGTATTTATCTTTTGAACATGTAATGAATACAATTATGTAAACATTTTTAAAACCTTTATATATGTATGGTGGTGTGTACTTTCCTTTCTATGAACTATTATGATACTGAATATGACGTCCTCCGCCCCCGAAGGTTTCCGCCGTTCTGGTTTGGGGGTGTGACATATTGGTATCAGAGCATCGTTTATAGTGAATTAAGTATATCAAAACCAATTTTTTTTGGTATACAACTATAAACTCAACTGGGCAAAAACACTCTGAGAAGAGTCATACTCTTGAAATTAAATTTATTTAGTTTTTTTTAGCATGCACTCATTTCATACTAATAATAGTTTCATATCGGATCATTTTAGAAGTATTATAAATAAGTTGTGCAGTGCATGTACGCCTTGGGACATGTAATCGGAACTGGGAAGAATATAGCCTGATCAACTATATTTGTCCGAGAGCCGACTAACGTGTGCCAAGGAGTGTCTGCAGTAGACAACAAATTTAAAACTTATCAAAAGCATATCGTTAAATAATACTAAGGGAGTATTTGAGTATCAACAACCATTCAACTTAAGGGTAAATTGTATGTGCTCTAGCTTATAGTAAATTCGTAACCCTATTCTCGTACAGTCTCAATGGCTGGATTCCATCACCCCAATGACCCCTACTACCCCAACCAAGGTAATGGAGGATGGATCGAAGAAGATCCCGAAGAAGACGAAGAACCTATAGAGTTGGATGAAGGAGATGAATCTGGTACAGATTCAGAGCCAGAGGTTATCAATCCACCGGCCCCACAACCTCCCGGCTATGTGAGGAACTTCCAAGGACCCACTCCTGTATGGGGGAGTCACCTCCACCATTGGAGCCAACAACTAAACCTACGCCCTCCCTACGACATGTGCCGAGACTTCTACGATGTCTGCGACGGAGGTTCAGCTGATCGGGCACTACCAGTAATGGTGGGCAAGCTAGCCAATCAGTCCTACCAATCCGAAGTTCAAGCTAGCCTGATTCGGGATGTCAACGTAGAAGTACAGGTTCACACTTCTGACATCCGTAGGCTGGATAGAATTCAGGACAATTCCCAACTCCAAGCCGAGGCATTCCAAGCACAAATGATTGTAGCCCTAGCCGAATTAAGGGAACAATAAGCCGCTTTTGATAGGCGTCTAATGGAATCGTAGCAATCAGATGCGGAGTCAAGCTCCAAGCGCAACCTACGTCGCAAGTAGTGCTTGCCAAAATTTCAAATTTTGTTATAAATTAGGACTTCGGATAAGAGTATTATTTTCTTTAAACTTTCTGTAATCGAAAACCTTTAGAAAGGTCAAAAACTTTTGTCTAAACTCGGATATAACACAACTATATGTTTAATATATATAGGGCATATCTCTTTCGTATGTTAATTATGTACAGTTCATTCAATTCATAAGTATATCTATTCAAACTCCATTTGCCTCCTCGTCCAAACCTATGGCCCAGACCGGGCACGACGCCACCACCACCTCCACCACCAATGTATGATCCGGCCATTGTCCAGGCTGCTATCACAACAACAGTAACATCAGCTCTCTCGCAAATAAACTCCAATGGAAATGGTGGTACAGGAAGCAGCACAAATCATTCCAATCGTGGCACTGGTCATGGTCAAGTAAGAGAATGTACTTACAAGGAGTTCTCCAACTCAAAGCCAAAAACTTTTAATGGCATTGGGGGAGTCATTACACTAATGCAATGGTTCGAAAAGACCGAAACAGTCTTCGAGATCTGCTCATGACAAGAAACAAGCAAGGTTAAGTTCGCTGCTTGCACCTTCATAGATCGAGCCCTCACTTGGTGGAAAAGCCATGTGAATTCTGTGACTCTCACTGTCGCCAACGCCATGAGTTGGGAGGATCTGAAGGTTCTACTACTAGAAGAATACTGCCCAAGGGGCGAAGTGCAAAAGCTTGAGCAAGAGCTTTGGAATCTGAAGATGACTGGGTCTGATCTAGTCGCCTACAGAGCTAGGTTCAACGACCTCACTGCATTGGGCCCTACCATGGTCAACTCAGAATCAAAGAAAGTTGAAAGGTACATTTGGGGGTTGTCACCACAGATTCAAGGGCATGTCCTAGCTTCCAACCCTATTACCTACAACAGCGCTAAACGCCTGGCTCAGCGACTTATCGACCACGGGGTAAAACAGGGTACCATTGCAGCTACCGCCAATCCATCTAAGGAGGCACAGGGCCAGAGTAGGCCTTGGAACAAGAGAAGGGGACAAACCCTATAGGAGAACCCCCAGAAACAACAAGTAGTAGCGATCCACGCTATTATTGTACCTACCAACACTACCCCCACAAGCTCATAGAATGGGAAACTTCCGAAATGCAACCGATGCAACTTCCACCACCACGGTCTCTGCCGTGACCTCCAATGCACTAGGTGCAATAAAAAAGGGCATTCAGCACGCTACTGCAAAGAGCCGACACAAAAATCTGCCCCCGCTGCTAATACTGGAGTAAGTCGCGCCTGCTTTGAGTGCGTAGACACGGGGCACTACCGCAGGGACTGCCCGAAGGCAAACAACAGGAATACCGGCGGAAGGGGCCGAGTATTCGCAATGGGACAAGATGAAGCCGTTGCGAACCCCACTGTTGTTACGGGTACGTTTCTTCTCGACAACTCGTATGCATGCATTTTGTTTGATAGTGGAGCGGAGAGAAGTTTTGTGAGTCACGATTTTAAAGGCCTGCTAAAGCCATTACCACAATCATTAAGTGAACCATTTATAATAGAAATGGCCAACGGTAAAACCGAAGGCACTAAGGAGATATACTTAAACTGTACCCTAAGTCTAAACGATAATCCCTTTCCAATCAACCTCATGCTAGTCTCGATTAAGAGTTTCGATGTCATCATTGGCATGGATTGGCTGAGTTCTCATCATGCTGACATTTTATGTTACGATAAGGCCGTTCGCCTTAATCTGCCAACCGGCGAAACTTTCTTTGTCTTGGGCGACAAACCTAGTACCACTCTTCGTATCATATCAAACATCCAAGCTCAGAAGTGCCTACGCAAGGAGTATCACGCGTTTCTGGCACATGTCGTGGATGTGAAACGCGAAGTCCAGGACGTCAAGAATGTGCCCGACGTATGCGATTTTCCCGACGTTTTTCCCGAGGACCTTCCAGGAATACCACCCGCGAGACAAGTCGAGGTCAGAATCGATCTGGTTCCCGGAGCTACCCTAGTAGCCAAAGCGCCCTATCGGTTAGCCCCGACGGAGATGCAAGAGCTATCCAGCCAACTGAATGAGCTACCTGGAAAAGGATTCATCAGGCTGAGCTTCTCGCCTTGGGGAGCACCCGTATTATTCGTGAAAAAGAAGAATGGATCATTCCGGATGTGCATCGACTACCGAGGACTCAAAAAACTCACCATCAAGAACCGTTATCCCTTACCCCGAATCGACGACTTATTCGACCAACTCCAAGGAGCCAACTACTTCTCCAAGATCGATCTGAGGTCAGGATATCACCAGCTGCGAGTCCTAGAGAGTGATGTTCCCAAGACGGCCTTCCGAAAGAGATACGGACATTACGAGTTCGTAGTGATGCCGTTCGGACTAACCAATGCCCCGGCCGTATTCATGGACCTAATGAATCGGGTATGTCGTCCATTCTTGGATAAATTTGTGATAGTATTCATAGACGACATACTCATTTATTCAAAGAATAAAGAAGAGCATAGTCAACATCTGAGACAAGTCTTAGAGATGTTACAAACTGAGAGACTCTATACAAAGTTCTCGAAATGCGAGTTTTGGATTAGAAGGGTGGACTTCCTCGGTCACGTGGTCAGCAAGGAAGGAATCCACGTGGACCCATCAAAAATCAAGGCTATCAAAACTTGGTCTGCACTAACTACACCAACAGAGATTCGCCAATTTCTAGGTCTTGCTGGTTATTATCGAAGGTTCATTCAGAACTTCTCCAGCATCGCAAAGCCTCTTACCGCCTTAACTCAGAAAGGGGTGACCTACAACTGGGGAGAACAACAAGATACTGCATTTCAAACTTTGAAACATGCCCTTTGCAGTGCGCCCATTCTTTCTCTTCCAGAGGGGACCGAAGATTTTGTGGTGTATTGCGATGCTTCGAAGCAAGGGCTGGGCTGTGTACTAATGCAGAGAGGAAAGGTTATTGCATATGCCTTGCGACAACTGAAAACGCATGAAGTCAACTACACCACTCATGACCTAGAACTTGGAGCAGTGGTCTTCGCTCTGAAAATCTGGAGGCACTACCTATACGGGACCAAGTGCACCATCTTTACAGACCACAAGAGCCTTCAACACATCTTCGACCAGAAGGAGTTAAACATGAGACAACGACGTTGGGTTGAATTGCTCAACGACTACGAATGTGAGATTCGCTATCATCCCGGAAAGGCAAACGTCGTGGCCGATGCCCTTAGTCGTAAGGAGTACTCTGGTCGAAGAGTGAAGTCATTAACCATGTCGATCCATTCGCACCTGTCAGCACAAGTCAAGGAGGCTCAAATAGAGGCCTTGAAACCCGAAAACGTGACAGGTGAGACCCTTAGGGGATGGACAAGAACCTAGAAATCAAGAGTGACGGAGTACGCTACCTCATGAACTGAATCTGGACACCCAAGTTTGGTGGGTTCAAAGAGGTAGTTATGAGCGAAGCACACAAGACTCCATACTCCGTGCACCCAGGGTCAGATAAGATGTATCTAGATCTCAAGCAACTCTACTGGTGGCCAAACATGAAAGCAGAGATTGCTACCTGAGTGGAAATGGGAACAGATTTCCATGGACTTCATAACGAAACTGCCCAAAACTCAGGGTGGCCAAGATACTATTTGGGTGATCGTCTACAGACTGACCAAGTCCGCTCATTTCTTACCGATCAAGGAAACTGATAAGATGGAAAAACTATCGAGAACCTACATCCGGGAGATCGTACGACTTCATGGAGTGCCGATGTCTATCATCTCAGATAGAGACATCAGATTCACTTCCAGATTCTGGCAATCATTGCAAAAATCCATGGGAACAAGGTTGGATATGAGTACAGCATACCACCCACAAACTGATGGACAGAGTGAGAGAACGGTCCAAACCTTGGAAGACATGTTGCGAGCATGTGTAATCGACTTTGGTAAAGCGTGGGAAACTAAATCCTCGGTACATTGGACCCTTCGAAATCATTTCAAGAATTGGTCCAGTGGCTTACAAACTCCAACTTCCAATCGAGCTTAACAAAGTACATCCAATATTCCACATATCGAACCTGAAAAAGTGTTTGTCCGACGAAACTCTAGTAATTCCACTCGATGAAATCGAACTTAACGAAAATCTTAACTTTGTGGAAGAACCCGTCGAGATCATGGATAGGGAAATTAAACGAACTAAGCAGAGTCGAATACCAATAGTAAAGGTTCGCTGGAACGCTAAGCGAGGACCTGAATTCACATGGGAACGAGAAGATCAGATGCAACAGAAGTATCCACATCTTTTCCTCAGCCCCTAACACTTTTCTTTTGTATTTAATTTCGGGACGAAATTCCCTCTAACGGGGGGATGATGTGACAACCCGATATTTCAACTCTATGTAATGACCTAAAAAGTCAATTATTGTAACCACTTTTGTGATAATGAAATTAACTTCGAAAATAAAATGTCCAAAAAGTTCCTATTTAATTACCTACTGTGATAGATGTCTTTAAACCGTGATCATACGTAAAAAGAACCCCCAAATCTAACTTCGTATATTGAAGTTATTATTTTTCCAAGTTCGGCTTAGCAGCAGGCAGCTAAAAACTCGAATCGGAGATCGAGCGACTTTTGGCCGAAATGACCTAAATGAGAATCGAAGGTCTCGACAATGGTAATTCAGCAGTAAAAAGTCAGGCAAAAACTGACATCAGATAAAGAAGTTATGAATTTCTAAAGAAATTCCTTAATCACGACATTTTAAAAATAAATAATAAAAATAATTTCGATATTTGCCGCGCGGAGTCTAAACGAAAGTTGTAGAGCATAGTCTCACCTACGCGTGGATATAAAGACCATCAAAAACGGAATTCGTATGAAGAAGATATGAATTTTAGAAGTTTATTAATTAAATTAAATATAAATTTAATTATAATTGTTTGGTATTATCCGAAGGGAGTCAGCAGATAGGGCCGAAGTACGCCCTGTGTACCCTCGTACGCCCCGCGTACTCAAGGCCTAGGCCTCAGATCGTCCACGTCCCGACCTATGCGAAGCTACCCCTTGTCCCATCTGAAATCCGAGGCAGTCGAGGACTCGGTCATGCATGACGTACGCGTACGCCCCGCGTACCCTCGTACGCCCCGCGTACCGAGGCGGTTCTAGCCCCTATAAAAGGGATGCGAGGGTTCCGAAGAAAGGGCTCCATTTCTCTCCTCTCTTGTGCGTTCTTGCCTCGTTTTCCGTGCCCGTTCTAACACGAAGCCCCGATCATTTTTCTCAAGTCCCGAAGGTCGTTTTTACTCCCGAGATTCCCGAGGAAATCCGTTTCCCAAGACGAAATTATGCCCGGTTTCCATCTCACTTTCTTCAAACCTTCAGGTGAGTTCATACCCCTAGAACCTCACTTTAAATGCTTTTTAAATGCTTTTTAAACACTTTTAAGGGGGGGGGGGGGGAATACAAGTAAACACACGACTAAAATCGTGTGAAACATCGATCTTTTGCTATACTTTTCATATTGTTGTTTTAACTATCTTATGAAGTCATCATCATGCAAAACACCTCACAACACAACTTTACCCTCTTGGGATACAATATGTTTTATAAATAGAAATAATGTTTTATTTATACGTTTACATACAAATACATCATATCAAGGGTAACATTCTTTAATAAATCATTTTATGCATTCAAAGAACTTATGATTTATGCTTTGTCAAACATTGTGAAAAAGGATAAACTTTGCATACAAAACTACTACTTTAATACAGACTTAGTTGAGAATCCGTGAGACATGTATATCTTCAAATAATACCTTTTTGCTAAAAGGTACCGCTACAAGTCTTGTATATAACCAAAGTCTCCCGTTCGAAGAATGTGTCAAATGTGTATAGATCTATACGGGAAGTTATGATCCCGCGCCCTGACTGTTAGCTACAGTCCGTCCTTTGGGGTGACAGTTTGTCATAACGCTACAACGCCTGAAGAACATCGCTACAGGCATATTATGTTTAGTATGGTTATAAAAGTCATCGGATATACAATTATTGTAGTACTTCTGATTGATGAATGAGTAGCTATTAAAACTATTCTTCATCTAACAAACTGCAATCTTCTAATAGGTTTTATTATATAAATCTATGCTTCAACCTTCTAAAGCATGTCATTTGCTTTCGGTTTTTAGTCTGGGACATTAGGCTAACTATTACTTTAGGAAAATATGGGATTTTCCTGTATACAAAACAAACAACTAATAGGAAAATAAGGGATTTTCTTGATTCAACTATCTACATTATTCAGTACAAATATTCTCATGCATTTCACACTTTTATAAGAAAATAAGAGATTTTCTTGGAAAACATACACTCAATTTGGAATGGCATACAAATTTTCTAAACCACTTATGAACTCACCAACTTAATTGTTGACACTTTCTCTTTGAAATAACTTGTATTCTCAGGGAACCGCTAAGCAGGTTTGGAAATCAACTTTTAGGGATTAACGCGCCGACGTTAATTACTTCTTTTGAAAGATGTTTATGTATTTATCTTTTGAACATGTAATGAATACAATTATGTAAACATTTTAAAAACCTTTATATATGTATGGTGGTGTGTACTTTCCTTTCTATGAACTATTATGATACTGAATATGACGTCCTCCGCCCCCGAACGTTTCCGCCGTTCTGGTTTAGGGGTGTGACACCTCTCAAGACTAGAAAACCCAAACTTGGAAGAGTTGGAAGACAACAAGATTGGAGACGACTTTCCCGAAGAATATTTAATGGTAATTGCGAGAGAGGTAACTTGGTATGAAAATATAACCAACTTCTTGGCTAGTGATTATCTTCCAAAAGCATTGACTCGACAACAATAGAAGAAACTATTTTCAAAAGTCAACTACTACTGTTGGGATGAACCATACCTCTTCAGGAGTTGCACAGAGGGAATGATAATGAGATGTGTGTTCAGGAAAGAAAGTTTAGAGATCTTGAAACATTACCATAAATGGCCCACCAGATGACATCGCGGAGCACAATACATAGCAAATAAGGTCTTTGATTCAGGGTTCTATTGGCCTACGATTTTTAAAGATGCTACCCAATTTGTTAAAGAATGTGATTCATGGCAAAGGTTGGGAAAATTGATATGTGGGGTATTGACTTCATGTGACCTTTGCCAATGTCATGAGGAAATAAATATATATTGGTGGCGGTCAATTATGTATCTAAATGGGCGGAAGCGCAAGCATTACATACAAATGATGCTCGAGTAGTGGTTCGTTTTCTTAAAATATTATTTTCAAGATTTGGTGTCCTGAAGGCTCTTATAAGTGATCGGGGGACCCACTTTGCAAATGAACAATTAGCCAAGGTATTACAAAAACATGGTGTATACCATAGATTTGTAACACCATATCATCCTCAAACAAGTGGGCAAACTAAAGTCATGAATCGGGCGTTGAAAAGAGTATTGGAAAGATTGGTTGGAGGTAATAAAAAGGAGTCGTCGGAAAAGCTTGATGATGCATTATGGGCATTTCATTCCGCGTTTGAAACACCTATTGGTACTCCACCAATAGGTTAGTCTATGGGAAGAATTGCCACTTACTAGTGGAAATTGAACATAAAGCATTTTTGGGCTTTGAAGATGTATAACTTTGAATTAGCTGAACTTCGTACCAACCGTTTGATGAAAATGAATGCTCTTGAAGAATTGAGAAATAAAGCATACACTAGCTCTTTAATTTATAAAGATAAAACGACGAAATGGCATGAGGTGAGGTTAAATAGGACACATAGACTTTCATGAAGGATAAAAATTTCTCATTTTTAATTCAAGATTAAAGCGTTTTCCTAGAAAATTACAACTCGTTGGGATGGACCATTTAGTGTAAAACAAGTTTTCCCAAATGGGGCCATAGAATTAATATCAAGCGATGGAACTCTGTTCAAGGTTAATGGCCATAGGGTAAAGCACTATGAGGAAGGCATGCCAAATGAAGAAAAAGAAGGGGAAATTGTGAAATTTGCACGAGTCGAATCAACGTAAAGCAAGAAGGAGTTCGACTCTAGACTCCCCAAAAGAAGCGCTTGAAGGAGGCAACCGGTGGTTTTGAGTTTTCATTTTCTTTCCTTTTTCTTTCCTTTTCTTTATTTTTCTATATTTTTGTTTATTTATGCTTTATATAGATTTTTCACTCCTCTGAATTTTATATGGGCTTTGTTGGGAGAAATAGCATGGAATGAGTGTAGGGTGGTAGTTTTTATGAAAATTTGGTCAAAAATAATTTCTTTTTAACACCACGACGTGGTGAATTTCACCACGAGCTGGTGACTTTACAGAATCCAGTTTCACGAATTTCAAGAAAACAACACGACGTGGTGGATTACACACAACGTGGCGTCGGTTTGACATTAGTCAAAATTAGGGTTTTAATTCTTACCCTTCGGTCATTTCTTTACTTCTCCACCCACCCTTCCTTTCGCCATGCTATCTGTCCCAAGAAGAACTCTTCCCTCCCACATTTGGTTCCTTGTTTGCTCCAGCAACAAGGTAACGATTTAACTTAATTTCTTAGTAGTAATTGAGTATCTAGTATTTATTGGTGCACATTTACTGATTTGAACAATTATTTGGGCCGATTTCATTTGTTAGGGTTCCGATTTTTTTCAAAATCAGATTTAGTTTTCAATAATTTGACTTTGCATTTGACGTTAACCTACACGATTTTATGCCATTAGCAAACACTAGACTTCATTAGAGTTGAATATGGTCAGAAATTGTTCTATTGTTGCCTCATTCATCGAACAGTTCGTCGACCACAACGACTCATCATGCTCGGTTTAAATTGATCATCTTGTTTTTGATTTGCTTTCTGAACTTGTATTTGGTTGTTGGGTTTGTTGTTTTCGTTTCCATTTCAGATTATTGTCAGTCGAGGAAGGAGAAACCAACCTGGAATTCGCCCCGACTTCCCTTGGTATACTTTCTATTGGTGCATGTAAATGCTCCACAAATAATGAGTGATTGTTAGGTTGTATTTTTCCTTTATTTGTATTGTTGGTGTATTTATCTCTCCCTCCTATATAAAGGGAGAGTTGGTCATTTCTTATTTTTTAGCTAGTGCACTTTTCTTACAATGTAACTTCTAGAGAGAGAAAGTGGTGGGTTCTCCCACCCACGGAGAGCTTCTCTCCCGCCATGTTCTTCATGCAATATTAGTATTATCTCTCTTTGTTCGTAGTCTTCTTCGATAAACTCATAATATGTTCTTCGTGTTCATACTTACAAAAACACGATTAATCTGGAGATATCTTACTTCCGCATTCATCGTTCGTTATAAAAATTGGGACAGATACAATTGGTATCAGAGCCGTACCTTGAAGATTTCACGATTAGTTCAAGGGAACGACTCCCGTTCGGTGATTATCTTGTGATTTTTCTGTGTTTTTGCAAAAAAAAAAAAAATTCGGGTTTCAAACGGGAATTTTTTTATGAGTTTGTTCTTAGTTCTATCTTTTGGGTGAATCTATCTTAGTAAAATAAAATGTTACTGTTGTTGCTCGTTCTATTTGTGGCTGGAAAATGTTGTTCTTGAAGTTCTTAATATTTCTCTGTTGAAGAAGTGTAAAAAATAGGAGAAGAATTATTTTTGTGGTCTCCAAATTGTTGAAGAATTTGCTCCAGGAGTTCTTTTATTCTTGGATGAGAAGACACAAAATTAATGAGCTTATTTTCTTTGAAGTGGTGCTCTTTTTTTACCCAGCAGCTTGAAAATCTTCTTGAGGTATGAAGCTTTTATTCCTCTTTGTTCTTATTGTGAATCTTAATTTGAAGAAATATGGACGTAATATGTGTTTGTATAAAACACCTTGTCCTTGTTACTCTTTTGGGTAAAGAGTAATTCACTCATATTTGCCTTCCCAAGCAAAAACTATGTGACATTGTCTAATCCCATCACCTTTTGTCCCCAAAAACCCACATGCACACTCTTCTTTTTGCCTTCCCATGGCCCACTTTTGACATAGAATGCTTTATAAAAAGATTCCCTCATTAAAATATGAATAAATTGCCTTTGTGGTACCATTTTTCATGAAAAAATAGCATTTTTCGTCACCTGTTCAGCCCTTCTCGGAGCCCCGAACCGCAGCCAAAAACTGCCTACTGGAGTCTCCTAAGAAGCCTCCCCGCAGCCCCTCTTAGGCCTTGGTCCGCAGCCCCTCTCAGGTCTAGGACCGCAACCTTCCTTTCCCTTCTCTGCTGACCGAAGTCTCCCCCTTGCAGATTCCCCTCGGACTGAGGTCCTCGCACTGCAGTCAACACCATACACAATCTCCTACTTTGCCCCGCAGTTCAGACCGCAGGCTTTGTTCTAGGTTCGGACCGCACCCTACCCTGACTGATGACCCTTCCGAAAACGCGCGTACTGCAACTTAGTTGCTTCCTCGCCTACCGCAGTCACTCCATCCGTAACCAACCTCACCCGCCTCACCCCCTCCATCCGCAGTCACCCTCCTAGACCCGCCTCCTACCCTCACTTCAGATCCTCTTCAGCCCCTCCCTTCCTCCCCTCCTTCCTTCCTTCCTTAACCTTTTATCCTCCTTCCCTTATTCCTTCTAGCCCCTTATTTTTTTTAACGACAACCTTTTTTATTCAGATTTTTTTCTGCATTATTTTTTTAATTAATTTTTTTTAGCCAATTATTTTTATTTAACCAATTATTTTTTTAACACCATTTTTTTTATTTAGCCAATTTTTTATTATAACCATTTTTTTATTAAAACCGATTATTTTATTTAACACTAATTTTTGCCACAACTGAACCTTGGATTGTCACATTGGTTTATTTCATGTCGGTTATTATTTTTGGAAGAATACTCCTACCGCAGTCGGACTTCATATCATTCTTTGTGATGCTTGCACCGCAATGGCGATTGATCAAAAAAATGTTTCGCATTCTTCACTTTATGGGATTTTATGACTTGTTGCTTATGATTTTCGGATGACGAATCATGTATCTTGAGCATTTGGACTTTCTTTTCTTTGAAGCCACTTCAATTGTTCCGGCATCGCATTTTGGATATTTGGATACATATTTTTGGCACAACATATTATTTTCTCAGCACAGCTTCAACAACTATGTCACCCACCTTCTCATGACCGCAAGAGTATCTCTTTTACTCTTTCTCATTTCTTATGGAGACCCTTCATACATCTAGGGAGAGATTCTCTTAGCTCTTGGTATCCGACACTCTCCATCCGATGATTTGTTGATTTTTGATATCCGGTCATTGGTTATCAAAAATAGGGAGAGAATATCATCTGGATTTGGTTATTATTGTTTGTGTTTGGATTTTTGAAGACTTCTGAAGACGATTATTTATTTAGTGATGCGATGTGATACTTATTTTTGGTCTTCACGGATCAAATTTTTGGCATTACTCAATGTTTTCCAATTCAGATTATTTATTATTAGGACTCTACCACATGACGATTTTGTGTTCGCGTCCAGTTCAGATTTTATGGTTTCACGAGTTTGGATTTGTGATATTTTGAAGATGAAGATTATCTTAGCGATGTGACGTGGCACTGATTTTTGATCCTTGGATCAAACTTTTGGCATTGTTGGACCATGTTTTTGGACTCACATTATTATTATCCG
Organism: Lactuca sativa; assembly: GCF_002870075.4. NCBI lineage: Eukaryota > Viridiplantae > Streptophyta > Magnoliopsida > Asterales > Asteraceae > Lactuca > Lactuca sativa. The sequence continues at coordinate 171,873,847 of NC_056625.2, read as the reverse complement.
GACTACATTTTATGGATGCTTCACATTTTTAGCAGGTTATTCTTTGAAGAATTTCGGTGTATTATGATTCGAGAACTCGAGATGTTTTTCAGACTTTTGAAGCCGAAGTGTTTCTTTTATTGGATCTTCTACTTGCTCATGGTGACCTCCTTCTTCGGGTGATTATGACTGGTTTGAAGATTTGGATCTTATGTTTTCTGCTTCATTGGTTGTGCTTTGAAGTCGAAGACCTTCATTTCATTGATTCATGGCCAATTTCAGACTTCACAGATACTTTGGAGTTTCAGAGACATTTCAGCACTTGATTTCATTTTATTACCACACTTGCTAGTCGGATTACTGTATTATAGCCTTGTATCACTTATTGTATCTTTCATCATTTGTAAGCATTTTGGGAGAGAATGTTGGTGCATGTAAATGCTCCAAAAATAATGAGTGATAGTTAGGTTGTATTTTCCCTTTATTTGTATTGTTGGTGTATTTATCGCTCCCTCCTATATAAAGGGAGAGTTGGTCATTTCTTATTTTTAGCTAGTGCAGTTTTCTTACAATGTAACATCTAGAGAGAGAAAGTGGTGGGTTCTCCCACCCAGGGAGAGTTTCTTTCCCACCATGTTCTTCATGTAATATTAGTATTATCTCTCTTTGTTCTTAGTCTTCTTCCATAAACTCATAATATGCTCTTCGTGTTCATACTTACAAAAACACGATTAATCTCGAGATATCTTACTTCCGCATTCACCGTAATGGGTCTCTACACTTTCCCACGAGTAGTGAGTTTGGGGTTTCTAGAACAATGGAATGGATGGCTCGCGTGGTTGAAAGAGCATAGAATTCATGTACCTACTGCAGTACATTGGAATTGGATGGGACAAGTCGGGTTGTCAGAAGCTATTGAACCATTTTTGGTTTAATCTTTTGACGGGAATCAAGGGAAATTTATGTGTATGGCATGGAGGCGTTTATTCCACATCCAAGAGACTGTTTACAAAGAGTTGGTGGTTGAATTCTTGGCCTCAATTTCATTCAAAAGTCAAATTGGTGTGCTTGAGGAAAAAAAATCTTACCTTTTGTTTGTGGGGAGAAAGGCGCGAGCTAAGCCTAGCCAAATTCACAATGCGTACGAAGAATTATCTCTCGTCCAAATTTCATACTGATTGGTATCTTGAGTTCATTGCAAGCTATATGCAAACCACTGACGGGTTCAAGGATGACACATATTGTCCAACAATCGCGAATGGTACGTACAGTTGAGGGACCGTGCAGGAGAGTAAGATTTGTTCACCCATACATTGCCTCTTTCACAGGCTAATCACAAACACCATTAATCAAAGGCAGGAAGGGGACAAGGTCTCGACGTTGGATGTCTTTTTCTTATGGACTCTTGTCACACCGGATATTTGTGCAGGCATTCCATTTATGTTGATAGAATTTCTAGCAGTTCGGGCGGGAAGGACCGTTGCAACTCTCCTCTTTATAGCGGGATGTTAATAACCTGCTTGGCATGATCTTTTGGAATTCTTGAAAGACAGGAAGCCTCTTTTCTCAGAATCGAGCCTAGAAAACCTTTTTCTACAATTCTTTACAAATGGGCCCACATTGTTGATGACAATGGGTATGGAAATTACTCCATTCCCAATGATACCCCATGGAACCAACCCAGGCGATGGTTAAGACAGAGAGGTGGTGATGCCGATGAAGAGAAGCCTCCCGTAATTCCGACCGAAGACGAGCTCCCAATGGACCTATACAATGTGGCTTTGAGGAAGTATCAAGACAACTTGGGACGAGGTGTCAATTATACAAACATGCATTTGGATTTAATGACGCAACAAATGAACATCCGTAGACCCAATGCTTATCTGGTTACATATCCATATGTCCCAAATTAGGAAGAGTTGTGGCGTGAGCAGAAGGGAGGTGCAAGCGGAAGTGGAGGTGGTGCTTATGATGTTGATGAGGAGTGATGGTTTTTTGATCCTTTATTTTCTAAGTGTATTTAAGACGATTTTTGTTTTTGTTTGTTTATTTGGATTATTTTGTTGGGTTTGTTTATGTTGGATAAATGTAGTGTAGAATTTGGTTGTTTTTGTTTGTTTTATCACATTTTCTTGTCTTTAGATTCCAGGAAGTTTAAGTTAGAGTATGGAGTTGTTTTCGCAAGGGAGTGAAGCATTTTAGAGGAAGATTAGGAAAGCGGTGAGAGAGGTGATTTTTAAACGTATCGAGCATTATTTTAATCAAATAAGTGAAGAGTCATGTTCCTAGCGATGCATATATTGTTGATGATATATTTTTATTGAAGAAATTTGATGCACATTGCTTGTATATTTTCCATCTTTACACCACCACGACGTGGTACCCAAGACCATGACGAGATGTCACTCTCAGAAAACAAAAATAATTAACACAAAGACCTGTTGGATTAATGTCTAAGTCCATAACTATTATTGGTAAGACTTGACCCGACCCGGCATGGTCCATTTGGGCTGCATGGCATCATGCACTTGGATAGACTATAATGAGAGAAATAAGACACTTATGGTTATTAATATATTATAAGTTCTAGTATATTAATAATAAGAATAATAAGATTATTTAATTAGTATTGATCAAGAATTAATCTAGGATTAATTAAGTGATCAAAAGAAGACTAATTAAATATATGGGTTGATTGTGTAAATCATCCATACTTGTATAGTGGGCTAATGCTCCATGGATAATCAAGTTGGGCTAAAACCCATAGGATGGTCCATGGATGCTCCATGGTGTATTTGAACCCATGGATCCAAGGAAATGGAAAGTCATGACAATTAGGGTTTACCCTAATTGTAACACTATATAAAGATCTTATTCTTGACAAAATCGGCCACTAGGATGATACTAGAGTGTGAAAAAGAAGGGCTAGTTGATTTTCATGAAGTGTAGATTTCTCTCAAGTTATTCCAAGCGTATTTGGTGTTGTGTGAACCATTTGAGGTGTCACACTTGGGGCACTAGGCATTCAAGCTTCATGAAGACTTTCTACATGAATAAGGTATGTATTCTATCTTGTTACATTCATTGTTTTGTATGCTAGATTAGGATAATACCTTGGAAGTTCTTATTTGCATGTATAATAGAGAAAACATAGATCCAAGGTATTTAGGGTTTCATGTACACTTAGGAGTGTTAGAATGCTCAAAATCCAACAGTGGTATCAGAGCCTAGGCTTGTTTTCCTGTTATACTTGCAAAACTGCTTAAAAATCGAAATTGTTGTTGTCTGATCATCAGACTCGCGCGAGTCCATTAGGAGACTCGGCGAGTCCATGCCTAAAAAGTGATCAAATCGATCCAACTCGCCGAGTTGGTTCATGCACTCGACGAGTTGGACCCCTAGACAACATAAATTCGACTTTTTTGGCTGGAATTGGACTAGGAACATTACCCTAAGATGTTTTTGAACTTATAAACTTGTTTTTGATGTGGTAATGTTCATGCTAATCCAATTTCAAAGATAATTGTCAATAGATTCATGTTTTGTATTAGTTTAAGGTTTAGACTAATTACATGAAAAAGTTTGATTTGAATTATCTTGTTCTTATGAGTTGCTTAGATTAATAGAAAAGTTGAGTGAAATAGTTGTTTTCAATACAAATGAATCTAAGAGTTGATTCTAAAATGTGTTTTTGTAACTTGTCCTCAAGTTATATGAAAAGTCACATTTAAGTTTCATACAACTCATAAAAGTTGGCAAAGGTTACAAAGAAATGAAGAGTCTAGTTCAAATTAAAAGGTGTTATGACTCCATAATTTGTCCTCAAGTTATGGAGGACCAAGAGTCTCTTCATTAAATAATAAATTAAAAAAAGTGTAACCTTAATTAATTCCATAAGTTATAAAATAAAGAAAAGTTAATTCTTTTATTAGTTTAAAGTCTTCCATAACTTGTCCTCAAGTTATGGAACTTGAAGAGTTTTTGGATTAAAACTACTTTAAACACATAAGTTATGGAATTAATTAGTTTTGAATAGTTTCAAAACTTGCCCTCAAGTTTTGGAATTTGTAAAGTTTTCTCTTATGAATACTTTAATTCCAAGTTAGCCCTTAGAATTTTAAAAGTTAAAATTCAACCCTTATACTTTATAATATTATAAGTTAATAATATATATATGTATAAGAGTAAAGTCAGTCTTACCGCTAGTACGCCTCATTCACGAAGCCGGTTTATAAGGTGGGTATATGGTTGTTGCCTATAAAATGGCAACTTAATGGGTGTCCACTCTCACCCACCGCTTGCTTGACTGGTGGAGGGTCGTTAGCCGAACGGGTTTGACAGGACTAGAATTCTCCCTTCATTAAAAGTATTAATGATAAATACTAAGTAACTAAACCCTTAATAATACCCAATCTTAGTTACTTAGGAAAATGTGAATAAGGTGCTAATCCATGAAATTACACTTTGCACTTTGTTTAAGTCGGTTAGTGGAGCGTGTGTGGTTAACCGGCACACTAACTCGTATTTAACAAGGTAGGCAAAGGGTAACTTAATGTTTATCATAGTATCGATGGAGCGTGTGTGGTTTACCGGCACATCGATTGAGGGGTAAACACTTAAGGGTACCAAGTAATTTGCATGGTTACTTCACACCTTGTTTTGTGATCCTCGGCATCCCAGTCACAAAACCTGAAGGGCACACTCGAGATTGAAACATGCCATTGAACAGTTCAATGAATCTCAAAGATCTAGGAGTTTCAAAACCAATTAAAACCTAATAATACATTTCGTTTATCTTGGTGGAAATTGGTGAATCGTCATTCACCTACCTTCAAATATTTTATATCTTGGATTACGGCATACCACTTCTAAGTTATAAAATAGTTTGTTGGGTCCTAGCCTTAATATTTCATATTGGGTGTCATATTAAGGACTTAAGATCAACTATCTTGAATATCTCCCAAAAGATGTCTGGTTTAGACAGTTATGATCTTCCCAAATCTCTTGAAACAAGCTTTCCTAAATGAAGATGATATCCCAGGGAAATCATACTTCTTTCACCTCCTCCAATTATTCTCCCTAACCCACAAGTTCTTGAAAGGGTTTAAGGTCACTCAGGCCCTATTGGCAAGGCAAGGTCTAGGTGTGATCACATCTTAGAGATGTAGTCACATATTGACAAGCCGGGAGAGTTGGGTGTCAAAGTCTTGAGAAAGTTGGTAGCTCAATCACTTTCTAAGTTACATAGTGAGTTCCTTTGGGACACCTATGAAATAGACTATGACAAGACCCTTAATGATCTTATCTATTTGATAAGATCAACTTCCTAAAACTTTATGGACATTGACAATGATGACATTGGATATCTAATAAAGCTCTCTCTTCCCAGTGGAAAGGGATCGGCCATAGTCAACTGGGTTAACCAAATGGTAAAGAGAAAAGCTAAGTCTGTGATAGTCCCGTGTACCATTACCAAAGGGTCCATATGTTTATATTGCCAAAGGAAGGGGCATTGGTTGCGAATCTGCAAATTCACCTAAGGATGTTAAAGTCAATAAGTTTGACGCTACTTCAGGTAAAGTCCACTATCTAAATTTGTTAAGTTCTATTCTGAGATTCCTGATACATGATGTGACTGGGTCACATGGTAATGTAATAAGAATCAAGGAAAAAGTGAAGAAACTTAAAGAAAGAATATATTGAATCTGATCGCATAGATGGATTTCTATTGCGTAGTTTGAAGATCGGATTCTTGAGCTACTTCTTAGGAGTTATGAGATATTGGTTAGGAATAGATAACAACAAGTTTTCATATGGATTGTAAGGATAAGTTTTCCGCAAAGTGTTTTAAAATAAAAGGAAATTTTTGATTTTATTTATTTTAAAATATCCTTACAATGGAATTTGAGGAAGAATTGTTGCTTATATGATTCCATTAATAGCAGGAGTGGAAATATGAAATTGATTCTTTCATTTGTGATAATGTCTAAATTTACCAAATATGGAAAGATTCTCATCACCCAAGTTGCAATTGTACCGGAACTTGGAATCATGCAAGGTGTATAGCATGATGAATGAGAACTTTCAAGTATTGGAAAATTAAGACTAATTACTTGTTCACATGGATGTGTGAGTAATGTGAAGGACTAAGGGATTTAGTACACATTCCTGTGCACTGGTCAAGTCCACCACAAAAGATCGATAAGACTATTCGTCATAGTTTACTAAAGCTTAGTAAATATGATTATACTTACAAGCTTAATTGTAACTCTGAGACATTGGAAAAGGTTCTAATGTAAGGCAGAGCGAATAAGAAGAATCAACTTAGGTAGAAAGATAAAAGTTTCTCAAATCTGAAAAGATGGGAGAGTACTTTAGTATCAGTTTTTTGTGATCATCTTAATGATTAAGAAACCATTTCAAAGTTAGTTCTCTAAGGAAATCTTATTGTATTCTTATGACTAAGAAGAGGAACTTGAATTGTTGAAATGGTTAAATCAAGAAGATGAGTCATACTTCGTTCCAATACAAGTCTTAGAGTCATACTCCAAGATTGTAACTTGAGTGGCATGTCTTAAAGAAGGTTTAAAACACTTGTCAAATGTAAGAGTAAAAGTTTTCAAATCTTGTACATTTGAAATTGGTAAATTGTGATGTTTTGGATAAAACAAAGACCAACTAAGGCCAATTGTGTGAAGTGTTTGTCTTGATTAGAATCCGCACTATCTCTTGGATGTTTGACAAGGGAGTCTTATAGGTCAAGAGGACAATAGGAGTCTTAAAGGTCTTGAAAGTCTCAAGAACTAATCAAGAAGAGAACCTGAAGTTCTTCACTAGCACACGACTTGAGGTTTATAACCTATCGTGTTGACATATTCTGTGCCCATTCCAGTTAAAGTTGGCTTTGCATATGAGTTCTTAGAGTTCTCAATGTGTTGCACAACAACTTGGAAGCAATGGCAGGCCCTTGAGCTGCCAGGTGGCAAAAAGTTAAGATTGAGTTCAATCCATATGAGTTTGGATTTGTCATTATCCCTGTCTTGTGACTATGGTTTTGACAATTCACATGGATAAGAACACATACACCATTAAATGTAAGTGTCATAAGGTTTCTCTCCGATTCATGAAAATGATGGTGAGGAAACACTTTCACTAAGTAGATTTTAGCTAGATAGCAATTGTGATATTTGCATTCTCAGAGTCGTTAGTGGAGCGTGTGTGGTTTACCGGCACACTAACCTGGACTTGTGAGAAGTGGCAAAAAGGTCTAACCATTATCACTACAGCATCCCTCTTCATAAATGTTTAGACACACAAGTGTGCTATCTAAGGGAAGGTGTATGTTTTTGATAAAGTCTTATCAAAACAATCTAGTATCAGAAATCTAAACTTTGGCAAGAAAGTCAGCTGATTTCTGAGTACATGTCAAAGCTAGTGGGAGCATAAGTGTTATGCTAATAATCATCATGTTAGTGGGAGCATGATAATTATGATAAGTATTGCAAGTTAGCAATGTTAATTATAGAAAACAAAAGTTTCAATTAGGAAAGAGTTGTTTTGCTATAATTAAGGGAGAGGAAATTATACTTCATCTCAAATCTATAAGCTTAGATCATGAGGTTTTAATCATTTAGTTGAGGATATATATATATATATATATATATATATATATATATATATATATGAATTTCATGTTGGAATGTCTCAACATAAGGAAATTCTGTATATGGGTCCATTATTTGCGTTCTTAAATTCGATTATGATTACGTCATCCCTTTTCATAATCTGAATTATGAGAACTTGGCAAATAGAAATGGAAATATTATAGCAAAAGACTGGTTTAGTCTTTATGTGAGACATCATGAATCGTGTCCCGTATGCTTCGGATATAGGATCGATTACATGTGCTATATTCATCCATTCTAAAATTTTCCAAATGCCTGGGGCATTAAAAAGGGAAGGACCATATTGACATAATCTGTAAGGTTAGAAATTATTCAATATGTGTAAGATTAGGAAACTTAATGCAAGAAGGATGTTTCCAAGGAGCTGATCTCCTTTAGAATGCTTTGTAATGTTTGTTGTCAAGTCTTTCTGACTTTGTGCATAATCATTAAAAGAGGATCAATGCATATAAGTTTAGAATCTAACAGATTTGAATAAATGACATGAATTTGGAATTCTTGCATTTGTAGTAAAGATTTGGGAGTGTGACAAGAGAATCATTGCAGTTATGTTCAATTGATTTATTTCACAAAGTAAAGATCATAGACAAACATAGTATGCATACTTGGTGTGTGGCATGACTAGTGTTTAGATAGTGTACATGCTTGGAGCATGGAACTACTATTGTTTTAAATTCAAGAATAAAGTTGATAGCTGAAACAGTATACATGAATAATGTGTAATCATATGGTGATAAATAAAAGGAGTTTTATTTATGTTCATAGGTTTTGATACCATATTGGATTCAATTATTATTGTGTTTCATTTTGCATGTTTTGACTTCCAGAATAAACTAGGTTATTCTTCCGGAATGACTAAGTTATTCAAACCATCCACAGTCGGTCATATGTTGGAAGTAGATATGAATTAAGACTGTCATGGGTTGGCTTGTAGAGGTCTAAGGTGTTGGACAAAGGGCTACAACACTCATGAGTGCTTATAAGTTCTGAGTATTGGATTCAACCCGCGCTCATTGGAATCACTTCATGGATTTTATCATGAGTGATCATGAGACGATAATATCTTATATTCTTCAAACCTAGAGATATGAGTTGTTACTATGAGTTGGTTGTACATTGATTGCACAAAAACGCATTTGGTAACTCGGTGCTATAAAATGTGCCTTTGTATATGATTCAACAAGTAGTAGAACAATCCATATGAGTCGAAGTTTATCCATTCCTTTTACCTTCAGGATAAAATTGATATCTGTGGGCCCCTCGATGATTTGATGATGGCAAATGGAAGTGCTCGGCCGGGCCAGGACTATTTTGATTTGTTCAATTAGTCAGTCATCATAAATCGGAAATCAGGAAACAACAAATGGATAGAGAGAATGATTATAATCCATGTCTCAGTCCATACGATATCTAGAATGGAGGAATATATGATCCCTTATCTAATGGACAAGTCACTGACAAAGGTCAGAGTTCATCTACAAGGTCAGAGTTCAACAGAAGCTTTTGAGAGCTACGATTGTCGGTCGGTTCTTGAATTCATTCACAATAATAGTTTTAGACTTACCCAAGTGGGAGACTGTTGGATTAATTTTTAAGTCCATAACTATTATTGGTAAGACTTGACCCGACCCGGCATGGTCCATTTGGGTTGCATGACATCGTGCACTTGGATAGACTATAATGAGAGAAATAAAACACATATGGTTATTAATATATTATAAGTTCTAGTATATTAATAATAAGAATAATAAGATTATTTAATTAGTATTGATCAAGAATTAATCTAGGGTTAATTAAGTGATCAAAAGAAGACTAATTAAATATATGGGTTCATTGTGTAAATCATCCATACTTGTATAGTGGGTTAATGCTCCATGGATAATCAAGTTGGGCTAAAAACCATAGGATGGTCCATGTATGCTCCATGGTGTATTTGAACCCATGGATCCAAGGAAATGGAAAGTCATGACAATTAGGGTTTACCCTAATTGTAACACTATATAAAGATCTTATTCTTGACAAAATCGGCCACTAGGATGATACTAGAGTGTGAAAAAGAAGGGCTAGCCGATTTTCATGAAGTGTATATTTCTCTCAAGTATTCCAAGTGTATTTGGTGTTGTGTGAACCATTTAAGGTGTCACACTTGGGGCACTAGGCACTCAAGCTTCATGAAGACTTTCTACATGAATAAGGTATGTATTCTATCTTGTTACATTCATTGTTTTGTATGCTAGATTAGGATAATACCTTGGAAGTTCTTATTTGCATGTATAATAGAGAAAACATAGATCCAAGGTATTTAGGGTGGCATGTACACTTAGGAGTGTTAGAATGCTCAAAATCCAACAAGACCACCACAACATGTTACCTTTTACCACGATGTGGTGCCCTCTCGAGTCCAATTTTCAAGTCTTGTTCTATATATTGCAAGTTATTAGTGTCCAATTTCTAAAGTCAACTTCCATAGCGGTCAACCACTTCCGTTTTCACACTTAAAAGCAAGTGATCCCACACACAAGCAACATGATTCACAATGCATCTTCTATCCCAGGGGAGTCTGTTCCTTTTTCTCTCTCTTTAATTTTATGTCTTGCATAACATGCAATGAGGGCATTGCATGAATTAAGTATGGTGTAGGGGTTATATTTGCATTAGAGCAAAAAGGATTTGATTTTTATTTTTCAAAATTTGCATTGCTAGTTTTCAGAAATGTGCATTCATATAGATTTGAAATAATAGTTTAATTTAGGAAAGCCTAGCTAATTCAATTTTTTTCCTAGTATTGGATGGGATGATCCGATGAGAGCCCAAATGTTTACCCGAGCCAACATATGTTATAGTGTATTTATGGCTTCCCATTTCCTAGTGAAAAGTCATGAGACATGAAAGGTAATCCGGTAGCTTATATGATGTAACAAGTTTTGTAGCATGTACCTGAAATCCATCCAGGAGAGCTTATGTAGTCATTATACTTAGACTAATGCCTCTAACCAATAAATGTTGAAGCTAAGCTCCTTGCTTAAGCATGTAGGACTTTGAGTGAAAAAAAGGTGAGATATGTATTATAAAAAAGAGAGAGAAATTACGAAAAAGTTGAAGAATTTTGGAGCTGGCAACGTATGAAATCCAAAGATAAAAAAAAATTCGGAAGAAAATCTAAAAGTTGAAGATACCAAAAAATCAAACAAAAAGGTGGTAAATTCAAAGAATTGAAATACAAATATCAAAGAAGAGACGAATTCCGAAGAGATCCATTGTGGTATCAAGTTGTAATTCTTTCTAGAGTTTATGTATGCTTGGTAGTTTAACCAAAAATACCGTGAGGTTAAGAAATATTTCTGGGGGTGGATTTGGAGGGTTGCAAAAATGAGTGTCGTATAAGATAAGGGGTGAAGGTTCATATGGATTGTGAGTATTTAGGAATTGGAAAGTTTTTAGGAATTACAGACACAAATATATGCATTTCGGTCTTGGGATAATGGTTGGGTTTGAAATAGATTTTTTATACGATATTGGTGAGATAATAAAAATCAATTTGCTTGGGAGCAAGAAAAAAATAATTGTGGGGTATTTTGATATGTGCATATGTATACATATAATTTTATGTCATATCTTAATATTTTTAATTACTTTTATGTCCTTTATAGAGAAAAAGGTACTTAATTTGTTATACATTGTGTTGTAGGGGAAAAAGACATGCTTGGAGAAAAAAGGAAGCTGGAAGCAGGAAGCTAGGAGTATGAAAGAAGACTCTAAATTGAAGGAAAAAATGCACTCTCCACGTCATGGTGACCCTCCCAAGATGTGGCAATTTGGACTTTCCTGATGGATTAAGGAGACTTGCTGAATATGGGATAACAACGAAAACCGCGACATGGTGATCTGTTTTTCGGGAAACAATAAATACATTCCATTCTCCTCCGAAATTGGAACTTTTCCTGGTAGCAACTATTGATTTTTGAAGGCCAGGTATCAGATTTGAAGCTTAGAGGTGAAGGAGTTGATTATAGCTAAGGCATTGGGAGCATTAAGGCAATACAATTCTAAATTCCGACTTTCTTATTAATTAATCATGTCTATTACTTTGAAATTCATTTTTATTTATTTGATTGCTGAAATCATGGGCTAAAACACTCTGACTTTCGTTTAGTGTATGGTTACTTTACTATTTATGGTTTGATCTATGGTATGGATATAGTTTTATTGGTTATTTGTTGATTTAACTTATTAAAGAACCATCCGTGTTTACGATAATTGTTTTCTCTATTTATTGCTGAATTTTATTAAGTTTGTATGACCATCTTTCTTAATTGAATTTGAATCTTAAGATCTTGTGAATTGAAAATTCGTAGGACTGGAGTTTTGAACAAACCCTAGGGTTAAATAGAAAAGTGGGTAAATAAACTGTCACACCCCAAAACCTGAATGGCAGAATCGTTCGGGGGTGGAGGACGTCATGTATAGTATCACAACAATGCAAAGTAGTAAACAAGCAACAAAATCATCCATTGCATTAATAATATAATTTCATACAAGTGTGTTCTGTTAAGTTAAATAGACACCAAAAAGTACATCAAGATAAAGAGGAGTCTTGAAACAAGCTCCTTCTTCACAAAAACCTGGCTTCGGTACCTGTCTACTGGTGATCTGAGAATACAAGTTATTTTGAAAGCGAGTATCAACTTTAAAGCTGGTGAGATCATAAGTATATTATTGTCCAAGTTTGTATGAAAGCATTTGTGAGATGTTTGTAAGATGTAATGTATAAGTTTTGTAAAGTTTGTAATTGTTTGAACACTCCTAGAAAACCCTATATTTCCTACTAATAGTAGCCTTCTACCAAGGCATCTAGTAACGGTGTGTTTCTCTTGTAAGAGTGTGTATTTTCCCAAATACGACTATCATTAACCAAAAATATAGTTTTTACATTACCGTGCATCGTGTGAATGTTCACGAAGTGAATGTAATGGTAAAATATTATAGTACTGTAGTGTTGTATTAAGTAACTACCGCTGCACTAACCACCTAAAATCAATTATTATTTAAAGTACCATGTGATCGGCCTATACCCTGCTACCGACTCAATAGTAAAACGACGATGTAAGACGCTGTAAGAAATGAAATTTGGCACCCATAGACTTGCAAGTCCCACTGTAGCGAGCAGCAAGGTGTAGGATAGTTAATCCAGTATAGATCTATACCCAAACTCATACGCTCCCCAATTAAGGAGATTCTGGATACAAACACGGTCATGGCAGGTAGTGCCATGGCCCGTTTAATGGATCACATAACTGAATGCAATGTATATGTAATGTGTAACGCCCGTGTTTCTGGGCTTGCCATTTTTAGCAATTTAATAGTCTAGGTTAACCTTTGTAACCCCAATTTGAAATAATAAAATGTATTATTTGTGAATTATGTGAATTATGTGATTTATGTGTTTATTTTCTTAATTATTATAATTTAATGAATTGAGAATAAAATAAGCGTCAAAATTAAAGTGTGAGATAAGCCCGATATCTTTGCATAAAGTTGTAGTGGTTGAAACAAGGATTCCAGAGATATAAGGAATGCCAAAATCTGAGTTATAACGAAGAAGTTATGACCTGTCGAAGTTTCGCGACAGAACCGACACGACGTCGAGTGACGTAAAAATATGAATTTAGATAGAGCGATATTTAGCCTTAGCGATCTAAACGAAAGTTGTAGATTTCTTTAAACCGAGAACGTGCATAAAAGGAACGCCCAAATCTGACTTCGTATGAGGAAGTTATGATTTTTCTAAGTTTCGACGTGGCAGTATGCAGCCCGAATACTCGATTTGAGATCGAGCAACTTTTAGCCGAAACAATCTAAATGAGAATCAAAGATCTCGTTTTTAGTAGCGAAACGACGGAAAGATAGGCGAGAACGGACATCGGACGAAGGAGTTATGATTTTATAACGAAGTTTTCCTGTCCGGGCCTTCTAAAAATAATTAATAAAAATAGAAGTCAAAATGAAAGTTGTAGAGTATGGTCTGACATTCGCGTGGATATAAAGAACGTCGAAAACGGAGCTCGTTTGCGAAAGTTACGCAATTTAGAAGTTCGACGAGTCAATTACGCCCCGCGGACTTAGTCGGATGCAAGTTGCCTGACCAATACTTGAGTGCCACAGATCGACGCATGCAGTGACGTCAAAGTACGCCCCGCGTATTGAGTACGCCCTATGTAATTTGAGATTACGCCCCGCGTAATCCCAGACTCTCAGCCTATAAATAGAACTCAAAATCAGCCATTTTCTCTTGTTCAAACTCTTCCCTCTCTCTAAGTTTTGCCTCGATTTGCGTGCCAATCATATCCCGAAGCCCCGGTATCATTCCCGAGCCCCGAAGCAAGATCCGAAGCCCCGAGGATCCCGAAGAGCGTTATTCCCGAGCCGAAGCTCTGCCCGCGAGGAGTTCGATTTTGGTGAAGATGTTCCAGATCTATCAAAGTATACTACTTCTATAAGCCGTAGTGTTGTCGGATCATCTTCTGATCAAGTGAGTGTGTAGTTATTTTCTCTCCAACGCAATATTATGAAGTATTTAATATAAAATACATGCTACGTGTATATATTTTGTGGTTATATGTGTGAATGTATATTCACTCTCTTCCATCTCATAGATCTGATATATTCTCTATGAAATACGTGTTATGTGTGTATGCCTCATCTGTTATGTGGAATATGTATTGATTAAAGCATGCTATACAGGTTTTATAAACAATGTATAAAAATGTATATTTTTTTATCTACTAATATGTTGGGTAGAACATGGGTAGATAATTGGTGTGAAATAAACAGATGAGAGGCCTCGGTGTTATTGGTGTTATTCTAGTCATTCAGCAGAGTATGGATGACGACCACGGACTATTCTAGACTGTCCTGTGGAACACTAGCAGGCTCATTACCTGTAGGTGTTGTGAACGACGTGTTCACCGGTGTACTCTATCCCCCACATGGTTGTCTTTAGGACACTTATTGTTGAGGAAGCCCCTCTGCAGTAATGTCCGTCCCGATGAAAATCCTGAAATAAGTTCCTTATAATAGACGTTACTTTTAGGAACGTAAGGTGAGGATAACGGGAATGGGTAATCGGGTTTATTGTTGATTGTTGTAATTAAATATAATTATTGTGGGTTTGAAAACCCTATATGCTCACCAGGCTCCAAAGCCTGACCCACTCAGTTGATTTGTATTACAGGAAGTGGCACAAGAGCTTAAGATGGGCGAATCATCAAGTTGTTTTGTTTACAAGTCTGTATATGTATATATTTGTTGAACGACTTGTAATGTTATCGTTTATGCTTTATGATCTATATCGGAACATGACATCCCGACTTTTGATTATGAAATGAAATCATATTTCTATATGAAATGTTTTGATAAATATCTATTTTATCATGTTTTGTTTTTGGGAACAAATTCCACATCTCTTTTAAAATCAAACATATTTACTCTGAAAATGTTTAAAAAACATAAATGAAATCGGTCTTTTCTGGCCGAGATTTTGGGGATGTCACAGTTGGTATCAGAGCATTAGTTTAAGCGAACTAGGAATTTGTTAGATATCTAGACTTAAACTTAGTATGCTAAGTGGAGATTGTGAGATGTGTGTCTGATAAATTTTAGACACGAGCACTAGTTTATTTTAGGAAAGTTGCCTAAAATGCCTTTATGTGCTAAATGTTATATGTTGCCATATATGATATTATTTGTTCGGATCTACGGTTTGTTGCCAACCGGATCTGAAGGTTTATGTGTTTAGGATTCTAAGTGTATGTATACGATATTAGAACTAGCATGTAATCGTTTGGAGTAATAAGGTGAAATTATTCGGTGTGTAGATCAAAAATGGTGAGAACAAGAAGCGGAGTTGGAAATGCTGATGAAAACAGGAATCAACCGCCTGTAAATCAACAAGTACCTGTCGTAGCTGATGCACCTGAGCCGATAACAATGGCTGGTGTACAAATGATGATTCAAATGATGTTGGATCGTTAGATGGAAGAAACAAGACGCCTGCTTAGGCAGAATCGTGAAGAACCGTCAATTCAAGTGGAAGAGCCCGAGGAGAATGGAGGGTAGTCTGAAGGAGAAAACTTTAGTGGGATCATTGGTCAAGACGAACAACCAGTGGTTAGACGCAATAACCAGTATGGAGGAAATGATGGTCGTGGGTGCAAGTATAAGGATTTCATGGCATCCAAACCACCATGTCTATCCGGAAGCCCGACGCCGGTACAAGTTATGGACTGGGTCTCCGAAATGGAGACTATGTTTGAAAATTGCGAATGCAGTAACAGGCAAAAGACCGCTCTTGCGATCCCTCTGCTAAAATCTGGCGTGTTGAGTTGGTGGAAGCTGTTAGCTGACTCTATGCCCAAGGGAGAAGCAAGCAAAATGTCTTGGGAAGACTTTGTGGAACAACTAAAACTGCAATACTGCTCCGAGCAGGACCTTCTGGAAATCAGTAATGAGTTACTGAATATGCTGCAAGTTTCACAGAAAAGATGAAGTTTATCCCATATTTGGTGCCTACAGAACTCTCTAAGGTCAACAAATTTGCCCTTGGACTACCAGCGGACTATGGTCCAATGGTTAAGCAAGCAACCACATTGAAAGCCACCATCTGGGCTGCTAGAAATGTTGAGACCCAGATCAGGGAAAAAGGTCTGGCAAGGTCAGAGGTTGGCGAGAAAAGGAAAATCGATGGATTTTCAGGGTCCAGCAAGAAAAGTAAATTCTCGAAGTCTAGTTCGAGAGGAAGTGGAGGAAAGGTAGAGGCGAAATGTTGCGACAAGTGCAAGAAGAAGCATCATGGTAAGTGTGGCAGGGAAACCACATGCTTCAAATGTGGAAAGCTAGGGCATTATGCCAATGACTGCACCTTCACCAAGAATGTTTGTTATGGTTGTGGTGAGGAGGGGCACATCTCAAGGGATTGTCCGAAAAAGAAGGAAGCAGCAAGACCCAACATTCCGCCAAAGCCAAAGGCGAGAGCATTCCAGATGACACTGGAAGCTGCTAAAGATGAAGCTGATGTCGCTTCAGGTACCTTTCTCGTTAACAAATTGCCTGCCCAAATTTTATTTGATTCTGGAGCCAACTACTCCTTTATATCACATGAATTTGGTAGAAAACTAGCTTTGCCTGTTGATAGACTAGATAATGCTGTATTAGTCGAAGTTGCTAGTGGAAAGTTTGTACATGTTAGCTATCGTATGAAAAACATCCTAATTGATCTGAATGGAAATAAGTTCCACGAGGAATTATTGCCTATTGAACTTAACGGTTTCGACATCGTTTTGGGAATGGATTGGCTTAGCGCCAATGATGCCGAAATTTTATGCCAGAAGAAAATAGTGAAAGTGAACCCGCCTGGGAAGAAATCGTTTATGGTGTATGGAGATAAACGCAGAGTAAATTCTGGAATCATTTCTCTAATGAAAGCCAGAAAATGTTTGACCAAGGGGTGTACATCATACTTAGCATTCGTGATCGACGCTAAGAAGGAAAAGAAGGTGATGCAAAATATTCCTGTTGTGTGTGATTATCCGGAAGTATTTCCCGAAGATCTTCCTGGATTACCGCCCGATCGACAAGTAGAATTTCGTATTGACTTGTTTCCCGGAACAACGCCAATTGCAAAAGCACCTTATCGATTAGCACCAACGGAGATGAAGGAGCTGATGATGCAACTTCAGGAGTTATTGGACAAAGGTTTCATTAGACCTAGTTCATCACCCTGGGGAGCTCCGGTGTTATTCGTAAAGAAGAAAGATGGAAGCATGAGGATGTGCATTGATTACCGAGAGCTGAATAAGGCAACAATAAAGAATAGATATCCATTGCCGAGGATTGATGACCTATTCGATCAGCTACAAGGTTCAAGTTATTTTTCAAAGATCGACCTGAGGTCAGGATATCATCAGCTAAAGGTAAGAGAGCAGGATATAGAGAAGACTGCATTCAGAACGCGATATGGACACTATAAGTTCTTGGTTATGTCGTTTGGACTGACCAATGCTCCAGCAGCATTCATGGATTTGATGAACAGAGTTTGTAATCCGTTCCTTGATAAATCTGTGATAGTGTTCATAGATGACATTCTGATTTATTCGAAAAGCCAAGAAGAGCATGACAGACACTTGCGAGAAGTGTTAGAAGTCTTGAAGAAGGAGAAGTTGTATGTGAAATTCTCCAAATGTGATTTTTGGATTCGTGAAGTCCAATTTTTGGGTCACGTGGTCAACCAAGAAGGGATAATGGTTGATCCAGCGAAGATCGAAGCTGTGATGAAGTGGGAACAACCAAAAAGTCCCACGGAGATCCGAAGCTTTTTCGGATTAGCCGGATATTACCGAAGGTTGATCCCAGGCTTTTCTTCGATCGCTAGTCCATTAACATCTTTGACCCACAAAGGAGCTACTTATGCTTGGAGTGATGAGCATAAAGAAGCATTCGAGAGACTAAAGAAGAAACTATGCGAGGCACCGATACTTTCTCTACCCGATGGGGTTGAAGACTTCGCTGTTTATAGCGATGCGTCTGGGGTTGGATTGGGTTGCGTTTTGACCCAAAGGGATAAGGTGATCGCATATGCGTCTCGACAGCTGAAAGAGCACGAAAAGAACAACCCGACTCATGATTTGGAGTTCGCAGCGGTAGTTTTCGCACTGAAAATATGGAGGCATTACCTCTATGGCACGAAGTGCAAACTTTTCACTGATCATAAGAGTCTCCAATATCTCTTTAGTCAGAAAGAATTGAATATGAGGCAACGACGCTGGCTGGAATTACTTAAGGACTACGACTGTGAGATAGTTTACCACCCCGGTAAGGCCAATATTGTTGCTGATGCTCTCAGTCGAAAGGTCAATCTTGAAAAGAAAAGGCCAAGAGCGTTGAGAATTGAAGTTGTCTTGACTATTTTGGAAAGTATAAAGAAAGCTCAAAGCGAAGCTTCTAAGAAAAATGACCGAAAGGAGGAACGTTTGGGCAAAACGTTGGTGTTCGGTGTAAACAGTCACGGACTGAAGGTGTTCCAAGATCGGATTTGGATACCTAAGACAGGAGGAGTCAGAGATCTTCTGATGGAAGAAGCTCACAAAACCATGTACTCGATTCATCCCGGTAGCACAAAAATGTATAGGGACCTGAAACCCTATTATTGGTGGTCGACGATGAAGCTCGACATCGCGAAGTATGTGGCCGAGTGTGTGACTTGTGCAAGAGTCAAGGCACAACATCAGAAACCATACGGGAGTTTAGAACCATTACCTGTGCCTATGGGTAAGTGGGAAGACATTGCTATGGATTTTGTCACTAAACTGCCCAGAACAAAAAGTGGTCACGACATGATTTGGGTGGTCGTCGATCGATTCACTAAGAGTGCGCATTTCATAGCAGCAAAGGAGAAATGGACTATGGAAAGGTTGCGAATTCTTACGTTAAGGAAATTGTGAGGCTTCACGGTGTTCCGTTAACAATTGTGTCGGATCGTGATAGTCGTTTCACCTCACGATTTTGGAAAAGTCTACAAGAGGAATTGGGTACCAAGTTGTGTTTAAGTACAGCTTACCATCCGCAGACTGATGGTCAGAGTGAAAGAACGATACAAACACTTGAAGATATGCTGAGAGTATGTACCTTGGAATTCCTAGGTAATTGGGATGAACATTTACCTTTGGCAGAATTTTCCTATAATAATAGTTTTCACTCGAGCATAAAGATGGCACCTTATCAAGCATTGTATGGACAGAAGTGTCGTACGCTGTCTTGTTGGCTTGAGGCTGGGGAAAAGCAGTTTATGGGACCAGAGGTAGTCCATCAAACGGCTGAAAAGTTGAGGATAATTAGGGAAAGAATGTTAGCAGCTCAGGACCGTCAAAAGAGCTATGCTGACAAAAAGCAAAGACCGATGACTTTTGAAGTTGGAGATTCGATTTTGCTTAAAGTCTCGTCGTGGAAGGGACTTATAAGATTTGGTAAAAGGGGAAAGTTAAGTCCAAGGTTTATTGGACCGTTTAAAGTTCTTCAGAGGATTGGGAACCAAGCTTACAAGCTCGAACTACCAGAAGAACTGAATGGAATTCATAACACTTTTCATGTGTGTTACTTGAGGAAGTTCACGGGAGAAGTTCCAGACATAATTCCACTTTCGGAGTTGAGGATCGATGAGAACAAAAGGTTGATTGAGGAACCGGAGGCAATCGTTGACCGAAAGACTAAGAAATTGCGACGTAAGATGGTTGAGTTAGTGCTTGTCCAATGGAAACACACGAATGGGCCGAATCTCACCTGGGAGACGGAGAGTGACATGCTGAGTCGCTATTCGCATTTGTTTGCTGGTGTGTGATTCCGGGGACGGAATCATTCTAAGGTGGAGAGAATTGTAACGCCCGTGTTTCTGGGCTTGCCATTTTTAGCAATGTAATAGTCTAGGTTAACCTTTGTAACCCCAATTTGAAATAATAAAATGTATTATTTGTGAATTATGTGAATTATGTGATTTATGTGTTTATTTTCTTAATTATTATAATTTAATGAATTGAGAATAAAATAAGCGTCAAAATTAAAGTGTGAGATAAGCCCGATATCTTTGCATAAAGTTTTAGTGGTTGAAACAAGGATTCCGGAGATATAAGGAATGCCAAAATCCGAGTTATAACGAAGAAGTTATGACCTGTCGAAGTTTCGCGACAGAACCGGCATGACGTCGAGTGACGTAAAAATATGAATTTAAGATAGAGCAATATTTAGCCTTAGCGATCTAAACGAAAGTCGTAGATTTCATTAAACCGACAACGTGCATAAAAGGAACGCCCAAATCTGACTTCGTATGAGGAAGTTATAATTTTTCTAAGTTTCGACGTGGCAGTATGCAGCCCGAATACTCGATTTGAGATCGAGCAGCTTTTAGCGGAAACAATCTAAATGAGAATCGAAGATCTCGTTGTTAGTAGTGAAACGACGGAAAGATAGGCGAGAACGGACATCAGACGAAGGAGTTATGATTTTATAACGAAGTTTTCCTGTCCGGGCCTTCTAAAAATAATTAATAAAAATAGAAGTCAAAATTAGCCGACAGAGTCTAAATGAAAGTTGTAGCGTATGGTCTGACCTTCGCGTGGATATAAAGAACGTCGAAAACGGAGCTCGTATGCGAAAGTTACGCAATTTAGAAGTTCGACGAGTCAATTACGTCCCGCGTAATTTGAGTACGCCCCGCGTACTCAGTCGGATGCAAGTTGCCTGACAAATACTCGAGTGCCATAGATCGACGCATGCAGTGACGTCAAAGTACGCCCCACGTAACCAAGTACGCCTCGCGTACTGAGTACGCCCTGCGTAATTTGAGATTACGCCCCGCGTAATCCTAGACCCTCAACCTATAAATAGAACTCGAAATCAGCCATTTTCTCTTGTTCAAACTCTTCCCTCTCTCTATGTTTTGCCTCGATTTGCGTGCCAATCATATCCCGAAGCCCCGGTATCATTCCCGAGCCCCGAAGCAAGATCCGAAGCCCCGAGGATCCCGAAGAGCGTTATTCCCGAGCCGAAGCTCTGCCCGCGAGGAGTTCGATTTTGGTGAAGATGTTCCAGATCTATCAAAGTATACTACTTCTATAAGCCGTAGTGTTGTCGGATCATCTTCTGATCAAGTGAGTGTGTAGTTATTTTCTCTCCAACGCAATATTATGAAGTATTTAATATAAAATACGTGCTACGTGTATATATTTTGTGGTTATATGTGTGAATGTATATTCACTCTCTTCCATCTCATAGATCTGATATATTCTCTATGAAATACGTGTTATGTGTGTATGCCTCATCTGTTATGTGGAATATGTATTGATTAAAGCATGCTATACAGGTTTTATAAACAATGTATAAAAATGTATATTTTTTTTATCTACTAATATGTTGGGTAGAACATGGGTAGATAATTGGTGTGAAATAAACAGATGAGAGGCCTCGGTGTTATTGGTGTTATTCTAGTCATTCAGCAGAGTATGGATGACGACCACGGACTATTCTAGACTGTCCTGTGGAACACTAGCAGGCTCATTACCTGTAGGTGTTGTGAACGACGTGTTCACCGGTGTACTCTATCCCCCACATGGTTGCCTTTAGGACACTTATTGTTGAGGAGGCCCCTCTGCAGTAATGTCCGTCCCGATGAAAATCCTGAAATAAGTTCCTTATAATAGACGTTATTTTTAGGAACGTAAGGTGAGGATAATGGGAATGGGTAATCAGGTTTATTGTTGATTGTTGTAATTAAATATAATTATTGTGGGTTTGAAAACCCTATATGCTCACCAGGCTCCAAAGCCTGACCCACTCAGTTGATTTGTATTACAGGAAGTGGCGCAAGAGCTTAAGATGGGCGAATCATCAAGTTGTTTTGTTTACAAGTCTGTATATGTATATATTTGTTGAACGACTTGTAATGTTATCGTTTATGCTTTATGATCTATATCGGAACATGACATCCCGACTTTTGATTATGAAATGAAATCATATTTCTATATGAAATGTTTTGATAAATATCTATTTTATCATGTTTTGTTTTTGGGAACAAATTCCGCATCTCTTTTAAAATCAAACGGATTTACTCTGAAAATGTTTAAAAAGCATAAATGAAATCGGTCTTTTCTGGCCGAGATTTTGGGGATGTCACATAATGTATATGTAATGTATGTGCTAGCTGCATTTTGTGTTCTTCCTTTGTCTAGCCTGTATGTTTGTTTCTCATCACTATGTATTATGTTTGTTTCTCATCACTATGTATTATGTTTGTTTCTCTTCACTATGTATTATGTTTGTTTCTCATCACTATGTATTATGTTTGTATCTCATCACTATGTATATTGACTCATGTATGAACTGACTCTTTGTATGATTCATTGTTCTGGTATTAGTATTAGTAAAACCCTAAACTACGCCTATTGTAGTTTACTAGTAATATAACTTGTACGTATGAACATGGAAGTATAACCTTCCTACCCAAGGGTATTGAATTGACTGGAAGAACCTTTTATGACTATATATGTACACATGATATATAACTAATAGTTAAACGACCTTCGGACGAATACCCGATATCTTACCAGACCACATCCCAACGGGGAAAAGGAAATAAAGCGAGCTGGCCTTCCTAAGTATTTAACTTGTATCCCCCCATAAAGCATTTAAAAACACTATAAAATATTGATTTAGGGGTATGAACTCACTTGTAGTGAGTGGTACGGATGAACTGAAGATGTAGGATTGCTACGTGTCAAGTGAAGTCTTGAACACACTCTATGATCCTAGTTAACATATAATATCACATATATGTCTCCAACTAGTCTTTAAAAAACTAATAAACAAGTCAAGACACCGTAGGACATGCTAAACACCTTAGACAAGTGTTATAAGTCTCAAGGATTGCATCTAAGTGTTGTAGGGAAAGGCTAGTGTGTTTGGGGTTCAAGGAACACTCCATTAGGGAGTTTACGGTTTTGTGGTCACTAGCAAAAGGGTTTACGGTCGTAAACGCTTGGGTTTATGGGCGTAAACTCACCCCCTTTGTGACCATTTGTTGTTTGAAGCTTTAAGAGTCCCTAGAATCTTTTCTACTTGATGTATGTGACCATGGAAGGAACCAGGGCACCATTTCACTCCTAAATGGAGTTTACGATCCCTTTACCATTTTCCTTTGAGTTTACTACTGTAAACTCATAAGGTTTATGGTATTTGTGGGTTTTCAAGTCCTTTGCTCATCATGGTAATAATCTAGGTTAAACTCTAGGCATAAGGAATAAATATGGGACATTTATACACCTTTTGGGGTGTTTACGGTTTTGGGAGATCCCCAAACCGTAAACACTTATAAATGTGAGATTTTTTTGCACTTTTTGTGTGATAAACGATGGGTTTTAGGCATAAGAACAATCCTATGTGCTCATACAAACCCTAATGCTTGGATCTAGGTTTCTCTATTGTACATGCTTTGAATCCAAGTCTAATAAACTTAGATCTAACATATTATAAACTGAATTAGAGTATATAGAATTACCTTTGATTGTTATATAGCAATAACAATCAATTCCTTGCTTGGATTGGCTTCAAAAGCTTAGTGCCTCAAGTGCTGCACCTCTAATGGAGTCACAAACACCATATACAACTTGGATGAAGAGGAGAAGAAAGGAGGCTGCCGAAAAATGACTAGAAACCCTAGAGAATTAGTTCCACATGTTTTTGGGGCCTAAGGGGTCCTTTATATACTTGTGTGGGCTACTAGGGTTTCAGTCAAAACCCTAATGGACAGCTTAAACTCTAAGCAACCCATGGAACCTTCTGGATAAAGACCATGGATGAAAATATGATGGGATTCCATCATAATTTCGTTCACCCCTTATTCCTTTAGCATTCCTTAGCCCAATAACTCAATTATCCAATAATTACAGTCCATTCCCCTAAATTTAATAAATCTCTTTTAGCCACAAAATTAATTATCAAATAATTCTTGACTAAATTAATTAAACAATATGATTTCTCCTTTAATATATTATTCTCATAATATATTAATAAATCACACTTAAACCTCTCTCTCCTTAATTCATCCTACATATTGCTATGGTGAAGGCAACCCAAAAGGACAATGCTCATAATCGGGTCAAGTACATACCAAAATAGTTATGGACTTAGACACTAATCCAACAGTCTCCCACTTGGATAAGTCTAATAACTATTTTCCGTATGACTTTAGAACGTAATCAGCAATCGTAGCTTTCAAAAGCCGCTGTCAACTCTGATCTTATCAGATAGTGTGTCCTCTAGATAAGGGATTATTTATTCCTCCATTATCAAGATATCGTATAGACAAAAGACCTGAATTTCAACCATTCTCTCTATATTGTTTCCCGACTTCCGATTTATGACGACTAACAATAGACTACAATTGAACACATCGACTTAGTCCCGGCTTGGCCAAGCGCATAGGTGTCATCACTAAATCATCGAGAGGCCCACAGATATCGCCTTTATCCCACTTTGAGTAAAAGGAATGGATAAACTTTGACTCATATGCGTGCTTGCATTTACTGATCGAATCATACACAACAATAAGTTTTATAACACCAAGTTACTGATGCGTTTACTTATTATCAATGTGCAACCGACCAACAAATAACAACTCACACGTCTCGGTTTCAAGAATATACAATATTATCGTCTCACTAATCACTCGTGATAAATCTATGAAGTGTTCCAAGTGAGCGTGAGTTTAATCCAATACTCTAATCTTATCAAAGCACTCATGAACTCTGCAGCAAACTTGTGCTATGTCTTAACACTTCAGACAATCTACAGACAGATTCATGACAGTCTTTATTCATACCTATTCCCAACGTATGACTGACTGTGGATGTTTGAATAACCTAGTTATTCTGGAAGTCAAAACATGCAAATTGAAACAGAACAATAATACTTAATCCTATATGGCCTCAAACTTGTAAGAGTAAATAAATCACTTCTATTTAACCACCATATTGATTACTCATTATTATCGTTTACTGTTTCAGAAAATCAACTTATTACTCAAATTACAACAATAGCTATCCCATGCATAAAGCATGCACACTATGTTTCCTATGGTCCTTACTTTGTGAAATAGATTAATTGAAAAACCTTTTCAATGATGCTCATTTCACAATTCCTTAATCCCCATTGTCAGTGTAAGCACACAAGGTTCTTGCCACTACTAGAATATGCTAGATTCTAACATTTTACGCAACGATCCTTTCGCAAAGTCATAGCACAAAAGTCACCAAGACTTGGCCAATGAAATTACAAAGTACTATATCGTAAATTGTTAAAAGACAATTCTATAGACGTGAAGTCTCACATTCAAAGTACATTCCTTTGAACATCCTTCTTGCATAAAAGTTTCTAATCTAGACATAGATTCTTAATATGCAACTCCCAAAATGGAAACATTTCCACATTTGCCATATGACAACTCATTCTTAATAGAATCTTATCTATTCATAATAATGTCGATATGGTACATTCAATACCATACTTCCAACTACTCACAAGCGACCAATCCTCAGTGAACTTTGGATCATCCTTTGATAGTTGTTTAATTATTTTAGTCAAAACCAATTCTAGTCCTTTTTCCCTCTTAATGCGCTATACATTTGGAAAATTTTTGAATGGTAAAATATTATAGCATTTGCAATCGATCCTATACCCGAAGCGTATGGGACACGATGCATAATGTCTTACATAAAGATATGATAGTTTACCAATCTTTTGCCATAATATTTTATGTGTCATGTTCTCACAATTCGAACTATGAAGAGGGATGCCGTAATCATAATCGAATTTTAAGAACACACAATGTATCCTTTGACTGAAAATATTAAAATTTCTCAATATAAGCTTTAGATTTTGAAACGAAGTATAATATTCTCTCCCTTAATTATATTAAAACAACTTTACAAATTGAATCTTTGTTTTTCTATAATTAATATTGCTAACTTGCAATACTCGCCATAATAATCATACAAGCATAACACTTATGCTCCCACTATCATGATGATTATTATCATATAAGCATAACACTTATGCTCCCACTAGCTTTGACATGTATTCAGAAAACAAATGAACTTTCAGAAAGCAATGCCTATTGAATTTCTGAAATTCATATTTCTAATACCAGATGCTTCGATAAGCCTTTATCTAGGCTTCTTAACCTTATACACCTTTGTCTTAGATAGCTCATATGTGTGTTTAAACAATTCAGAACTTATGTTACTAATTTCCAAATGTTGAAACTAATTGCCAAATCTCATAATTCGAACTATGGAAAGGGATGCCGTAACCATAATCGAATTTTGAGAATACAATTTTCACAATCGCTATCTTCTTAAAATCTCTTTTAGTGAAAGCATTTCCTCACAGTCATTTTCATGAAGGAGGGAATCTTATGACACTTAGATTTTATGGTGCATGAGTTCCTATCCATGTGAATTTGCCAAAACCAAGGTTTGCGACAAATCCAAACTCATATGGACTGAACTTTCTTAATCTTGATTTCTTGCCTTATGGTAACACGAGTGCCCACCATGTCTTCCAAGTAGTTTAGTAACTTATCCTTACATATCAATGTACTTTCCATCGACTAAGGCTCTAGTATGCATTCAAATGAGAACTCATAGAACTCACATACGCAATTAACTCAATTGGAATGGCACAAAAACAAAATAATGTCAGCACGATAGGTTGCAAACCTCAAGTCGTGTGCTAGTGATGATCGATAAGGTATATTCTTGATTTGTTCTTGAAACCTTTCAAGACCATTAAGACTACCACTGACTCCTTGACATATAAGATTCTCTTTTCAAGAAACATTTCTTGACAAAGCAAATATTCAAGAGTTAGTGTAGTTCTTATCAAGACAAAACACTTCACAAATTGGTCCTAGTTGGTCTTTGTCTTATCCAAGACATCACAACTTACCAATTTCTAATGTGCAAGAATAAGAAAACTTTTCCAAATTCCACATTTGATGAGTGTTATAAACCTACTTAAGACTTGTCACTCAATGTCACAATCTTGGAGTATGACTCTAAGACTTGATATTGGAACGAAGTATGATTGACTCTTTGATTTAACCATTTCTACAATTCTCGATTTCTCTTCTTAGACATGCAAATGCCCTAAGACTCACTTAGAGGATCAATTGAGATATGGTTCTTAATCATTAAGACTTCATCATAAAACACAATAAAAGGTACTCTCCCTTCTTCTTAGAATGGAGAAACTTTTATCTTTTTGCCTTCTTGATTCTTCTTATTCGTTCTGCTATTGATTGAAACTATTTCAGTTAACTCAGAATTACACTCAATCTTATAAGTATAACCATATTTACTAAACTTTAGTAAATCACAACGAATATCTTTGTCACTCTTGTGGTAGACTTGATCAATGTACAACCTAGTATACTCGATCTCCTAGTCCTTCAATTGACACTTTGTCAAAGAATTTGTCTAAATTTCCCAAATGTGAAAGTTTTTCATTCACCATACAATACACGTTGCATGATTCCAAGTTTCTGTCCAATTGAAACTTGGGTGATGAGAAACTCTCCCTATTTGGTAAACTTTTGATATGTCCACAAATAACATAATTAAGAATCAAATCCATTGTTGCTAATAATAGAAACATTTAAACATCAATTTTTTCATACATGCCATCGCAAGGATAAATAAATAAGATAAAATCAAAATTCATTTTATTGCGGAAAAAATTTGTCCTTACAATGAAATTCAATTGAAAAACTATGTTATTACATATTTATTAACAATCTATTCTAACTCCAAGTAGTAGCTCAAGAATCCATTCTTCAAGTAATGCGATTGAAATCCATTTCTTCATTATTAGATTCAACTCACTTCTTCCCTCAAGCTTCCTCTCTTTTCTTCGATCCTACAAAACATCAAAATGTAATCTTATCACATCATGTATTAAGAATCTAGAATAGGAACTCAAAAAGAGTTAGATAATGGATTTTATCTGAAGCAGAGCCATACGTCTTGACTCTCCCATCTCTTAGATTTCTCAGGTAGTTAGGGCAGCTTCGTCTCCAATGCCCCTTCTCTTGGCAATAAAAGCAAATGGACTCCTTTGGCACAACACATCGGACAATCACAACACATTGAAGTTTGAGAGTTTGAGTCACCAGACAGGTTTGCTTGACCAGCACGCCAAATCATTGCTGATTCAGCAGCTATAAGCAAATAGGTGAGATTAATGAGGGTCACGTCGTGATCCTTCATATAGTACTCTCTAACGAACTCACTATATGATTCAGGAAGTGACTGAAGAACCCAGGCAGCAGCCAACTCGCTTGAAATCTCGACACCCAACATGCTTAACCTATCAATGTGTGACTTCATCTCTAAGACGTGTGCACACACAGGTTTCCCATCTTCGTGTTTACTTGCCAAAAAGGGCTTGAGTGAGCTTGAACTTTTCAAGCCTTTGAACTTGTAGGTCAGGGAGAACGATTGGAGGAGATGGAGGAAGTGAAGCATGACTCTCATTTCCTTGATCGTATCTCGGAATATCATCTTCATTTGGAAAGCTTGTTCCAAAGGATTTAGGAAGACCATTGTAAGATTCAGACATCTACAAAACGGGAGAAAATTCAAGTTATGCTGATTAGAATTCTTGATGTAACACCCAAATGAAACATCAAGCTAGGATCCAACACAATATTCTACAACCTAGAAAAGGGATGTCGTAATCTAGTTGCAAAATATTTGAAGGTAGGTAAATGACGATTTACCAATTTCCACCATGAAAAACGAAAAGGAATATTAATTTTTAAATGAATTGAAACTCCTAGATCTTTTGAGATTCATTGAACTTTTCAATGGCATGTTTAATCTCGATTATGCCCTACTATTTGTGACTGGGATGCCGAGGATCACAAACAAGGTGTGAATAACCATACGAATCACGTGGTTCACCCAATGCTACTATCACCTAATCAGTGTGCCGGTTAGCCACACACGCTCCATTGATCTATGACAAACATCGAGTCACCCTTCGCTACCAATGTCATCCCCAAATTAGTGTGCCGGTTAACCACACACGCTCCACTAACGTTTGACAGGGGTACGAAGTGTAATTCTATGGATTAGCATACAATTTCACATTTTTCCTAACGTAACTATGATTTGGGAATTTGAAAAAGCATTTAGTTACTTTGTACTTCATTATACTTATAATGGAAGGTTTCTATCTTATCCTACCCGTTCGGCTAACGACCCTCCAATAGTCAAGAGTGCAGTGGGTAAGAGTGGATACCCATTCAATCGCCATTTTATAGGCAATTTCCTTAAACACCCCTTATAGACCAGCTTCGTGAATGAGGCCTACTAACGGTAAGACTGACTGATTACTCATACATATATAATATTAGACTTTTAATGTTATATATAGTAAAGGGTGTATTTTACACTTTTAAAATACTAGGTGGTTTAATTTAGTGAATTATACTTTTAATTTAATTAAATGTAAACCAAAACTTTATGGATTTATTAAATCACTTTTAATTATACATGTTAATTAATTAATAAAACCATAAGGGTGAGATTTGAACTTTTTTCAAATTACTAGGGTTTTAGAATTTAACATTTCAAAATTAAACTTTTAATCAACTTTTAAATTCCAAAACTTGAGGGCAAGTTTTGAGACTTTTCAAAACATAAGGGATCAAATAACAAATAACATAAATTAAACAATTAATTTCATAATTATCTATATTTGACCTAATCTTATTTTAGTCATTAGATAATTACCAAATAACTTTAAATAATCCATATTTATCACATAAGCAACCAATATTTAAAAGATTTGAAATTATCTATTGTTTTGGCATGGATAAACACTTAATTAAGATAAAATTCGGATTTTAACTTCATAAAACAAACTAAGCATCAAGTCCAAGTCAAAACAACAGCCAAAACCCGAAAATCCCTCTGTCTAACCCCTGGACTCGCAGAGTCAGACAGACTCGCCGAGTTCATCCACTGACTCGCCGAGTCAGGTCGGGCAGAGGCCAAAAAAACGTTTTTCAGTAAATAATTCAACATAGCATCACATACAACTGAAACCAATCAAGGCTCTGATACCATTGATGGGTTTTAGGCATAAGAACAATCCTATGTGCTCATACAAACCCTAATGCTTGGATCTTGGTTTCTCTATTATACATGCTTTGAATCCAAGACTAATAAACTTAGATCTAACATATTATAAACTGAATTAGGGTATATAGAATTACCTTTGATTGTTATATATCAATAACAATCAATTCCTTGCTTGGATTGGCTTCAAAAGCTTAGTGCCTCAAGTGTTGCACCTCTAATGGAGTCACAAACACCATATACAACTTGGATGAACAAGAGAAGAAAAGAGGCTGCCCAAAAATGACTAGAAACCCTAGAGAATCAGTTCCACATGTTTTTGGGGCCTAAGGGGTCCTTTATATACTTGTGTGGGCTACTAGGGTTTCAGTCAAAACCCTAATGGACAGCTTAAACTCTAAGCAGCCCATGGAACCTTCTGGATAAAGACCATGGACGAAAATATGATGGGCTTCCATCATAATTTCGTTCACCCCTTATTCCTTTAGCATTCCTTAGCCCAATAACTCAATTATCCAATAATTGCAGTCCAGTCCCCTAAATTTAATAAATCTCTTTTAGCCACAAAATTAATTATCAAATAATTCTTGACTAATATTAATTAAACAATATGATTTCTCCTTTAATATATTATTCTCATAATATATTAATAAATCACACTTAAACCACTCTCTCCTTAATTCATCCTACATATTGCTATGGTGAAGGCAACCCAAAAGGACCATGCTCATAATCGTGTCAAGTACATACCAAAATAGTTATGGACTTAGACACTAATCCAACAATAAACTCGTCAAGGATGGATCTAGACAAGTCCCTAAGGCATTGTGAAGCATCTAGGCACCTTACTTGGTGTTTACGGTTTTGGGAGCCTCCCAAAACCGTGAACACTTTGTTCTTGGTGTTCTTGGGACATTTCCTTGATATTCAGATGTATAGCAAGCTTTAAAAGAATCTAGGATAGAAGTACTTACTTTGTGGAAGCTTGAAATGAACTAAAAGTCCAAGAACACTAGTGTGTGTTCTTGGTGTTTTGGAAATCTAATCAAAACACAAAAATGGATGGATGAAAAGATGTATAATCACTAGTAGTTATGATACATCAACTAATCAAGTCGAGAAATACTCACGTTGTTGGGAAATCGGGTGAAAACCGGGATGATAGTTGAGAGTGTTTGGAGTTTACTCTTTAGAGTGAAAGTAACAAGTGAGGTACTTTGGGTAGTAAACTCATGCTTAAGCATGAGTTTATGGTTTTTGGGGGTGGTTTACGGCCCAAACTTTAAAGTTTGGCCGTGAACTTCTAAGCTACGTGGTATTTGGGATTTAGAAATTTCAAGACTCGAGGCAGTACATTCTTTCACCCGTTCGTTTAAAGAATAATTATTATAATAGCCAAAAGAATTTTAAATTTGTTAAAAACAAATAGAAATGAATTTGACTTATAATATGAAGTGATTGACTTTTAGGGTTTGACCGAATGAAAATTCCGGGTTGTCACATCATCCCCCTGTTAAAGGGAATTTCGTCCTGAAATTAAAGTCTAAGCAAATAAAGTAGTTACAAATAACTAATTAAAAAGACGAGGATATTTCAGTTTCATCTGATCCTCACGCTCCCAAGTGAATTCCGTACCTCGCTTGGCGTTCCAGCGAACCTTCACTATTGGGATGCGGCTTTGTTTCGTTTGCTTGACTTCTCGGTTCATGATCTCTACTGGTTCGTCCACGAAGTTGAGGCTCTCGTTGATCTCAATCTCATCGAGTGGAATAACAAGAGTCTCGTTGGACAGACACTTTTTTAAGTTCGATACGTGGAAGGTAGAATGTGCGTTACTGAGTTCGCGCGGTAAGTTAAGTTTGTAAGCTACAACGCCGATTCTTGCGAGAATCTTAAAAGGACCAATGTACCTTGGATTTAGCTTTCCACGCTTTCCGAAGCGTTTCAAGCCCTTCTAGGGTGAGACCTTCAACAGAACATGGTCACCCACCTGGAATTCCAACGGTTTCCTACGTTTATCAGCGTAGTTTTTCTGTCGGTCTCTGGAGGCTTTCAATCGTTCACGGATTTGAACGATCTTCTCCATCGTTTCCCATATGATCTCCAGGCCTGTGAGAGTGCTTTCAGGAATTCTTCCTTTATCTAACTGGGTATCACCCACCTCAACCCAGCACAGAGGGGATCTGCACTTTCGGCCATAGAGGGTCTCACATGGAGCAACCTTTATGCTAGTGTGATAACTATTGTTGTAGGAAAATTCTACAAGGGGTAAATGAGTATCCCATGCTTTTCGGAAGTCTATCACACAGGCTCGCAACATATCTTCCAAGGTTTGGATAGTTCTCTCACTTTGCCCGTCGGTCTGTGGATGGTAGGTTGTACTCATGTCCAGCCTAGTTTCTAAGGAACTTTGTAACGACTGCTAGAACCTCAAAGTGAATCTACTATCTCTATCTAAGATAATGGATAAGGGAACACCGTGCAGTCTTACAATCTCCCTAATGTAAGTTCTGGTAAGTTTCTCCATCTTTTCTGTTTCTTTGATCGGCAGGAAGTGTGCAGACTTGGTCAATCTGTCGACGATGACCCATATGGAATCAAGTCCACCCATCGTCTTGGGCAACTTGGTTATGAAGTCCATAGTTATCCGCTCCCACTTCCATTTTGGTATCTCAAGCTGTTGTAGTAGACCTGAGGGTTTCTGGTATTCGACCTTGACCTTGGAGCAAGTAAGGTATTTACCCACGAAGCTAGCAATCTCTGCTTTCATGTTAGGCCACCAATATAACTTTTTGAGGTCCAGATACATCTTCTCTGATCCCGGGTGCACGGAATAACAAGTGTTGTGCCCTCGTTCATGACCAAGTCTCTGAAACCACCTAGTTTCACGGTCCAGATCCGGTCCATGAAGTAATAAGCTCCGCCACCCTTAACCTCCAAGTTCTTATCCATCCCTCTGAGGGATTCACCCACCACATTTTCAGGCTTCAAAGCGTCGAGCTGAGTTGTCTTAATTTGTGTGGACAAGTGTGAATGGATAGTCATAGTCAATGATTTGACTCTACGACCAGAATATTCCTTCCGACTCAGAGCGTCAGCTACTACATTGGCTTTACCCTGATGATAATGAATTTCGCATTCGTAATCACTGAGTAGCTCGAACAACTGTCGTTGTCTCATGTTGAGCTCCTTCTAGTAAAAAATGTGTTGTAAGCTCTTGTGGTCTGTAAAGATAGTGCTCTTCGTTCCGTACAAGTAATGTCTCCACATCTTCAGAGCAAACACAACTGCTCCTAGTTCAAGATCGTGGGTCGTGTAGTTGACCTCATGTGTATTCATATGTCTCGAAGCATATGCAATGACCTTACCTTGCTGCATCATAGCACATCCGAGCCCTTGATTCGATGCCTCGCAATAGACTACGGAGTCTTCTATCGCTTCAGGGAGGGATAGTATTGGTGCGGTGCACAAGGCTCGTTTGAGCGTTTGGAACGCTCTTTCCTGGTTCTCGTCCCAGTCAAAGGCCACGCCCTTCTGGGTCAGTGTTGTAAGAGGTTTCGCTATGCGGGAGAAGTTCTGAATGCACCTGCGATAATAGCCAGCGAGGCCTAGAAATTGAAGAATTTATGTAGGCATCTTCGGTGCTGACCAATTCTCAATGGCTTTGATTTTGGAAGGGTCCATGTGTATTCCCTCTTCGCTAACCATGTGCCCTAAGAATTCGACTCATCGAATCCAAAATTTACATTTTGAGAACTTCGCGTAGAGCTTATCCAAACGTAATGTTTCGAGGACTTGTCGCAGATGTTGACTATGCTTCTCCTTACTACGAGAGTAGATAAGTATGTCATCGATCAAGACGATAACGAACTAATCCAAGTAAGGATGACCCACCCTATTCATTAAGTCCATGAATACTGTGGGCGCGTTTGTCAATCCGAACGGCATCACAATGAATTCGTAGTGCCCATAATGAGTTTGGAAGGTTGTCTTTGGAACATCCTCCCCTAGCACTAGTAGTTGGTGATATCCGGATCTCAAGTCGATTTTTGAAAAGAAGTTCGCCCCTTGAAGTTGGTCAAATAAATCGTCGATACGAGGCAACGGATAACGATTTTTGACGGTCAACTTGTTGAGTTCCCTGTAGTCGATGCACATACGAAACGATCCGTCTTTCTTCTTGACGAACAAGAATGGAGCTCCCCTGGGTGAGAAACTTGGTCTTATAAAGCCCTTGCTGAGCAGTTCATTAAGTTGACAGGACAATTCTTGCATCTCTGGAACTAAGTCGATTCGGAACTCGACTTGACGTTGGAACTAAGTCGATTCGGAACTCGACTTGACGTTGCAGAGGTAATCCTGGGAGTTCTTTTGGAAAGATGTCGGGAAAGTCGCGTACTACTGGAATGTTCTGAATGTCCTTCGTTTCTTGGCTCACATCGACCACATGAGCAAGGAATGTTGTACATTCCTTTCGCAATAATTTCCGAGCTTGGATGCTCGAGATGATACGAAGGTTCGTGCCGGGTTTGTCGCCATACACTATTAGGGTTTCGCCAGACGGTAGATTTAGGCGAACAGCCTTTTCGTAACACATGATATCGGCACGATGAGAACTCAACCAATCCGTGCCGATAATGACGTCGAAACTTTTAATTGAGACCGACATGAGATCGATTGAAAATGAATGGCTATCTAAAGTTAGGGTACACCCTATGAATATACTGTTAGTGCTCTCTGTCTTGCCATTAGCCATTTCTACAGTGAACGGTTCTTTAAGTGCTCATGATTTTTGCTTAAGTAAATGAGCAAATTTTTGGTTCACAAAACTCCTCTTCTCTCCACTATCAAATAGTATGCATGCATAAGCGTTATCTAGGAGGAACGTACCAGTGACCACTGTGGGGTCGGCTACCACTTCCTCATGGCCTATGGCCAGGACTCTTGCCACTCCACTGGCAATCCCTGCCTTCGGGCAGTTCCTTTTGTAGTGGCCTACTTCGCCACATCCGTAGCAAGCTTGGCCCACTCCTGCACCGGGGACTTGGTTGATTGGATTCGCCGGAGCTTTACAGAAATGGACAGTGTGCCCCTTCCTATTGTAGTTCATACGTTGCATTTCCCGGCAGCCACCGACGTGATAGAAGTTGCATTTGTTGCACTTAGGCAAACTTCCAGCGTACTGCTTTACCGGAGCAGCAACAGCAGGTGCTATCGCAACATGTACTGCCACGACCTGCTGGTTTTTGGCAGTCTTAGCTTTCTTCTTGTCATCCCAAAACTTCCGCTTGGAGTCAGCGGTTCTTGCAGGTTCTGAGATGGCCAGGGTAGTTGTTGCGGCCGGGGTACGAACCCTATGGTCTATGAGCCGCTGTGCCAACTGCTTGGCACTATCAAATGTAGTGGGGTATGATGCCAAAACATTTCCCTGGTACGGTGGCAGCAACCCCCATATGTATCTCTCAATCTTCTTTCCCTCTGTATGAACCATGTTGGGACAGAGGGCCACCAGCTCGCAGAATCTGGAGGTATAAGCGGTTATGTTGGAGCCCTTCATGGTTAGGCTTCATAGCTCTTCCTCCAGCTTTTGGATCTCGCCCCTCGGGCAGTACTCCTCAATCATGAGGTCCTTCAAAGTTTCCCAGCTCATTGCATTAGCCACTATAAGCGATAGTGACTTAACATGGCCATTCCACCATGTTAGGGCTTTAATTTCGAAGGTGCAAGCAGTGTACTTCACCTTGCTCTCCTCGGAACAATAGCAGATTTCGAAAAACCAATTCGATTTTCTCAAACCATTGCGAGAGGGCAATGACTCCGCTAGTCCCTTTGAAGGATAATGGCTTGCAGTTGGTGAAGTCCTTATAGGAGCACTCTCTCGAGCGCACAGGAGCTTCAACCTGGATAGACTGAACAGGGGTTCCTCCTCCGGTGGAACCAGATGAATGAGACTAAGCCATGGCCGTAGCCACCGCTGCAGCTATAGCAGCATTTAAGGCTGTTGTGTCAAACTGAGGAGTAGGTGGTGTT
This sequence comes from Lactuca sativa, assembly GCF_002870075.4. NCBI lineage: Eukaryota > Viridiplantae > Streptophyta > Magnoliopsida > Asterales > Asteraceae > Lactuca > Lactuca sativa. The sequence goes on along the minus strand of NC_056625.2, from coordinate 171,837,411 downwards.
TCGTTATTGAGCTGTCGCCTTGGATTTCTGCGAGGCGACATCTTTGATCTATAGTTTATGAAGATGAAACATTGATATGATTTCAATGGAAGATTGGATGAGAATGACTCAGTGACTAACTCTCCATATCCCAACGATACGATTGAATGGAAATCTAGAACTAATAGATGATCACATTTGGATAATAATTCCCATAAGATTAGGTACCTGTCAATATTACTGGAATTACATATGTAACAAGTTTGGGAAAAATGGCCAACAGAAATAGGCCTTACGTCAACCAAAATGGGAAAATTTTGACAGAATTACAACCTAACCATGACCTAACAGGCCTACCATTTACAGCGATAGAGAATTAGACCAGCGTTTTACATAACTAGGTTATATCCAAAAAGAGAGAAGTTGATGAGAATCTATCGGCGACGAGAACTACCAGAGTGAGTTCTTCATCCTGACAGGAGATTTTCTATATCCCTCATACGCCTATTAGCCCTTGCTTGCTGAGCTTGAAGTTCTCTAACTTCAGCTCGCGTTTCAGTGAGTTCCCTCTGAAGAGCTGCATTGTGAACCAGAGCCCTTTCATGAGCAGACTCTAGTTGGCGAATGCGGACAGTGTTAACACCAATGTTGGCGTCAATCTCTAAGACTCGATTGATAGATGATTGACCCAGTATCGTGTTCCGAGAAATCCTACGAACCATGATGGGTAGGACTCTGTCAGCAGAACCTCCATTAGTGAGGTTGTAGAAACTTCTGTTTCCATTGTAGGGAATGGGTTGACCCTGTTCATGGCTACATGTATTCAAGTTTGTTGCCCACAGAGGTGTGGGTCCTTGAAATGCGGGTCGGGGGTTGTTATTCGGGGCTTGACCTACTTGAGGTAGGTTGTTCACTTTGGGCTCAGAGTCAGATCCATCCGAGAAGCCTTCAACTTGATGATCATCCACAGGGATTTGAAGCTCATCATCGGACTCTGCTTCAAGCCGTCCAACATTTTCGTTGGGTGGAAAGTACGGGTCGTCATGATGATGAAATCCAGCCATGATATATATGCGAGAAAAGAGGTAAGGAAACAATTAATAGACGAGCTAACTAGATAATTATAAGGTGATCTTTATCAGTTACTCCAATACTTGATTTGGGCATACCAATAAAGACCATTAGTTCCCAGGTAAATAATTATAGTAACACAGAATACTCCTATAGTATTTTAAGTTTAATGTTATGTTCTACTGTTTTTATTGTGGTAGTGTTGGAAGGTTTTTAGACTTGTTGCAACCTCACAACCATCCTTAGGCACATGCTAGTCACTCCTCGGATAATGTAGTTGATCAGGCTACATCTTCCCAGGGTTGACCATATGTCTCTAAGTCTACTTGTGTTGTCCAACAATGTTCTGTCCTAGTGACACTGATTTTAGTATGAATGCAGGTATGTATACTTAGTTAAATATTTTATTATTTAAAAGTATAAACTCTTAATCAGAGTATTTTAATCCCGCTTGTGTTTACAGTTCATATATCTTTTATGGGTTGATACACTCAATTCACTATAAACAATGCTCTGATACCAATCTGTCACACCCCAAAACCTGAACGGTGGAATCGTTCGGGGTGGAGGATGTCATGTATAATATCACAACAATGCAAAGTAGTAAACAAGCAACAACATCATCCATTGCATTAATAATATAATTTCATATAAGTGTGTTTTGTTAAGTTAAATAGACACCAAAACGTACATCAAAATAAAAGAGGAGTCTTGAAACAATCTCCTTCTTCTCAAAAACCTAGCTCCGGTACCTGTCTAGTGGTGACATGAGAATACAAGTTATTTTGAAAGCGAGTATCAGCTTTAAAGTTGGTGACATCATAAGTATATTAGTGTCTGAGTTTGTATGAAAGCATTTGTGAGATGTTTGTAAGATGTAATGTATAAGTTTTGTAAAGTTTGTCATTGTTTGAACACTCCTAGAAAACCCTATATTTCCTACTAACAGTAGCCTTCTACCAAGGCAACTAGTAACGGTGTGTGTCTCCTGTAAGAGTGTGTATTTTCCCAAATACGACTATCATTAACCAAAAATATAGTTTTTACATTACCGTGCATCGTGTGAATGTTCACGAAGTGAATGTAATGGGAAAATATTATAGTACTATAGTGTTGTATTAAGTAACTACCGCTGCACTAACTACCTTAAATCAATTATTATTTAAAGTACCATGTGATCGGCATGTACCCTGCTACCGACTAAATAGTAAAACGACCATGTAAGACGCCGTAAGAAATGAAATTTGACACCCGTAGACTTGCAAGTCCCACTGTAGCGAGCAGCAAGGTGTAGGATAGTCAATCCAGTATAGATCTATACGCAAACTTATACGCTCCCCAATTAAGGAGATTCTGGATACAAAAACGGTCATGGCAGGTAGTGCTATGACCCGTTTAATGGCTCACATAACTGAATGTAATGTATATGTAATGTATGTGCTAGCTGTATTGTGTGTTCTTCCTCTGTCTAGCATGTATGTTTGTGTCTCATCACTATGTATTATGTTTGTTTCTCATCACTATATATTATGTTTGTTTCTCTTCACTATGTATTATGTTTGTTTCTCATCACTATCTATTATGACTCATGTAGGAACTGACTCTTTGTATGATTCATTGTTCTAGTATTAGTATTAGTAAAACCCTAAACTATGCCTATTGTATTTTACTAGTAATATAACTTGTATGTATGAACATGGAAGTATAACCTTGCTACCCAAGGGTATTGAGTTGACTGGTAGAACCTTTTATGACTATATATGTACACATGATATATATAACTAATAGTTAAATGACCTTTGGACGGATACCCGATATCTTACCAGACCACATCCCAACAGGGAAAAGGAAATAAAGCGAGCTGGCCTTCCTAAGCCTTTTAAACATTTCTTATATAACTATACATACATAGGCATGCATTTGATAATAAGTATAAAAGAGCTTAAGTATAAGTATTTGATTAGTAAAACAGTTTGAAGCAAAATAGTTTGATAAACAGTTTGAACAGTAAGAAAATCAATGGTTTGTAGTTATTAATCACATGTGATTGATGTAATAACTATAAGTATTTAACTTGTATCCCCCCCATAAATCATTTAAAAACATTTAAAACATTGATTTAGTGGTATGAACTCACCTGTAGTGTGTGGTACGGATGAACTGAAGATGTAGGATTGCTAGGTGTCAAGTGAAGTCTTGAACACACTCTATGCTCCTACTTAAAATATAATATCACATATATGTATCCAATTAGTCTTTAAACAACTAATAAACAAGTCAAGACACCCTAGGACATGCTAAACACCTTATACAAGTGTTATAAGTCTCAAGGACTGCATCTAAGTGTTGTAGGGAAAGGCTAGTGTGTTTGGGGTTCAAGGAACACTCCATTAGGGAGTTTACGGTTTTGTGGTCACTAGCAAAAGGGTTTATGGTCGTAAACTCACTCCCTTTGTGACCATTTGTTGTTTGAAGCTTTAAGAGTCCCTAGAAGCTTTTCTACTTGATGTATGTGATCATGGAAGGAACTAGGGCACCATTTCACTCCTAAATGGAGTTTACGGTCCCTTTACCATTTTCCTTTGAGTTTACTACCGTAAACTCATAAGTTTTATGGTATTTGTGGGTTTTCAAGTCCTTTGCTCATCATGGTAATAATCTAGGTTAAATTCTAGGCATAAGGAATAAATATGGGACATTTATACACCTTTTGGGGAGTTTATGGTTTTGGGAGATCCCCAAACCGTAAACACATATAAATGTGAGATTTTTTTGTGCTTTTTGTGTGATAAACTCATCAAGGATGGATGTAGACAAGTCCCTAAGGCATTGTGAAGCATCTAGGCACCCTAAGGCACCTTACTTGGTGTTTACGATTTTGGGAGCCACCCAAAACCGTGAACACTTTGTTCTTGGTGTTCTTGGGACATTTCCTTGATATCCAGATGTATAGCAAGATTTAAAAGACTCTAGGATAGATGTACTTACTTTGTGGAAGCTTGAAATGAACTAAAAGTCCAAGAACACTAGTGTGTGTTCTTGGTGTTTTGGAAATCTAATCAAAACACAAAAATGGATGTATGAAAAGATGTATAATCACTAGTAGTTATGATACATCAACTAATCAAGTCGAGAAATACTCACGTTGTCAGGAAATCGGGTGAAAACCGGGATGATAGTTGAGAGTGTTTGGAGTTTACTCTTTAGAGTGAAAGTAACAAGTGAGCTACTTTGGGGAGTAAACTCATGCTTAAGCATGAGTTTACAGTTTTCGGGGGTAGTTTACGGCCCAAACTTTAATGTTTGGCCGTGAACTTCTAAGCTACGTGGTATTTGCGGTTTAGAAATTTCAAGACTCGAGGCGTTACATTCTTTCACCCGTTCATTTAAAGAATAATTATTATAATAGCCAAATGAATTTTAAATTTGTTAAAAACAAATAGAAATGAAATTGACTTATAATATGAAGTGATTGACTTTTAGGGTTTGACCGAATGAAAATTACGGGTTGTCACATAAACCTATGAGCTAATACATGACGACCAATCATATATTGAATTAAGCTAATAAACGTAATTAATCAATTCGTTATAAGTCTAAATTAACTCGAACTGAACACTAGTAAACTTGTTAGTTTATCCGCCTGATCACCGTATGAATGAGCTTATTTGCTAAATGATTAAGATTTGTGGAAATTAACCTAGTCATTTTAAGAATCGGTAACCAATGAAACAATAATCCATTACAATTCCACAAATCAACTATAATAGCAAGTAAATCTAAAGCTAAACGGAAGTCGCTTAATTAGTCTTGTTTAATTCGTCTTTTGTGCTTCTTGCTTTAGTTTGATATTTGCCTTAATAGTTAATTGTTAGTTTAGTTTTGTTAACTAAGTTTCTAGTCTTGCAAAACTAGAGAAAACCATTTTTCTAAAATTATTAGTAATTAAGTTAGTAGTAGATAAAAGTTAGCTAATAATCTCGTTCCTTATGTTCGATACTTATCTATTGTGCTATACTATCTTCAACAAGGTACATTGTCTTAGAAAATAATTAGTCACGTTAGTAGGATTAACTGATGCATATTA